>NC_067474.1:56652908-56952908 GCF_947179515.1 Apodemus sylvaticus | reverse complement strand
TACCATCTACCATCACTTCACCTAGTCCTCTAGAAGATTCTAGAGGGCGCTCCTCATGTAACCCAGACCAAGGCAAACTACAGCTTGCTGGGCATGATAAACAACTTCAGCTTGTTTGGCAGATGTCAAAACATTGGCTCTTCTGGGCAATTACAAGTTCTTCAGAAGGTATAGTGGGGCCTCTCCACTGTGTTATGCCCTAATATAAACAATTTTGATCCAATTCTGGGGGGGGGGGGCGGGGGGGAGAGAGACAGACAGACAGACAGAGAGACGGAGACGGAGGCGGAGAGGGAGAGGGAGAGGGAGAGGGGGAGAGAGAGAGAGAGAGAGAGAGAAAGAGAGAGAGAGAGAGAGAGAGACAGAGACAGAGACAGAGACAGAGACAGAGAGACAGAGACAGAGAGAGACAGAGACAGAGAGAGAGACAGAGAGAGACAGAGAGAGACGGAGACAGAGAGGGAGAGGGAGAGAGAGAGACAGAGAGAGAGAGACAGAGAGAGAGAGAGACAGAGAGAGAGAGAGAATCCAACAGTGCATGTCACTGGCCCCAGGGCCTGCTGCGTGCTAGGCAAGTGCTCTGCTCCTGAACTACACCCTACTCCACACCATCCTGTTTATAAATTTTGCCTTGTTTTGTTTTTGAGACTCTCTCTCTGAGGCCCGAGTTGGCCTCTAACTAACCCTGTAGGTCAGCTGACCTCAGATTCATGAGTCTATCTAACTCAACCTCCCAAATGCAGGGCTTACAAACACAAGCCGCTGTGCTTGACTTTGTGTTGCTTTTAAGCCAGGGACCTGGCTGGTTGGGGCTAACCATGACTCAGGGCTATTGTTGGTTTTTTTTTTTAATCATCATTTTTAGCTGAGAGCAAAGATACATACCTTCAATTCCAGCACTGAGGTGGAGGCAGGGAGATCAGGAGTTAAAATCCAGCTTGGGCTACATGAACTCATCCAGAGGGAGAGGGAGAGGGAGAGAGTCAGAGACAGAGAGAGGAGCCTGGAGAATAGCTCAGTTGGTACCATGAGTGCTGTATGTGAATGAGCACGAGGTCCTGAACCCAATCCTTAGAACATATAGAGCATACGGAACATATGGAACATGCTGGGCAGTGGTGGCGCACGCCTTTAATCCCAGCACTCTGGGAGGCAGAGGCAGGTGGATTTCTGAGTTCAAGTCCAGCCTGGTCTACAGAGTGAGTTCCAGGACAGCCAGGGCTACACAGAGAAACCCTTCCTTGAAAAGAAAAAAGAAAAAAAGAAGATATATATATGGACCATATAGAACATATGGGACTCATGCCTGGCAGTACACACTTACAATCCTAGTACAGGAAAGGCTAAAGTACCAACCTACTTGGGAAGCTCTAGGGTTCAACAGACCGGACATTAAAAAATATATACAGTTTTCTCAATACCTAAAAAATGACTCTGAAATGCACATTTTGTTTTGGAGACATGGTCACCTCACACTCCAAGTTGGCCTCAAAATCACTGTGTAGCCCAGGCTGGCCTTGACCTTTGCTCCCTCCTGCTCGTGCCTCCCAAGCACTGGGCTCACAGGAAGGATTTCCCTTCCTGGCTCCATATATGGGTCATGGTAATGATTGCCTGGGTTACTTTTGAGAGACCTGACGGCTATTTTTTGTGGAAGCCACCACATTTGGGTCAGCTGAGGTGTTTGACATCAGAAGATCACATGCTATTCTTAAGGCATGCTAAAGTCCTATTTTCTGGACATGCTTCTTTCAAAGAGCCCTAAAACTGCTTGTGCATGCATTTCCCACAATTGTGTGACCTCTGACTGCCTTTCTCTGCACTCTACAGACTCGACTTCTCTATCCCTTAGAGATCTAAACCTATGGGCTGGGTACATCTGTGTTTGGCTCTTTAAGAGCAGCTCTCATCTGTCAGTGGCTGGCACACTGTGGTACTCTGTGATGAGCAAGGTGAGCCTATTTCAGAAGTAAAAGCTCTCCTAGGGAGATTAGACTCATAGGTTTGGGTGATATCAAAACTAAAGGGGCTTTTTCTGAAGACCAATCATTTGGTACAAAAGATACTAACAGAATATCATAGAGGGTGCAATCCAAAATTAGTAGATCTAAAGAAGAATTAGGACTAAAATATTATATATGAAATAGGTATCTCCAGAAGTTACTAAACATGGTTTGCATAGTTTAATACATAATATCATAAAAACAAAACTGTAGCCAAGTGTTGTGGTGCACATCTTTAATCCCATCACTTGAGAGGCAGAAACAGGTAGATTTCTATGAGTTTGAGGCCAGCCTGGTCTACAGAGTGAGTTCCAGGCCAGCTATGGCTGCATAGTAAGACATAGTGTCTCAAAAATAACAATAGTCCTAGAAAGAAGGCTGAGCAGTTAAGAGTACATACTCCTCTTCTAGAGGATCTGGGTCTGATCTCAGCACCCACATGATAGCTCACACTTGTCTGTAACTCTACTTCCAGATGATTGGACACTCTCTTCTGACCTCTGCAGGCAAAACACCCAAGAACATAAAATAATTAAAAAAAAATAGTTTTAAAAATAAATCTTGGCAAAGCATTTTAAATAAAACAAAACAACAACTCCCTTCCAAAACAAAAACATAAACAAAGCGCTAAGATTTGTTAGGCTATCTCTGATGTAAGAATAAATCTAATTCTTTTTTTCCATAAAGCGCATCTGGACCAACCACCAGAGATGAACTGTATAGCTGATGTAGACTGTCCTGAATGCCAAGGATGGTCATCTAAAAATGAAACAGATAAAAAACAATATGTAAGTAAGTGTTTGGATGGGAAAATAGATGGGAACAGCAGGTATGACATCAGAGACTGCAAAAACAAAGAACCACCAGGAAGTCAGTCGGGCCCCAGCACCTCAGAGTGAAAGGGGAGTGGCCGGCCGTGAGATGAAAGGGGAGTGGCCGTGAGACGCTGCCTCTCCCACCAAGTGAGAGCTGAGAACATCTCTCACCAATCACACACCAACCAGGAGAGAAACTAAACTACTAGATAAAAGGCCAAAGAAGTCCATTGGTCACCAGGAGTCGAAAGGTAACAAGCAAAAACTCCAGTGTTGTCCGCTGGTGGTGGCACACACCTTTAATCCTAGCACTCAGGAGGCAGAGGCAGGAGCATCTCTGTGAGTTCTAGGCCAGCCTAATCTACAGACTGAGTGCCAGGACAACTAGGGTAACAGAGAAAACCTGTCTCAAAAAACCAACCAACAAACAAACAAACAAAAACGCCCCAGTGTTTTATCTTCAAATCTAGGCTTTTACTTTAAGGTGACACAGATGAAGTAAATAGTTCAGGAGCCAGAAAGTGAAATCTATTTAGAATAAAATAAATGTAGAAGCATAACATATTGCAAGCCATTATTTGAAAGCTACTCATGGTAACTATAAGAGGTCTTCCTTGTAGAAAAGTTAGGCAGATCCTACCATCAGCACTTGAGAGCAGAATCTATATATAAGGGATACTTAATTGTTTATTTTTTAAAGATTTATTTATTATTCTATGTATGTAAGTACACTGCCACTGTCTTCCGACACACCAGAAGAGGGCATCCCATTACAGATGGTTGTGAGCCACCATGTAGTTGCTGAGAATTGAACTCAGGACCTCTGGAAGAACAGTCAGTGCTCTTAACTGCTGAGCCATCTCTCTAGCCCTGTTAATTTCTTTTTAAGGATTTTTATGTTTTGACCAGAAGATAACTTCCAACATGTTCTTGTCCAACATGTGTGAGGCACTGGTTTCTGCCTTCGGTACCACTTGAAAAAATAATAATTTTAACATTTTTATGTTAGTGTCTAAACATTTTCAAAATTCCAATCTTTTAAGCTGGCTACGATCACTCCTGCCTGTTGAGTCCAACCCTCTGGAGGCTGAGGCAGGAGAGTTGTATAGCCATGAGCTTTTCTACTAGGCCTCTTTGTTCCCAGAATAATGACTCTTAGACTTAATTATTTATGAATAAATGCCTAAGCTATATAAACTTTGGGTTGTTCTCTGACTAGTTTGTAACTTATGTAACCCAATTATTCTAGTCTATCTGTCACACGGGCTAGTTGTCCTCAGTTTCATTCATCAGTCTCCTCTGAGTCTGGGGCAAAATCTCCCATGCTTGACTCTCTGCTAGAAGTTCTCTCTCTCTCTCTCTCTCTCTCTCTCTCTCTCCCTCCCTCCCTGCCTCTCTCTGTCTCTCTCTACCTTTGTCTCTCTGCCTCTGTCTCTCTCTGCCTCTGGATGGTCAAGGCAAAAAGACCACCAAGATCAAATTAAAAATCATCTTTGGCTACACAGTGAGTTTAAGGCCAGCCTGGGATACATGAAACCCTGCCTCTAAATAAATAAATAATGAGAAATTAGGAAAGGGCTAAAATTCTAACAATAGGTCATTACATGATTAAATTACTATGCCTATATGTTAAAGTCAAAATGGCCCATTCAACATTGCTTCAGAGATCAAAGATTGTTTACTGTGCATCAAGTCAGAATAAAAGGTTGAAAAATGATCTGGGGGCATGGGCATATGACTTAGATCCCAACAAAAAGATCTCAAGGAGCTGAGGCAGAAGGATTGTGAGCAGAGTCTGAAACAAAATGAACCCTTGTCTCAAATAAGAAAGGTTGTTTAGAACAAGTCCATTCTTGTTGTGAACACACACATACACATAAAAACCCAAACAGTGTAAACTAAAGTGTTCCTAGGCTGTATTGGGTATAACTTGGGGGAGGGGGAGGGGGAGGGAGGAAGGGAGAGAGAAAGAGAGAGAGAGAGAGAGAGAGAGAGAGAGAGAGAGAGAGAGAGAGATCCTCTAATAGGAAATGAAAATTTTTGAAAGAGCCAGGTATAGAGATGCACATGTTGAATCCCAGCATTTGGAGGCAGAAACATGCAGATCTCTGTGAGTTCAAATCCAACCTGTCTATGCCTAGAAAGCTCCAGTTCAGTTGGGGCTATACAGTGAGACTTTGTCTCAAGAATATAAGGAAGAAAAGAAAGAAGGAAGGGGGAGGGAGGGAAGCAGGAAGGAAGGGAAGTAGGGTAGAGGGAGGAAAAGGAAAGTTTGAGCCTAGGCTTAGGACTAGGGCTCCTGCATAGGGACAAAGTTCCCTCCGCAGTATTCACGCAGGATGTCTCTCAGCCACCGTGGCTCCAGCTCCAGGCCGGCCAACGCCTCCTTACTCAGCACTCGGGAGGCAGACCTCTGAGTTTAAGGTCATCCTGGTCTACATAGTGAGTTCCAAGTTAGCCAAGGTTGTATAGTAAGTCCCTATCTGAAGAAAGAGAGGAAGGGGAAGGGGTAAGGGGAGGGGGACCTTTAATAAGAGTTAATAAGGCCAAAAGGTCCCTTCATAATGAATTGTCCAAGGCTATTACTGCTTACTGCTGGGTGGGTTCTGATAAATCATATGCTTGGTTCTTTATCTCTTCTCTTCTTCTTCTTCTTCTTCTTCTTCTTCTTCTTCTTCTTCTTCTTCTTCTTCTTCTTCTTCTTCTTCTTCTTCTCTCTCTCTCTCTCCCTCTCTCTCCCTCCCTCCCTCCCTCTCCTTCTCTCCCCTCCCTCTCCCACTGCCCCTTCCCCTCCCTCTCCCTCTCTTGCTCCCTCCCTTTTATTTCCCTGCCCTTCTCTTTCTCTCCCTTTCCTTCTGATATTCCACCATGAGATGAAACAGCAAGGCTCTTACTCGACCCTCGACCCCTGACCTCTGATCTCCCAGCTTCTGAAACTGTAGCAGCATTCTCCTTATAAATATCATAGTCTCAGGCATTCTGTTATAGCAGCAGAAAGAGAAAGCTAAAACCTGCCAGTAAAGAAAAACCGATACGTAGGATGGAGAGTTGTGGTGATCAAAAGTGCTCCATGCTCTTCCAGAGGCCTGGAGTTCAAACCCCAGCACCCACGTGGAGCAGTTCACAATTGCTTGTAACTCTAGCTACGTAGACAGGCTAGATTGGGACTCGCAGAGATCTAACTCCTGACCTCAGTGAGTTCCCTCAGATAAACATAAAACAACAAAACCATGATGACTCTTTTAAGGCCAGATCCATATACTATTCCCAGGGAGATGGTGCTTTTCCATACAGCTGCATGGCTTTGATGGAACGCCACCATTCTTCATATCAACTCAATCAGTACTTGTCGCGGATGGATACGACGGTGCCTGTCAGTAATCCAAGATCCTTGGGTGGTTAAAGCAGGAGCTCCCAAAGTTCAAAGCCAGTTTGCACTACAGAGCACGTTTGGGGATAGCCTGGGCAATGACATTCTATCTCAAGATTTACAAAAAAAAAAAAAAAAAGATGTTTTGAAGGAGCAGGCATGGCGGCTCATGCTTCTAATTTCAGCGCATGGAAGACCACGGCAGGAGGATTACCCACAACTTCCACGACAGCCCAAGCTACAGAGTAAGAGCTTGTTTCAAAAAGTAAAATAAAAATAGATAAATAATTAAATACTTGGCTAGGATCGGTTTGCCTAATGTGAATTTTTTACAAATGATCTAGGCCAGTGGCTCTCAGCCTTCCTAATTCTGTGACCCTTTAATACAGATCTTCACGTTTCGGTGACCCCCGAATAACTACAGAATTAATTTCCTTGCTACCTCATAACTAACTTTGTTAATGCTATAAACCATAATGTTAATATCTATAAGCCATAATTTTAATACCTCTATTTTCTGATGATCTTAGATGACCCCTGTGACGGGGTCACACCCAGCCCAGCTGTTGAGAGCCCCTGATCTAGGTGAAGACTTGTAGGAATTGTTAGCTTACAGGTGACAGTATGTGTGTGACACCTTGGCCTTGCTGTTAGTCACTTCCTTCCTGAGACTTTTACCATGGTTTTCCAGTAGCTCATAGCCCTGGTCACCTTCCCACGCCAAGTCCAACTTATCTGTCACTGCAGAATGCTTCCTCCTCCTCCTCCTCCTCCTCCTCCTCCTCCTGTGTGGACTTGCCTTTCTGCATCCCTGTGCCCAGGCTTACTTCCCTGGTGAGTCCACTCGCAGTCACAGTATCACACATACCTTCCGCCATGACTTGCGTCCCTGGGTGCGGACAGGCTGCTGCCACTTGCTACCCAGATAAGGCATTTGGAGATTGCTGAGTAGCAATGATGTGGTATAGCAACTTCCTCCTGGAGGGAAGGGGCAGGCTCCTGAGACTCAGAAGCCCAGGGGGTGGGGATAGGGTGGGGTGGGGGACTTTCGAGGCTTACAAGTGCTTAACCTTAAGATTCCAGAGGCCCCTCCCCGAGCTTATGCTGACGATTGCTGCGGAGAGGAGACCCTCAGAGCGGATGAGTTGCTGGCCAGTTGTGCTCGCAGCCAAAGAGATGCAGCTTTTATGAGTCATCACAGGAGACTTCCTGATGTTGTGGGACTCTGACTCACCTGCACTCCTGTAACCAACCCCAACCCCGTAACCCTGGGAAACTCACTTGTTTGTCTAGCTGCACTAGTATGGAATCCTTTCTTTGTTGTCTTCAGTATCTTCACAAATGTTTGTTCACATGGCCCCAGAAAAAGCCACACAACAAGGGTTAGATTTTACGCTGTGACTCCACAAGGAAAAGGCCACCTGGAGAATGTGAGGAAAAGCTGACAGCAACAGCGATGAATTTATTTTCTCCTGCGCCATAAAGCAAACCAAATAAAAATAAGTCATAAATAAGAAAAGTCAGCAAAGTGCGTTTTTAAAATTCTTGGGTTAAAAGGGCTAAAGATGTGTCATACTTTGTTTGGGTCAGAAAAAAAAAAACAAATTTAATAATTAGCCAAAGGAAGCAATAAATTAGACTTCAGAATTTTAAAACTTTGGATCTTCAAAAAATGCCATTAAAAATATTTTTTTTATAAAATTAAAAGCTGGGAAGATGACTCACACCTGTAATCCCAAAACATAAGAGACTGGAACAGACAGTGAGTTCTGGGGCCAGCCTAGACCATCTGGGGGACTGTCTCAAAAAAATAAAAAAAATAAAAAAGTGAGTACAAGATGAGGAAATATTCTCTCTCTCTCTTTTTTAAGGGGGGTATGTAGAGACAGGGTTTCCCTGTGTAGCCCTCACTGTCTTGAAACTCACTCTGTAGACCAGGCTGGCCTCGAACTCAAAGATCAGCCTGCCCCTAACTCTGCCTCCTGAATGCTGGAATTAAAGATATATACCACCACCACACAGCCTGAAATAGTCTTAATTCGAATACCCACAAAAGACTTACAGAATGGATAAAGAACATTTAACAGAAGCTTTTAAGTTTCATGAGGTCTCATTTATTAATTGTTGATCTTAGTTCCTAAGCTGTGGGTGTTCTGTTTAGGACGTTGTCTCCTGTACCAGTGTGTTCAAGGCAGCTCCTCACTTTCTCTTCTATCAGGTTAACGTATCCAGTTTTATGTTGAGGCCTTTGATCCACTTGGACTTGAATTTTGTGTGCAGGGTGATAAATATTCTGCATGCTGACATCCAGTTAGAACAGCACCATTTGTGGAAGATGCTTTCCTTTTTCCATTGTATAGTTTTGGCTTCTTTGTCAAAAAATCAAGTGTCCATAGGTGTATGGGTTTATTCCTAGGTCTTCAATTCTATTCCATTGATTAACCTGTCTGTTTTTATGCCAATACCATACAATTCTTATAACTATTGTTCTGTAATACAGCTTGAAATCAGGGGTGGTGATACCTACAGTTCTTTTGTTGTACAGGATTGCTTTAGCTATCTTGAGTTTTTTGTTTTGCCATAGGAAGTTGGAGATTGCTCTTTCGAGTTCTATAAAAAAATGTGTGTTGGAATTTTAATGGAAATTGCATTTAATCTGTAGATTGCTTTTGGTAAGATGGCCATTTTTACTATGTTAATCCTTTTGATCCGTAAGCATGGAATATCTTTCCATCTTCTGATATCTTCCTTAATTTCTTTGGCAGGCTACAGAAAGGGGAAAGATATTCACCAACCCTAATCCAACAGAGAACTAATATCTAAAATATATAAAGAACTCAAGAAATTAGACACAAACAAACCAAATAACCCAATTAAAAAATGGGGTACAGATCTAAACAGAATTCTCAACAGAGGAATCTCTAATGGCTGAGAAGCACTTAAAGAAATGTTCAATGTCCTTAGTCATCAGGAAAATGCAAATCAAAACAACTCAGTGATTCCGTCCTACACACGTCAGAATGTCTAAGATCAAAAACTTCGGTGACAGCACATGCTAGCAAGGGTGTGGAGCAAGGGGAACAGTCTTCTATTGCTGGTAGGAGTGCAAACTTGTACAGTCACTTTGGAAATCAATTTGGTGGCTTCTCAAAAAATTGGGAATAGCTCTACCTCAAGACCCAGCATTCCACTCCTGGACATACACCCAAAAGCTGTTCTACCATACCACAAGGGATACTGCTCAACTATGATCATAGCAGCTTTATTCATAATAGCCAGAAACTGCAAACAACCCAGATATCCTTAACCTGAAAAATGGATACAGAAAATGTGATTCATTTACACAGTGGAATACTATTCACTTGTTTAAAACAAGCGCATCATAAAATTTGCAAGCAAATGAATGAAACTAGAAAATATCATCCTGAGTGAGGTAACCCAGACACAGAAAGACATGTATGGTATGGACTAATTTGTAAGTGGATATTAACCCCAAAATATAGGATAACCATGCCACAATCCACAGACCCAAAGAAGCTTAAAGGGTCCAAGGAAGGATGCTTTAATCTCACTTAGAAGGGGATATAAAATAGACGTTGGAGGTGGGTGGAGGGAGGGAACTCTGTGGGAGAGGTGGGAGGGAGAGATGGGGATCAGGTGGAGGGTGGGTGGCAGGAGAGGGAATGGAAATTGGTGGACGGAACATCTCTGGGATGATCAGGTGAGGCTCCTGGTAGACTATGGGGTAACCCTAGCTGAGACTCTGATCAGCTGGGGATAGCCAGGAGGAGTTCCAGTGGAGGGAGGAGGATACCAACCCATTCACAAAAGCTTTGATCCAAAATGTGTCCTCCCTATAAGATGTGCAGAGCTGAAGACTGAGCAGAGACTGAGGGAGTGGCTGGCCAATGGCTGGCCCAACGTGAGACTTACCCCAGCTGGAGAGAGACATCTCCTGACACTACTAATGAGACTCTGTCACGCTTGCAGACAGGAGTCTAGCATAACTGTTTTCTAAGAGGCTTCATCCAGCAGCTGATGGAAACAGATGCAGAAACCCACAGCCAAACATCAGGCGAAGCTTAGGGTGTCTTGTGGAAGAATGGGGGATAGGATTGAGCGAGCTGAAAGCGTCAAGGACCCCACAAGAAAACCTATAGAATCAACTAACCTGGCCAGTAGAGTCTCACAGAGACTGAACCACCAACCAAAGAGCATGCAGGGGCTGGACCCCAACGCATTTGTAGCAGATGTGCAGTTTGGTCTTAGGTGGGTCCCCAAACAATTGAAGCAGGGGCCGTCTCTGACTTTGTTGCCTGCCACTGGATCCCTTTCCCCCAGCTGGACTGCCTGGTCTGGGCTCGGTGGGAGAAGTTGTGCTTAATCCTGCTACTTGTTGTGTCAGGGAGGGTTGGTACCCATGGGGGCGGGGGGGGGGGGTTCCTCTTCTCCGAGGAGAAGGGGCGGGGGAAGTGGGGTGAACAGTATCTGATGGCAGGTCTGGGAGGAGGGGGACTGTGATCGGGTTGTAAAGTGAATTTATAAATAAATTAATGAAAAAAAGAACATTTAACAGTCAATAATAAGAACTAAACATAGCCCGGAGGTGGTGGTGCACTCCTGTAATCCCAGCACTCTGGGAGGCAGAGGCAAGCGGATTTCTGAGTTCAAGGCCAACCTGGTCTACAGAGTGAGTTCCAGGACAGCCAGGGCTATGCAGAGAAACCCTGTCTGTCTGAAAAACAAAACAAAACAAAAAACAAATCCAAAAAAAAAAAAAAACCAAAAAAAAAAAAAACCCAAAGAACTAAACATTCATATTTTTAATAGGAAAAAGATTTGCATAAACTTGAGTTTCTCAAGTATAAGGTTGTTAATGAATAAGTGTGTGGAAAGACGTAGCACTGACCACTTAGGAACAGCACAAAGCAAGGCTGGCGGTGTCTCCAGTCCCTTCTAAAACAGCTTTTATCAACAAATGATCCTGATTAACACTGTGATGAGGTGCAGAGTGACTACTCTAGCAAGCACTGGTTTGCTCAGCCACGTCAAATAACAGCAAGAATAAATAGAATAATAGCAAGGTATTCTATTTGTCTGGGTTTTTTTGTTTGTTTGTTTTTTGTTTTTTTAAGACAGACTCTCCATGTAACTCTGGCTGGCCTGGAAACTGACCAGGTTGACCATGAGTTTGTGGAGATCCTCTTGCCTCTCTCTCCTGAGTGCTGGGATCATGTGTGTGTACCATCAATAATCTTGTTACACACACACACACACACACACACAAACTACAGGGTCTCATATAGCCTAGCCTGGCTTTCAAGCATGCTATATAGCCAAGGCTGGCCTTGAACTTCTTATCCTCCTGCACCTTACTATCCTAGACTATCCCAAGTGCTATTCTTGGGATAGTCTAGGAGATTCTTGATTGTCTATTCTTTTTTTTTAAGATTTATTTATTTATTTTATGTGTATGAGTACAGTGTAGCTGTACAGATGGTTGTGAGCTATCATATGGTTGTCAGGAATTGAACTCAGGATCTCTGCATGCTCCAGCTCACTCACTCTGGCCCAAAGATTTATTTATTATATGTAAGTACACTGTAGCTGTCTTCAGACACACCAGAAGAGTTCACTGTAGCTATCTTCAGACACTCCAGAAGAGGGCATCAGATCTCATCACAGGTGGTTGTGAGCCACCATGTGGTTGCTGGGATTTGAACTCAGGACCTTTGGAAGAACAGTCAGTGCTTTTAACCACTGAGCCATCTCTCCAGCCCAAGATTGTCTATTCTTTGTCAAGTAAAACACCTCCAACACTTTCTACAAGATGTACACACAAGACTCTTCTACAAATGTCAAAAGCAGCTTCTAGAAAGTGGAAATGACCCCAACAACTGTGGAGAGCTAAGAGGAGAAACAAAACATGGAGTAATATCTTCTCACAGTCTGACACTGCCCATCAGCATAACAAGAAGAGAAGTGAGTGACATTCACAGAGGCTTGAGGAAATATGAAAACATGGTGTGCTAAATTAAAGAAGCCAAAAGCAGGTTAGATCTCTGTGACTCCATTTACATGAAGGTCATCGACAGGCAGAACAACTGTGGGAATGTAAGTCAGGAGAGTGGGGGTGAGCCAGTGTCTGGGCCCTGAGGGAAGAGAACGACTCTGAAGGCGAGTGCAGAGTCCCACAGCGGCACGCACCTGTAGTCCCAGACATGAAAAAGGTTGACGCAGGAGGAATGCTTGAGTTTGGGCAATGTATCAAGATGCCATCCCACGCACAAAAGGGAAGGCTGGTGAAGAATGTGTAGTGCTCGTTCAGACCACCCAAGTTCAGTTCCAACCACTCACGTTGGACAGCTCACAACTGCCCATAACTCCAGGGCATCTGATATCTTCCTCAGGCCTCCACGAAAACCTGCACCACATGCTCATAATTAAAAATTTAATTAATTTCTCTTTTAAAAAGAAAGAGAGCTAGACAGTGGGTGGCCCGGGCCTTTGACGCCAGTACTTGGGATGCAGAGGCAAGAGAATCTCTGTGAGTTCGGAGGCCAGCCTGGTCTACAGAGTGAGTTCCAAGATAGCCAGGGCTACACAGAGAAAGGCTCAAAAGACCAAAATAAAATAAAATATTTTTAAAAAAGAAAGAAAAAGGGAGAGGAGGAACAGGACTATCCTGTGCCTTTGCTGGGAGCTATATGGCCACACAAGCCATAAGTATATACATCTGTCAGTTTGTTGCATCATATATTTAAATAGGTGTACGACCTGGCCTGACAGCTCATCCCTGCAGTCCCAGCATGCCGTGGGCTAAGACGAGGATTGCTCAGTTTGAGACTAGCCAAGACTTACAGTGCATTCCTGGAAGACAGAATGAGATTTTGCCTCAAGCCTCCCACAATTGACAAAGTATAAATTGTGTATTGATACAGCTTAAAAAAAATTATTCTGGAGCGGTTAAAGAGTTACTTTGAAGTCATTGCTGTTATCAGTTGTGACTGGCCAAAGAAACTATTAGCAAAGGTTTATCAGGTAATTAGAACATGGTCTGCTTGTTGCTTCGATTCCCTGTTCAGTGCAAACAATAGGTCAGGGGAGCTGTGCACCCTTTCATGAGTTAACCTAAACTTATTTATTAATTTTATTACTCATTTAGGCAGAGTTTATCAGTCTGAAGTTCAGGCCTTCCCAGAACTTCCTACAAAGCCCAGGCTTGTTCTGAACTCAGATACCCATTCTACCCCCCATAGTTCAGACTGCTGGGACCACTGGCCTAAGCCATCATACTGGTTTTGTTTTTGTTTTGGGTTGTTGTTGTTGTTGTTGCTGTTGTCGAAACGCTTTTATTCAGAGGCTTGGGGAAAGGTTGTGGAAGTCCACGCTGACTGCTGTCCTGCACAGGGCAGACCTTAAAGATCTCCCCGTCGCTAAGAGCATCATACAGGTTTTTTAAGGCACACCTCCAAGCTCTGATGAGCGGCAATAAGATATCATCAGAAGGCTGATGCTTCCCAAATAAAGACTCTCCGTTAGGGCAAAACGGAGCATTTAGACTGTAATCTCACTGAATCCTGGACCCGCTAAGAGAACCATCCGCTAGATGTCATGTCAGGAGATGGACAGACTTGACTCTGCACAATCAATAAGACACAGGGAAGAGTGGCTTGCCATTGCCCATGCAGTTGTTAGAACAGCTGAATGGATGTTGGGTTTCTTTGTAACTTAGCCAACATTCACTGCCTGGCACTGAAAAGACCCAGGAAAGGAAAAACCAAGGTTAAACCCACTGGCTCCCCCACCTGCTCCGTCTCACGGTTCTCTGCTGTAGTCCTTCCCCGACTGCTCTCAACCCTCAGCACAAGTTACCACCACATCAGAGGGGCTTCGGCTAGACAAAATTTTAAATTAGAAAAGGCCTAGGGCCAAGGCATATAGATAAGAAAGGGGAGCTGATGGGATTTGGTGTACTGGACACACCTGTCATTTTGTGTCACAACATACAGGCCACCTTTCTGTACTCTGATGTCCTTCCAAGCAATCTTCTCCACCTTCTATGTACTGACCTTCTTGGAAGAATAAAATCCTTAGCTCTCTCCCTCCATAGAAGCATGAGGACTCCCTAGGGTTCCTTCTTAAGTTTGTACTTAAAAAAAAAAAAGAAAGAAAGAAAGAAAAGGAAAAGAAAAGAAAAGAAAAAGAATAAAAAAGATGTATTTACTTTATGTATGTGAGAACACTGTCGCTATCTTCAGACACTCCAGAAGAGGGCATCATATCTCATTACAGATGGTTGTGAGCCACTATGTGGTTGCTGGGAATTGAACTCAGGACCTCTGGAAGAGCAGTAAGTGCTCTTAACCTCTGAGCCATCTCTCCAGCCCCAGTTTGTACTTCTTTTTAAAAACATCTAGTATTTTTATTTATGTGTGTATGTCTGTGTCTGTGTGTGCGTGCGTGTGTGTGTGTGTGTGTGTGTGTGTGTGTGTGTGTGTGTGTGTGGGCTGGTCAGAGTTGCCAGAAGCGGGTGCTGGGAACTCTATAACAGCCGCGCATCCTCACCACTAAGCCAGCCTTCCCACAGGGGTGGCACCTAATCAAACCTGCTGGCATTTCGGGTTTCCCCAGATAGAAAAACCCTAGCAAAAGTCAACAGCGGCAGGAGCCTGGCAGGCCGCTAAGCAGCCCTGCTGTCCGGCCTCCCTGTCGGTTCTACGCCTGGCTCCTTGGGTCCACTCTTTTATGCTTTAAGGAAGTATCACGAATACTTTAGGGCTGGTGACATGGCTGAAAGGTAGAGTGCTCGCCAGGCACTGGGCTCAACTTGTAGTCTGGAAAGACAATGATGACAGTATGTAGTCTTGAAAGACAATGATGTAGTCTTGAAAGACAAGATGCCCAGCAGGCATCTTGCTCTGCAAGCCTGGCCACCCAAAGTCCACTCCTGAAACCAGCTCCACGGGGCACTCTGTGGCATTCAACCCTCCCCTGTAAATGGCATGTGCCACCTCACGCAGAGCAACACTGAATCAGTACTCCCAATCCTCCTTCCTTTATCTGCCTCCCCACCCCTCATATTTTCTCTCTTCTGGATTTTTTTAATAAATCTTTTTTTTTTAATTTTGAAGACTTATTTGTTTATTCTCTGGATACCATTGTGCCTGCATGTGTGTCTGGCCAGAACAGGGCACCAGATCTCATTATGGATGGTATTCACAGGGTTAAGAGGAGAGAACGGACCTTAGAAAGGTACGACCTAGCTGCCCAAGTACGTGTGGGCTGCACTGAGTCAGGCAACTGTTTTCTACAACAGTCATATATAGGATATCGGTGAGATTTGAAGTTACTATCTCCCAAGGGTTATTGAGAAACCTAAATGGCATCGAGGGGTGCTTCCTGGGGGTACCTGTCAGGATCACAATTGACAAGGTAGATTCTAGCCCACAGGGGAGAGGAAGGTAGGTCATGATGGGTACTGTAAACAGAAGTGACACTGTTGTTTGAGATTACCAGGAAATGTCTGGGCGGAAGATGAGGCCCCTTCCCAAATCATATACAGACCTTAAGCTTGATCCATTGCTATTTTAAAATTAAATACTGGCTGGGCGGTGGTGGCGCACGCCTATAATCCCAGCACTCTGGGAGGCAGAGGCAGGCAGATTTCTGAGTTCGAGGCCAGCCTGGTCTACAGAGTGAGTTCCAGGACAGCCAGGGCTACACAGAGAAACCCTGTTCCGGAAAAAAACAAATCCAAAAAACAAAAACCAAAAAAAATAAAAAAATTAAAAAATTAAATTAAATTAAGTTAAATACTTGCTGGTAAGATTGCTTAGTGGGTAGAGGCACTTGTCTCTAAGTCTGACAACATGAGTTTTATCTTAGAACTCAAGTGATAAAAGGAAGAACTGATTCCTCCATGTTGTCTTCTGACCCCCACATGTGCTGGGGCTCGTGAATGCACACAAACATACACACACACTCACTCACTAAACAAATTCATGTGAACTTAAAACTTTTTAAAGAATGTTGTCTTAGTCAGGGTTTCTATTCCTGCACAAGCATCATGACCAAGAAGCAAGTTGGGGAGGAAAGGGTTTATTCAGCTTACAGTTCTGCATTGATGTTCATCACAAAAAGAAGTCAGGACTGGAACTCAAGCAGGTCTGGAAGCAGGAGCTGATGCAGAAGCCATGGATGGATATTCCTTACTGGCTTGCTTCTCCTGGCTTGCTCAGCCTGTTCTCTTATAGAACCAAGAATACCAGCCCAGGGATGGTACCACCCTCAAGGGGCCCTCCCCACTTGATCACTAATTAAGAAAATGCCTCACAGTTGGATCTCATGGAGGCACTTCCCCAACTGAAACTTTTCTCTGTGATAACTCCAGCCTGTGTCAAGTTGACACACAAAACCAGCCAGTACAAATGTATTCATACATAAATATTTTTATGTTGGCAGCCTTCACAGTAAATATCAATTGTACTAGAATCCTTGTCAGTCAGTGAGAGGCTTGACTGAGACTCCACAGGGAGGGGCTTACTTCTCAAGTCCTAATAATTTCCCTTTCTATTCTGCCTTACTATAGATGGTAGATGATTTTGTTACATTGTATTATCATCTTTATTATTATGAGTTGCATGTGTGCATGACAGGGAAACACAGGCGGAGCTGGAGAGGTTTAAGCAAAGGACTCTCAGGTGAGCTAATGTTTCAAGAACTGCAACAGTAGCAGAGTAAGGACCTGAAATCTAAGCCCTGGGAGCACAGGCAGCAGGGTTAGGGCAGAGGCAGCAGGGTGGGGAGGCCAGCCACCCTAAGCAGCTACACAGTGAAGCTCTTCAAAGCATGCAAACAAAGATAGCAATGGGATGTGTGAAACAGAACAAGACGGAGGTTGGATAGCAAGGCTAAGAGGGAGACCCTATTTCAATAAACAATAGATCAGAAGCAATGCTATTCTAGATTACAGTGGTGGCTAGCAAACGCATGAGTCATAAGGTAAACCAGTAAAATGAAAGAGGCGACCTCTAATTAGAAGAGTTGGGGAGGCGTGGGGACATAGTTTAGTGGCAGAGCACTTGACAAGCTATCACCTACACAGTCCCATAATGCTCAGCACTACCAAGAAAAAAAATGTGATAAGACTTGAAGGCCATTTGTAAAATTTATTGGCTGTGTGGCTTTTGAAATAGAATTTCCCAGTTCCATATCTCGGTTTGTCAATAAAATTATACTACAATATCAGAAGCTTGACTTGTATTTTAACAGACCCCTTTTGTTGAAAAACAACAAAAAAAAGGCATTGAAAGAAATCTAATTTATAAAACAAATAGACACAGTGAGACACAAGCTTGGTTACCTAAATTTATTCCCCAGACCCCACAAAGGGCAGGAGAGAACTGACTGTATAAAGTTGTCCTCTGCCAGGTGGTAATCCCAGGTAATGCCTGTAATCCCAGCACTTGGGAGGCAGAGGCAGATGGATTTATGAGTTCGAGGCCAGCCTGGTCTACAGAGTGAGTTCCAGGACAGCCAGGGTTACACAGAGAAACCCTGTCTCAAAAAAAAAAAAAGAAAGAAAGAAAGAAAGAAAGAAAGAAAGAAAGAAAGAAAGAAAGAAAGAAAGAAAGAAAGAAAGAAAGAAAAGAAAAGAAAGAAAAAGAAAGTTGTCTTCTGACCTCCATATGTACACCGTGGCTCACACCCACACAACATGCATAGAAATACACAATAAAAAATAAAATAAAAGCAAGATTGTTCTAGTTGGAGCAAGGGTAAAAGCCCCGAGCTTTATCCCACGCCTCCCTGATACTTCCAAGGCACTCTTGAACCTCTGGGTAGCCAGGGGCAAGCTTAAGAAATCTCTAAAGACCTTACCAGTTCTGCTATTCAATGGTCCAAGGAGTAAATTTGACAGGGATACCTAAGGAAAAAAATATTTGAGTGCTACTTGCATTTGGATGCTTGAAAATATTGAATTGAAGCCGGGCATGATAACACATGCCTTTAGTCTCAGCAGAGGCAGAGGCAAGTGGGTCTCTGAGTCTGAGGCCAGCCTGGTCTACACAGTGAATCCCAGGTGAGCTAGGACTGCAGAGTGAGACACTAAATAAATAAATAAATAAATAAATAAATAAAAATTTTTGAATAGTTGATAAAGTCATACAATAGAAAAGATGAATTGAGTTGTGTTAAATTTGCTTGGCTCTCCTCGTAACAATTTAATGCCCCCCAAACTTCTGAACCTGTGTGAATGACAACTTCTATATAAGCCATGATCTAACCTGTATATGTGACCCACATTATCCATTTCCTAATACTTTTTATTCATTCTAACCTAGCATCCTTATTCAGAAGATCTTCCTTAGCGAGCCAAAATTCCTCCCCATCACTGTCATTCATATATACATACATACACACATACACACACACAGAGAGAGAGAGAGAGAGAGAGAGAGAGAGAGAGAGAGAGAGAGAGAGAGAGATGTATATATACAGGGCTCTTGTTCTACTGTCTGGAGCTAGAGCAAGGGAATCCAAGCTGTCGCACATGCGCATCTTCTCTAGGAGAGAGCTATAAAGTCTGCCTTACTACTGCTCTTCTTCCTTGCCCCTTCCAGCTGCAAAAAGTCCATGAGGATCACCCTCCATTTATTCATTTCAGATCTTTTGATCTTTTCCCTACTACACACACACACACACACACACACACACTAGGGTCTTACTATAGTCCCGGCTGTTCTGGGATTCACTGGTTTTGAAGATGTAGTGTTCCTTCTGCCTCAGACTCCCGAGTGAGTGCTGGGACTCCATGCACAAGCTACTAAACCCAGCTTCACTTCCGTATTAAGCACAAGTAGGGGCTGGAGAGATGGTTCAGTGGTTAAGAGCACAAATCCCAGCAACCATATACATGGTGGCTCACAACCATCCACAATGGGATCTGATGCCCTCTTCTGGAGTGTCTGAAGACAGCTACAGTGTACTTAACATATAATAAATAAATCTTAAAAAAAAAAAAAAAGCACAAGTAGACTTTCATTTACTCATCTCTTTGAAAGAACTTGAGCAAGATGAGTGCTCTTAAATGACCAGCTCTAATAACAATATGTAAATAAAAGCCGCATTTTATTATCTGGCAACTCTTCTTTCTAGGCTAACATTAGCTCTTCTTTGAGTATCAGAAGTAGATAGCTAAACTTTTGGGTCTAAAGCAAATTATGAAGACATCTGGGTAGGGTAGAGGGATGGAAAAAAAATGTCAAGATCCTAAGGCTAATGAAGTGGGTATCAGCAATGTAAATAGTCAGAGCATCCTGACTCCCAGCTTGTGATCTAACCAGACTCTAGGGAAATACAATCCTTGTTACTCCAACATCTGATTACTATCAAGGCATCAGCGTTGGAACAAAAGCTTCATTCACTGTCCCTCACCAGACCCACAAAATCCCACCACCTCAGGAAGTCAGGGTGTGGTGTGGGCTGGGCTACCTTCTAGCTTCAGGCCTTAAGGAGACGGGGTGTAAGAGGCATGGCTTAGTCTCTAAGAAAAAAGCAAGCAGCAGAGTCACTGGCCGCGAGGCCTGTAGGAGTGGGAACCTTTATGGTTTCCTGTGCTTCGGTTGTCATGGTAACCTGAGGCCTCCCTATTTGGATTGGCATCAGAGGCCAAGAGCGGAAGCAAAGCTGGAGTACCAGGAAGATGTGCAGGAAAAAAAAATGTGGGCAGTGTAACAGTTATGCCACAGGAGGGTCAAGCCTAGGACAGAATTACTTCGTAGAGGGAAGAGGGTGTCATATAAAATTCAGACCTGTGGATTTCACCTCTAGCATTTTCTGATTCAGTAGATTGACGAATTTAGGAACCAACAAACTCATGAGGTAGTTACCTACCAAGTCTGTCAAAGACATTAAGTTTGTTTTGTCTTATTTTAGACTATAGAACCATGAAAAGTACTTATTATATAGCCCAGGCTGGGTTACACTGAGCCAACCCTCCTACCCCAGCCTTCCAAGTGCTGGGATTACAGACAGCTACCATTACTGGCCTGGAGATTTATTTAAGCATTCTTTTAAAGCAATCTCTAACAATTTCTTTTCATTCCAGATCTTAAAGCTTAGACACACCCTGAAGCTACTTCTACAGATAGTTTTTTAGTTGGGTTTTTAGATTTGCATTTTTTAAAAGAAGATTTCTTTTCATTTCATCTGCTTGGGTGTGTGCCTGCATGTTACACATATGCCTCATCTGTCTGTGTACAGTGCCCATGGAGGCCAAGCGGGAATCTGAGCCCACGGAACTGGAGCTGCCACAGGGTGCTGGGAACCAAGTCTGGGTTCTTGGCAAGACCACCCAGTGCTCCTGACTGCTGAGCACTCTCTGGCCTCTAAGTTTTTATTCTTCATTCTGTTAGAAGCTGTCATTTCATTGCTGGTCTCCTAAGTATAAGAGTGCCGTACCCACTGAGGACACCACGGTAGTGTCCCTATGTGTCACCTGGTGTCTTGTCATCTCTGATTCTTGTTGTCTCACTGTCACTGTCTGACTCCCATCCCTCAATGTCTGCCCCTTCCATCTGCCTCCCTAGCCGTTTAGTGAAATTCACAAACAGTGGTTTCCAAGGAGGTGGAAAGATGACCTGGCTGCTAAGGGCTCTGGCTGCTCTGCCAGAGGATTCAACTTTGATTCCCAGCACACACCTGGCAGCTCATTGCCATCTCTAACCCAGGCCCAGGGCATCCCACGCCCTCTCTGGCTTCTGTGGACATCAGGTCTGAGTGCGGTGCACAGTTACACAGTCAGGCAAAAAACACCTATACATATGCAATAAAATGTTAAAATCTAGCTTTAAAGGTAGTCTCTGGGTTGGGAAGTTAGTTTAGTGGGTAAAGTGCTTGCTACACAAGTGTGGAGACCCACATTGAACTCCCTGGTACTCTTGTAAAAGCCAGATGTGATGGTGTGGACCTATAACCCTAGCACTGGGCTGATGAGAACAGGTGAATCGATGTAGCTAGTCCAGCAGAAATGCTTCAGTGATAGACCCTGTCTCGAAAGTAAGAGACATCGTGTGCACCTGTATCCAAACCTCAGCACTGGGCAAGCAGAGACAAGGTGGAGGTCTGTGAGTTCAAGGTCAGTCTGGTCTGTATAGAGAGTTCCAGGCCATATAGAGAGTTTTTAGCCTATATTGTGAGACTGTCTCAAAACAGCAACAACAATACCACAAAACCAAAAACAACCACAGAAGCAGTCATGTTGTAAAAATATTTCTCCCAAATTGTTTCCAAAAGAAGAACTAAGAGAAAAAAAATGCAGAGATGAACAAAACCAGACCAGTATAGCAACAAAAGTTCTGTGCGGTGCTGCAGGTGGCCCGTGTAGAAGACAGCCCAGCGAACCATCACCAGCAATGAAGAGAATCATAAATCAAACAAAACTGGAAGTCTTATTAGTAATCTAAATTAGTGTCTATTTTAAGAAATGGGGATGGGGTAGATCTGGGAAGAGTTAGGGAAAATATGATCAAAATACATTGTATACATGTGTGAAATTCTCAACAAATAAAAATATAAGCAATTGGGGGCTGGTGAGATAGCTCAGTGGTTAAGAGCACCAACTGCTTTTCTGGAGGCCATGGGTTCAAATCCTAGCAACCATATGGTGGCTCATGGCCAACCGTTGTGGTCTTTCCCAACCTACAGATTGGGAAAAAAATCTTCACTACCCCACATCTAATAGAGGGCTAATATCCAAAATATATAAAGAACTCAAGAAGCTAACCTTCAAAAAAAATCAAACAACCCAATTTTTAAAAGCTCTATACAGAGCTAAACAGAGAATTAAGAACAGAGGAATCTTGAATGGCTGAGAAGCACTTAAAGAAATGTCCAAAGTCCTTAGTCATCAGGGAAATGCAAATCAAAATGACCCTTTTCTACCTTACACTAATCAGAATGAATAAGATCAAAAACTCGGGACAGCACATGTTGGTAAGGATATGAAGGAAGAGGAACACTCCTCCATTGCTGGTGAGAGTTCAAACTGGTACAACCACTCTGGAAATTATCTGGAGGTTCCTCAGAAAATTGGAAATAGATCTACCTGAAGACCCAGGTATACCACTCTTGGGCATATATCCAAAAGACGCTCCACCATACCACAGGGGCACATACTCCACTATGTTCATAGCAGCCTTATCTGTGATAGCCAGAAGTTGGAAACAACCCAGTTATCTGACAACGGAGGAATGGATATAGAAAATATTTACACAATGCAATACTACTCAGCTATTAAGAACAAGGACATCCTGAGTTTTGCAGGCCAATGGATGGAACCAGAAAATATCATCCTGAGTGAGGTAACTCAGACCCAAAAGAACATGCATGGTATATACTCACATGCATGGTATGTAATAAGTGGATATTAGCCAAAACAAAGTACAGAATACCTGGGACAGAATCCACAGAACTCAAGTAGGTTAACAAGCAGAAGGGCCCAAGTGAGGATGTTTCAATCCCACTTGGGAGAGAAAAGAAAACAATCACATGAGGTTGAGGGAGAGGGGAGCGAGTGGGGAAAGGGGGAACATGATCAGGTATGGGGTGGGGGGTGAGGGTAGGGTGACACCATGACACCAGCAGAATGAATGGAAATATGCAGTGTCATGGGGTGGCAGGTGGAGAGACACTCCAGAAAGTACCAAAGACCTCGGAAGTGAGAGACTCTCAGGACCCAAAGGGAAGGACAGATGAAATAAATGCCCAACAGTGGGGAGAGGGAACTCGAGAAAGACAGGGCATCAAGTGGAGGGATTGAATTGCCATTCCCCAGTCAAAAATTCTGACCCAGAATTACTCCTGTCTAAAAGAACTGCAGGAACAAAAATGGAGAAGAGACTCAGGGAAAGGCGGTCCAGTGGCCTGACACTATTACTGATGCTATGGTGTGCTTACTCCTGTCCAGCCTAATATGGCTGTCCTCTGAGAGGCCCAACAAGTAGCCGACTGAGACAGACTCAGATACTTATACCCAACTGTTGGGACTAAAATTGGGGATCCCTGTGGCTGAACTAGGGAAAGACTAGAAGAAGCTGAGGAGGAGGGTGACCCCATAGGAAGACCAGCATTCTCAACTAACCCAGAACCCCAGAGAGCTCTCAGACACTGAGCCACCAAACAGACAGCATACAGGAGCTGGTCCGAGGCAGACCCCCACCACACACACACACACACACACACACAGCAGAGGACTACCTGGTCTGGCCTTAAAGGCTGAAGATGTGCCTAATGGAAAGACTTGAGGCCCTGTGGAATGGGGAGGCCTTGGGGGTGGGGAGGAAGAGTCCTTTTGGAGACAGGGGGAGGGAGGAATGGGATGAGGAACTGTGGGAGGGCAGATCAGGAGGGGGCAATGACCTGACTGTTAAATAATAAAAGTAATAATATTTTTTAAAAAAGAAGAGCAGCAAGTAGAATTTTAAGTCTTTTTTTGTTTGTTTTGGTTTGGTTTGGTTTTTCGAGACAGGATTTCTCTGTGTAGCCCTGGCTGTCCTGGAACTCACTCTGTAGACCAGGCTGGCCTCAAACTCAGAAATCTGCCTGCCTCTGCCTCCCAAGGGCCGGGATTAAAGGCACGCGCCACCACTGCCCAGATGGAATTTTAAGTCTTTATTCTTACAATCAGATTATGCAGCCGAGTAGAAAGAGAAAGCAGAGATAAGTAGAGAAGTTAATAAGGGCTAATGCTGGTTAGTTGTCAGTTATAATTATAATAATACTCATGAAAGGTGATTAATTACTGGGGTAGGAACTACCATGAATGTAATAACTTACAAGCAAAACATAATGTAAGGTCTGATAAGAAGGGCTCCAACGGCGCAGACAGGAGGGGACCTCCATGAGAACTTTTGTTTGAAAATAGGATCTCAGTCTACAGCTCAGACCGGCCTCAGATTTGTAGCAATCCTCCTGTCTCAGGCCACACCACACCCAGCTTCAATGAGTCTGAACAGACTGATCATAGTTGCAGCCAGACCTGCAAGAAGACCTTCCACAGGCTGTCAGAAAGTCAGAATGTCAGCCCGGCGGGCTGTTTGGAGAGCGCAATTATCCATCCTTACAGGTCAGTGCTTCCTTCACCACAGCCTTAGCAGCCACCTTCCCCTGACACTCATCCTCCTCAGGAGTTCCCTGGGATGAATGTCTCTCCTCTCACCAGTCTCCAGGTTTACAACAGAAGACCAGGAGGCTTGCTGCTAAACTTGTAACAATAAATTTAGCCAGTGTCATCTCCCATCCCCAAAACATATCGATATACTAAATATACATATTTTGCATATTTGCTTTGGGACTGTTATATATGTGCATATAGCATCACTCATGTACATATAGGATGGTATTTAGGATTCAATACCATAATTATGGATTCTCTACACAGTACTGACCACAACGGCCAATCTTTTAACTGTCACGCATGAGCTTTACTGTCATTCTGGACAAGACAGTTTAGAGGAAATGTGACTCTAAAAATGTCTTTTTTTTTTTTCTTTTGAAACAAGGTTTTACTAAGCAGCCCTACAGGGATGAGGTTGAATTTAAAACATCTGACCACTCCGCTTCCACCTCCTGTGCTGGGTCACAGGCATGCACCACCAAGCCCGGATGGCACTGGAGGAGCCTGACCCTGACCCAGGGCCTTGTGCATGTCGGGCAAGCGTGCTACCAACTGAACTGTATCTCCAGCCACTGAGAACTTTAAATAATAATAATAATAATAATAAAAGAAACACAAACATCCTTTACAGTATCTGGAAGAGGAATTTTAATCACAAGGAGAAGGTAACGGCTGTGGTGAAAAGCAGTTTAGAAATGCTCGAGAAAAAGAAAAAGGGCGAACGGAGAGGAAGGAAGAAGGCAGAAATGGAGCATGCAGAATAAATAACCAAAGCGCAGTCTTTTAGAGACCAAAGGACACATCAAAGAAAAACAGAGCATTTCAACGAGGGTGTTAAATATGGAGAAGAGCCAAAGAGGGCCGTGGGCTTTAAGAAAAAGGAGGGGGTTACTAAGCACTGGTGTATGTTGGCAAAAGGAAGTGAAGAGATGAGGAAGGAGAAAATTTATAGCAGAGGAAGTTGGTGTGGAGTTTTCCTCTCAAGATGTCCAGCAGAGCAAAGAAATAAAAGCACGGCCCTGGGAAGGAGGCGGGGCTGGGACTGGGACACCATGAACAAAGCCACCCGGCCCAAAGCGGGGCATTTTCTTTTTTCTTTAACTGACCCAGATGTTTTTGTTTGGAACCAAAGACAACTGCAGAATTTAAAGCTCTTTAAGCTAAATCACAAAGGCGCCGAACCCTTGCAATTGCCTTTGGTGTAAGATAGCACAAATTAGAAGGCTCATGATAGGATTCAGGTCAGTTTCCAAGTCAGTACAAGCAAATCCCACTTAGAAATCAGAGTAAGTGCCCGTGTTGTAGAAGTACTATCTGAGTTAGCCAGCTCATCTTCCTCTCTTACCAACCACAGAGCAAACAGAAATACACAGTTCCATCCCAGCCCACATTAGACAGTAGGTGACCTAGCAGATACAGTAGGATCGTGATCTGCTTTTCTCTGCATACGGGAATCCAATGCCCCGTCCTAAGAAACCTTTCACTTAGGTCAGGATATGCAGGACAGGCTAAAGGCTTGTGGAGCAAAAGTTAAGGTTAAAAATAAAGACAATTAAATAGAGGAAAGGGAAGCAGAAATGTCCTGCTGATAAGAACCAAGACGGACACCAGTGCAGACCAAAGCCCAGGAGCTCAAATCAGCAAAGGGAAATGCTCGACACAGCAGACCAGCTCTCCCTCAGACAGTCTGCAGGGTTCCAGATGAGCGTCCCACCTCAACCTCCCATCCCATGTGCTGAGATTACAGGCACGAGCTACATGACTAATCTTTTAAAATGTCTCAAGGTTTACTCATGTGTCTAAGTGTTTACATCTATGTACACATGTGTGTGCTGGGTGCCCCAAATCAGCAAAGGGCGCCAGATGACCTGGTACCAGATGGATGGTTAGGGACAACCACATGGTCCAGGGGTACTGCTGGGCGTCAAGTGCTCTTAAACCCTGTCATCCTCCCAGCCCCCATAACACTATCTTAGTGACCTAAGTTTGGGTTTTAAATTAAACACTTAACATTGATTTTCAACCTTTATTCAAGATTTTAAGATTCAGTAAGAGCAAATTGTTGTTAAAATAGGGTCTCACTCTGTAGTCCAAGCTAGAGCAACCTCCTGCTTCTCAGTGTTGGGATGGTTATATGGAAACAGCCCTATCAGCCTTCCTTTGGGGCCTGGGAGTGGGGTACTGGATGGTAGGCTGGGTACCATGGGAGACACAGAGAACTGTCTTCTTACACCATCCACTATCTTCATGGTCATGGGCCAACATGGTTCCAGTTAACGACTATTCCAGAACATAAAGCCTCTTTAGAACCAGGTGTTACTGCAAAGATCCAAATAATCAAAGCCTCCCTGGAGCCCTTCCTTCACACGGGCCTGGACAGTCCTGGCTGGCCTATTGCACCTTCTGACTTGATGGACGGTGCCTCAGCAGCGGGAGCCTCACCTCCTGCCTCTGCTTCTCTGGATCCTCCACTCTAGGAAGACTCCGTAGGGCCTTCCCTCTGCCCTTCCCCTCAGGGTTTCCAGCTCTAACCTGCCCCGATATGTCTATTCAGCCACAAGCTATGAATTTAGGGGCTTTGCACTTTGCAGCCCCTTCCATGATTCCTTTGGGTTTGTTCAGGACTTTCCCCTCTCTGGGCTCCAGTCCCCCAAATCACCCTGAGCCATCATCTCCAAACACCGTGCCCTGTCGCATTTGGGCAAAGCAGGCAGGGTTGGGGTGACTCAGACCCGGAATGAGCTCACATCCTCACCCTGCACACCTGCCTGCACAGCTGGAACACAGCCTGGTCCAGCTCTGGCGGATGTTTTCCTTGTCCCTGCATAGGTGGCCTGCGCCAACCCTCACCCCGACCCTGTCCTGCCCCTTGTCCCCAAGGCTACTCCCCTGGGACTCAGTAGGCTTGGCTCCTACCACAGCCTCTACACACCCCATTGCCTAGGCTATCAGCCAGGTCCCCACTGCCCTGGCACCTCAGAAAGGAATTCTGCTCAGCCTCTGCCTCCTTCCAGATGTTCCCACAGATACACGCCTTCACCTGCACTTCAGGAGGCACGCCCTCACTTTGCAGTTTGGTGTGGCTCCTACACTAATGTCCACCAGGTCCCATTCCAGCACCTCCTCTGCCTCCAGGATCTCTAGTTACTGCAGAAAATGGTCTACGCTCAGCCTTCAGGCAGATCCCCCAAAGGCAGTGGTGAGAGCTAACTACTACACAAACTTCTAAGCTAGATCCTTTCTAATCCTTCTCCAGCCAAGACAGGAAGGAGTCAAGGCCTTGCTCTCCCCTCCACGCCCCCAGGGGGCTTACCTGGGTGTCCCCCTGCTAAGTTCTCCTTTGTTTAGATCTCAATAACTATCTGAAAAGAAATCTTGTTTTCCTCCACTCAATTTTAGGAGGTGTTTGGGGTGGAACCAGGGACACTGGAATGATAAGCAAATACTATTACTGAACTACAGCCCGCCCGGGCCAAGGCAAAAGGTATCTGGAGGAAGACTGCTAAGGAGTTGGAGGTGTACTGACAGCAGCTGCAGAAGAGGTGACAGGCGGGGCCTGGGGCACCTGACAAGGTCGGCTGGCTGAAGCTATATCTGCTGTGGGAGGCGGTGGGGAGTAAAGGGAAAGGGGGAATGGGACTGCAGGCCTCAATGCAAACCACAACAAACGTCCCAGGGGAACAGCGGGGCTAGGAGAACAAAAGAAGTCCAGTTTGACCAGGGTCACAAAGGAGTCTTGGAGTCCACATGAGGGGAAGAGGGGAAAGTCAGAATCCAAATAAGAAAAAGCGGAGCCCTAAAGTTAGTTGAAGGGAGAATAAGGCATGATCCCTCTTCCCAAGGTACGGAAGTGGGAAAAGCAGCTTTATCAACATCACCTTTCAACCCAGATGTCAAGGCCTAAAGCCAAGATGCTCCCAGGACAAAATATGTCTTTGAAGGAGACTGTAGGAAACCATGGTGCATACACGTGAAGGGCAGCAGCTGGTCTGGGGAGTCCACGACAGAAGCCCTCAGCTGTGCATAGCTACTTACTGTTGTCCAGAGAAAAGAACATCATTATTGTCTCTTAGCATTAGCCTCGATCAGTGGCTATTTTTGAAGGGCCATGAGCCAAAGATGGAGCTAGGAATATCCTGTGTGCATCCGTCTCACAAGCCATGAACTGGCATTTCTACTCTCAGTTCAGATGAGGAAGCAGGGAGGCAGGTGAAGAGACCTGTGCAAGATCAGCTAGCCAGTGCCTTGTCATGTGAATCCCAGCACCCTTCCAGAGCCTGCAGAAACTCAGACCTTAGAAAGCTTTGTTCCATCATGAGGAAAGAGGGGGCATCTATCTCTGTGACAGTGGGGTGACTTCTGTATTTGGAGATGTTTCTCTGGGGGGGTGCAGAAGCATTGTCAGGGACGGGACAATCTGCATCTGCTGTCCACTTGGGGTAAAAATGCAAAGGTTATCTTTGGGAGGGGTCTACGGATGAGCCCCTCCCCTCCCAATGCTGAGGGCAGCCATTTTCCAGATGCATCAGGGGAATCGGAGGGAAGTGCTCCAATCCAGATGCCTGCCTGCTCTCCTGGAGACTTTGGCAGTTGCGCCCTTGTGCAGCTCCTTGGTTTGGCTGGGGCACAGGATTAGCCATCCCCAGGAAATGCCTCCCTCCGGTCCAGGCAGGGATCCCAGCACACACACCCCTGCTGCTGGTGGAGGGAGGGTTGATGGAATGCTTCCTCTCTGCAGGTCAAGGAGATCTGGGGACCACCTGGGGCCTCCCACCCTCCCGCTCCTGGCTGTGGCAGTGCCCAGTTCAGTGCCCCTTCCCTGGCCACCTCCCTCCTCCTAGCTGTGTGGGGCATGAATCAGCTCTCACAGCTTGTTAAAGGCCGGACCTCTTGTTTTCATGCCCTTACCTCAGGAAACAGTTACAGCCTGTCCAGCTCTCCTCAGCAGGGGGCCAGGGTCCTCACTTTATAAACATTCCCAGCCTGTAAGAGCAGAGGGCACTGCCATGGTATGAGACTGGAGCCCAAGGAGAGTCAAGGAGCAAGGCAGGAAGAGCAGGGGGTGAGACTAGAGGAATCTGAGAAGCCAGGAAGGGTCGGCGAGAGCTCAGCTGCGGGAATGGCCCTAAGGATGCCCTGGGCTGGCCAGGCCAAAGGAATCCTCGGAGGCTGGAGGATCATCTGCTTGGTGCTGTCTCTGTTCCTGCAGCACCCAGGAGTTAACAGCAAGTGTTACTTCCAAGCTCAAGGTAAAGATGCTTAAAGGGAAGATGAAGGTAGTAGTGGTGACTTGGAGATGCCCAACCCTATTAGGAACAGGAAGGCGGTCCGGAGCGGTGGTGTGCATTGGTTCTCTCGGACCCCGGGCCAGGACAGACTTCTGCTCACACTCCCAATTCTCACCTCCTAACCCAGCAATTCTCATCCTTCCTTCCCCAGCCCCCTGCCACTACGAGGGGAGATATTTCACTCTGGGCGAATCCTGGCTCCGCAAGGACTGCTTCCATTGTACCTGTCTGCACCCTGTTGGCGTGGGCTGCTGTGACACGTGAGTAGCCAAGAGTGGCCAAGAGAGAGTGCCTCTGGTGTGCCTAAGGGATGGCCAGTGAGTCCCTGGACCTCTGAGGCAAGAGTAGACAGAAGGGCATCAGGAGACTGCAGATGTGAAGGCACCAGCGGGAGGGGAGTCGAGGTAGATCTGCGGGGGAGCAGAGAGCTTAGCAGAGGAGCTGGGACACTGAAGGAGGGCGTGGGAGGACGGGCGTGGCAAAGGGCGGGCCCTCACTTCGCGCTGCACTGACTCCCTCCCTGTCTTTGGTTCTCTAGGTCTCAGCATCCCATCGACTTCCCTGCTGGCTGTGAAGTGCGACAGGAGGCAGGAACCTGTCAGTTTTCCCTGGTGCAAAAAGCTGACCCTCGGCTGCCCTGCAAAGGGGGAGGACCCGACTTAGAATGGGGCTCAGCTAACACCCCTGCTCCTGGGGCTCCCGCCCCCCACTCCAGCTAAAGGCTCACCCATCTGCTGACTGCTCACTGCTGCTGCCACTTCCAGGGAAACCACTAGCAGCTGCCAACGTCCTCCAAATAAATAAATTAATGCTCCAGCTGAAAGCCCGTCTTTCTCATTGCCTGTGCTGCAGGCCGCCAGGTGGGAACCGTGGGCCCCCATGGGAGTCCAGGTGTCCGAGTTCTCGGTTTCTTGAAAACACTCGCTGCCGCGGTGGGTGTGAACCAGTTCAGATGGTTATACTGCTGGTGCTGGGGCCTGGGGCAGCGTAGGAGACCAGGGTGGGGCTTGTGGGGAGCACTTTGATGGGGAGGTCCCAGCTGAAGCTGCCCACAGGCACCTGCTCAGGCCCTGTCCAGGTCACAGGCTCAGGCTGCTCCAGTGGGGGCGGAAGTACCAATGCTAGTTCTTGGGATGTTACAAATTCAAAGTGTAATCGCCACTTCAAGGACACTGTGAAAGAAAAAGGCAAGAGGTAGAAGCTCTAAAACTGTGCTGTTCAACCTGTGGGTCATGACCCCTGGGAGTCAAATGACAATGGAAAATGCAGATTTTTTATGTTATGATTCATGGCAGTAGCAAAATTACAGCTATACAGTATCAACAAAAATAGTTTTATGGTTGGGGGTCAGCACAACATGAACTGTATTAAAGAGTCACAGCAAGCCAGGCATGGTGGCACACGCCTGTAATCCCAGCACTCTGGGAGGCAGAAGCAGGCGGATTTCTGAGTTCGAGGCCAGCCTGGTCTACAGAGTGAGTTCCAGCACAGCCAGGGCTATACAGAGAAACCCTGTCATGAAAAAAAGCAAAAAATCCAAAAAACCAAAAAAAAAAAAAAAGAGTCACAGCATAAGGAATGTTGAGGACCACTGCTCTAAAAGCCAAAAAAGGGCCAGGTTTGGTGGCACAGGCTTATCCCAGGACTAGGTGAAGGTATCACCTAGTTCAAGGTCAATTTGATGCCAGCTGGGAAGGGGGCTACATATCAAAGATGTCCCAAATATCAAAAACCAAACAAACAAAAGGCAAACAGCTAGAAGGTAGTAAAAAACAGCGACAGGTCAGTAAACTACAAAACAAAAAACTCAGAACCATCCCGATGGCTCAGCAGGTTACCGGGACGTGCCGCCAGGCCTGATGATCTGAATCAGAACCCGTACGGTAGAAAGAAGAAACTCCAGGAAGCTGGCCTCTGACCTAAACACACGGCGATGCCTGTGCCTGACCCACAGAAATAAAATAATCACGCGCATTGGAAATCGCCTAAGCAGCGCTTCGGAAAAAGGAGGCAGAGTGGGTGGAGCTCTGTGAGTTTTGAGTCCAGCCTGGTTTACATAGGAACTGAGGGCCAGCCTGAGCTACACACACAGCGAGAGATCGTGTCTTAAAAACAAACAACCAAATATTTTTTAGAAGAATAAAATCAGATTGTATCCATAAAGAAGAGAAGGCACAGGTTAGAGAACTTTAAGAGACCTGTTTCTAAGAAACCTGGGGTTAGGGCTGGAGAGATGGCTCAGTGGTTAAGAGCACTGATTGCTCTTCCAGAGAGGTCCGGAGTTCAATTCCCAGCAACCACGCAGTGGCTCACAACCATCTGTAATGGGATCTGATGTCCTCTTCTGGGGTGTCTGAAGACAGTGACACTGTACTCATATAAGTAAAACAAATAAATCTTTAAAAAAAAAAAAAAGAAAGAAAGAAAGGCCGGGCGGTGGTGGCGCACACCTGTCATCCCAGCACTCTGGGAGGCAGAGGCAGGCAGATTTCTGAGTTCGAGGCCAGCCTGGTCTACAGAGTGAGTTCCAGGACAGCCAAGGCTATACAGAGAAACCCTGTCTTGAAAAAACCAAACCCACCCCCCCCCCCGCCCCAAAAAATAAGAAAAAGAAAAAGAAAGAAACCTGGTGTTAACACTAGTACCCAGAGATGCGATTAAAGATACCAGTATCAACTACCTTTAGTAACCCAGGATCGGGACAGTCATGACTAGGTCAGCACACCTAAGAAACAGGAGTGGAGTGGAAAGATGGGAGAAAGCAGAGGGCTGGGCCAGATGTGGGCATGTCTGGGAGTGCTTTGAGATCAAGGCCTACTACGCCCTACCCAGCCCAGCATTCACCTCCCCTACTACTTTCTCCAGTAACGGTTGGGTTCTCACCAACGGCGGTGCAGAAGCCAGGGGTAGAGCAGAGAGGAATCGGGAGAGAGAAGCTGGTTCTGGTTGTGTGCAGGCAGGACTCCTGGTGCCGGGCATGAGTCACATGGGACACTGAAGGGGCGACTCCGGTCCCACGGCGCCGCTGGTATTCAGGCTGTACCCGCTCTTCAGTCTGCAAGCTTACTGAAAACTGGGCGCAGGAAGAGAGACGTACACTCGTGGGCATTTGGAAATATGGACTGTAGGTTAGAGGTAGCCCCGAGGAACCCCCAGTTTCCACGTCTACAAAGCACCCCTCTTTATGCAGGCTCCCTTTCCACCCTCGCCCCTCAGGCCGAGCACAATGAAAGCTGCCCCTTCCTCACCTGCAGACAAGCTACGGTCCCTTCCCCAAAGTTTAAGGTCCCCACCACGTCCTCGCCGAGTCTGTACACAGATTTGAAGATACCAAACGTGCCGACTTTCCCTCGGCCATCGCTGATATTGTACAGATCTGAGGAGGAGAAGAAACCAAAAGGCTTCCATTTACACTGGGGAATAACTCAAGACTGAGTCTCAGAAGCCAAAAGGAGGATTTTCTTTACAATGGGGGCAAAATATTAGTGGACCCCTGAGGAGACGTGGTAGACTTCTCAGACAGGAGTAGACAGAGGGAAGGGTTGGCACAGGGCAATTCTGAAAGAATTCTCACGGAGGCTGCGGCAGGATGTAGCAGCCATGAGCCGTTCCCCAGCTAGCTCGGCCAGCCATGACTCCTTCTTCCCACCGTCATCCTCCTCTAAGAAGGGACTGGACGGCGCCACAGCCTCATCCTGGGGAAAGTGGACATCTTGAAGACCTGACATGAATGAGCAAAAACAGTATCGGAAGGAGTCAGCGACGTAAACAGACAACTGGTTTTAGACTCCAACCTGAGAAGGCTGAAGGGGAGCCGTGCCTGAGCCCACATCTTAACTTATTCTCATCTTTCTCCACCCCAGCACTGTCCCTCAGACCAGGAGTCTCTGCAGGTCCTCTCACACAGGCTTAGTAAGCCTCTACCCCAGCCCATCCCCCCAGGAACCTAAGTTACCAGTCAGCACAAGAACTCTCAGAGGGACTCGGAGTAAGGTGATGGGTGAGTTGACTCGCTGACAGCCGATGGTCAATTTGTAGACATATTTGACCGACTGACCCCGGAAGGAAGGTGGCCCCTCCGTGGGCAGCACTTCACTGTAGGAGTCTGGTTGGGAGACAGTAGTCAGGGCAGCTAGAGGCAGCCAGGGTGCTCCCTCTGGGAGACTTAGAAGGCAATCTGGGCTTGGGAGACAATCACTCACATGATTTGGACTCTCCAGGGTCTAGCCTCAGGTCACAAAACAGAATTTTTGGTGGAGTAGAAAGGATACACTGACCCCTCTCACCTATGAAAAGTCAGAAAGACTTTAATGAAATTACTCCGTTGTCCATTACAGACCAGGTTGCACAGCAAGCGGATGGAGGCAGGGGAACCCGCCAACTCTTTCTGCTGTAATACGGGAAGTCTTATAGCCCCAAATCAAGGTACATTCCCCTCCACCACTGATATGTTGGTGACCATATCATACAAGAACAACATAACTTTACCCTTGGGCAACAATGACTTCCCCTCCCTCCACGACAGACACACTCTCTCACCTCGGTGCGGCAGAAAGACAGTCTGGCTGTCAGGCTGGACGTCAGGCTGATTAGAGTCGGGGGGTGGCAGTGCTACTCGACTCTCGCTGGCATGGAACTGGCAGTGGATCTGGGCACTGGCCCAGGCAAGAGCCTCACTGTGGAAAAGGGAAACGAAGGAATGAGATGCTAATTCCTGGCTTCACCAATGCTTTCTCTAGAACACTGTCAGACAAGATCACCAAAGTTAGATGTCTATCTTAGTGACCAGGGAATCCAGAACCCCCCAAATAAAACCATTACACAACGAAAATCACACTGAGTTCGAAAAGGAGCGACACCGGGCAGGAGGAGGGTCCTGCCATCCACATCGTTTCTTAAAAGCCCTTCATTGAGAGCACAAAGAGTAAGAAGGTGGTGATGGTAATGTAGTTACAGAAGAGCCCAAGCTCTGATTTAGAGCGATCGATCGATATCAGGCGTCCTCCCGGAAAGGTCACCACCTACAGTACCGGCATCCCCACCTGGATGCAGAAGTGGCGGTCGGGGGCAGGGGATTAGTGACAGTCACCACACATTCCAGAGCCTCCCCCGCCAGAAACACAGGTCCTCGGCTCAGCTCAGCTACCACTTCAATCATGGCAGCTCCAGAACCAAATCTAGAAGGAAACAGAGTGCCAGAAGTCAGTACAGGGGAATGGAGGAATGAGTATTTAATACCTAGGGTTATGTCTAGACCCGGGTCCCAGGGGGCAAGAAGTGGGGTTTTTCAAGTTCCAGTGAGGATAGGAAGCACTGGGGTTTGGAGAGCCGGTAGGGCGGCAGATACTGACTCCGTACTGACTACGGGAGGGCGTCGCTTTAGCTCCAGACCTCCCTGCGCCCAGGGTTTAAGTTAGGCCCCTTGGCCTGCCTCTGCCCCGCTTCCCTTGAGGCTCCACGTCCCAGCCCAGAACAGCGCCGCGCGTCACGTCTCTGGATCCAAACTCAGACTCTGACACATGGAGGCCCTCACCTGCCCGCCCCTGCGAGACCGGCTCGGAGCTCGGTGGCATCCGCGGAGTCTGTCGCGCGGCAGAGGCGGGACTTCCTTTGTCACATCTCAGGGTTGAGGCGCCCCTTCCGGTCCTACTGTGGGGTGTTTCCGGCCGGAAAGGGATCGGGTGGTCCCGGGGCTGTGGGTCACCTTCCCAGCGGTGGCACCGAAGCGCGGGCGCTGGGGATCCCTGCTGGAGGGACCCGGTACCCAGCCCTGGAGACCCTGGAGCTGCGGCGCTGGGCGGGGCCGAGGGTCGCCGCGAGCTCCCGGGCGGGTCCCAGGGGCGGAGCCGCGGTACCTGCCCGCAAGGCACCGCCCCCGTCCGCGGAGCTGATCGGCCTCTGGCCGGGCGTGCTAATCACCGCGGCCCAATGACAACAAGGCCCAACCCTTCCCGCCTAGGATCTAGAGACGGACCCACGGAGAGCCCGCGGCGACTTTAGTGCTGTAGCCACTGCCGCTGCAGCAAGAGCGCTCTGACTTTACCCAGAAACTTCCCACGGCTTCCCCCAGCATCGGGCCCTGCAGGACCGCACCTGACTGCAACTGGCGCCGGCGTTTCGAAACGCCAGAAACGTGTCAGAGGGAACCGAGACCACCGGGGTAGTGAGGACCCAGGATCCAGTGAACATGGTAACCTGTGTGCCAGCCTCGGAGCAGATCGGCTGTGCCGAAAGAGATTCGCAAGTTTATTGTGAAGATACCGGAGGCATGGAGGTTACAGACTGCGGGAGCCCTGAGGACAGTGGACCCCAGACTGAGTCAAGCTACGGCAATTCAGAGGACTCTGGGCAGCTGATGGCATCCTACGAGGGTAAAGCTAGGGGCTACCAGGTGCCTCCTTTTGGTTGGCGGATCTGCTTGGCTCACGAGTTTGCAGAGAAGAGGAAACCTTTTCAGGCTAACAACGTCTCTCTCAGTAATCTGGTAAAGCATTTTGGTATGGGCTTGAGGTGAGTAGATTCCGTTGCCTGTATCCTTGGTTCCTTTGTGCCCATGCAGAATCCCTGCTTAAGTGGCAAAGGGTTGGCAAGCAGGTGGGCACCTGGCTCCAGTCATAGCCCCTGTATTCTTTAGCCCTGCAGTTTTGAGGGTGGAACTGAAGAACATTTTTTTTTTTTGTCTGCATCCCTCTTCTCCTAGCATTTTGTCTTCTCGGCCTGAAAGAGAAAGAGCATTTAATCCTGAAGTCAGTCTTTCCTATTTAAGTCCCCCCTCCACCCCGCGCCCCTCCACCCTCCTCCGCACTTCCTCTTTCCCAGACTTCCATTTGAGATTAGCTATACTTTGTGACAAGGTAGGAGAAACCCAGTCCCTGTTGTGCTTGATACAGTGTTTTATTTTTGGAAGAGGAGGTTCCCCAGTCGGTTTTACCCTCACCAGCTGAAACATTGAGTCCCTTATTTAAGCACGCGCTTCTTCAGTCCCAGGATTCTTCTGTTTCTATCCTCAAGCTCTGATTCCTGGAAGAGTTGAGTCTGGCTGTTGTCAACCCTAAAGAGAGGGTGAGAAGTTCACTCTGTTCTGTGACAGATGGCTTCCATACAGAAAAGCCAAGTTGGAATTGGGCAAAGTCCTAGCAAGCCACCTACTTGGGAGGCTGAGGCAGGAGGATAACTGGAACCTAAGCGTTCAGGGCAGACTTGAACATCACAGTGAAAGCATCCTCAAGTAACAAGTGGGAGGAGGGCTACGGATAAAGCTCAGTGGTAGAGAGCATGCACGCTACCGCTGAAATACTGTCCCAGGCCTCTAAAGATGACTCCTGGCCCGCAGTGCTTTTTCTGGTCTTTCAGAGCCAGCCTTAGCGTATCCCAGAGGTTACAAACACTCCGGGTACTATAGAAGCTTCTGGATTCCCCACTGAGTTCAAAGACTAGTGATGAAGAGCCATTCCTATTAACCGGAACAGACTGATATAAAGACAGAGCATCATTCTGAGTCACTTCACATATAAACACAGTCCTGGGGAGGGGAGCATTAAAGTTGCCAAACACAGCCCCCAAAGCTTCTAAAGCAAGGAGCCCTTCTCTGCCCCAGTCAGCGCTTTGGAGCTGTGGTGGGGAGGCCACTTGCCCTAGGCAATGAGGGCCTGGTGCTGCCTGGACCGTTGGCTCCTGTGGGGTGGGTGGCCCATCTCAGAGAATCGTCCATCCAAGCTCTTTATGAAACTAGCTACCAGCCAGGCAGTGGTGGCGCACGCCTGTAATCCCAGCACTCTGGGAGGCAGAGGCAGGCGGATTTCTGAGTTCGAGGCCAGCCTGGTCTACAGAGTGAGTTCCAGGACAGCCAGGATTATACAGAGAAACCCTGTCTTGAAAAAAACAAATCCAAAAAACCAAACAACAACAACAACAAAAAACCCTAGCTATCAAAACCAGACAAGAGTAACTTCAGCAAGAGTTTGCTTTGGCTCACACTTTGAGGGTACGGCTTATCATGACACAGAAGTAATGATGGCAGCCACGGTACCGCAGCTGGGAGCAGAGAGCAGTGAACGCCAGAACTTGGCTCTCCTCCTCTTCTCCTCTCTGTCCAGTCCAGGCCTCCAGCCCTTGGAACAGAGTCACCCACGGTTAAGGCGGCGCATCTTCCCATTGTGATCAACCTATTCATTCCTCATAGGCACGCCCACAGGCTTGTCTCTTTGGTGATTCTAGATCTGCCCAAGTTGTCAGTAGGAATTAACAATCATATTATTCCAGCCGAACTCTAACCCCAAAAGCCTTTGTGTCAAAATGGGGTCTTTGGTCCTGAGCTGGGCACAGTGGGTCGCATGTGATGAGAAGGTCAAGAACATGCATTCATCCTAGCCTCGAAGCCACTGAGTGGCAGCTGAGTCACAGAGGCCTCAAGCTCTTGCTCAGCCCCGTGGACTTTGGCTTCCCATACCAGGATGGGCTGGGACTCGTCCATACAGAGCTTTGGGAATGGGATGAGGTCCTACGCCTAGGAGGAAGCAGAGGTGAGGATTCAGAGTGATCGTTCTTGAGTTTGAATTGATACTGTTGAAAAAACTGAAGACATCAGGAATGACCAGCAGCCAAACTAGAGGAGGGAACCCCTCAGAGTTGAACTGGAGGACACCGTGTTAGGAGTGCTGACAGGATAGTTATTGGACTCTCAAGTTAGAGTTCAATTTTGATTGCTCTTCCTTTTGCCAGAGTCAGTTCACTTAATAAATGTTTACTACCAGAGAGACCTTTGTTCTGCCCATTTTCGTATCTTATAATTCACCTCTGATCCTTACTGGCTTCCCATGGCTGTCCTGTTTCCTGTAAACTGGTGAGGCCCTTCAGCCATGCTCCCACCACATCCTTCGTCTTCCATGCCTTGCGCCCCGCCCCAGAATGTGCGGCTCCTATCCTCTTTAATGTATTTCCCCTCTCAACTCCTGATCCACTCTGCTGTCCATCGCTTTTCTGTGTCCACTGTTTGTCCATCCATCACATCACGTAAATTCATCACATTAGAGCCGGGGAACGTTCACCTAGTCTTGGTCATTTAAGTTCCTTAACCCAAGGAACTTAAAAATTTGTCATGCTCATGTGAGGAACACACTGACATAACAAGGCAGTGTCTAATTAGGAACTGAGACAGTGTGACAGTCGTCATACCTGGCACAGATATTCCACTTTACGGCTTTCTTATCTGTTAGGTTATTTGATCTTTCCATGATTATACGAGGTAGCTAGGGCAGAAGTAATTCCTATTTCGCAGATGAGGAAACAAAAGCTTGGCTGACATGGCTAATGACTCGTTTAGAGGTGGCTGCATGTTGGGTATAAAATGATTGGTTAAGGAGGAGGGAAAGACGAACAGGGCTTGCTTATAGCTCGTCCTGAATGAGAATGGATAAGGAATAAGGTTAGAAGGCAGGCTGAGGCAGATGTCCTTGCTTTGAAAATACAGACATCTACTGCTCTGTGACAGCCCTGTGATCATTCTCCTATTGGCTACAGAACAAGAGCAGGAAAACACTGTGACTGTTAGAAAGCTCTACTATAGTGAGGATTCTGACTTTGTTTTGTTGAGAAAGGTTCTCACTTTGAAGCCCGGGTTGTCTTAGAACTCATTATGTAGCCCAGGCTAGCCTCAACCCCAAGTGTTGGTTTTACAGATATGAGCCATCCTGATCAGTTAATTTATTGGGTATTTTGGAAGAACAAAATCTGAAAACTGAAAATTAAATGCTGAAGCGGGGATGGAGCTTAAGAGCAAAGGCTTCAGAATATACGTACACACATCAGTTATCTTCAGCTAAAATGACTTCCCCTCTACCTGATATATTTTCCAATTTTTTACCTTTCATAATCATAAATGAAATCATTTTTAAAAGAGGAATTTTTTAAAGAAAAGATTTATTTATATGAGTACTGTGGCTGTCTTCAGACACATCAGAAGAGGACATCAATCAGATCCCATTAGTGATGATTGTGAGCCACCATGTGGTTGCTGGGAATTGAACTCAGGACCTCTGGAAGAGCAGTCAGTGCTCTTAACCGCTGAGTCATTTCTCCAGCCCAAAAGAGATAGTCTTTTTGGCAGCCTCTGCTTGTGTGGAAATTAGGGGGATGTGTGGGGAGGATGTAGCCAGGGAAGGCAACTGGCCCTTTTAACCCAGACAAAAGCTCCTGAGGTTTGAGCTAAAACAGTGGTAGTGGAGTTAGAAGAACTGCTTCTCTCTCAGAAGAGAGAAACAAGGGCATCCTACACTAGTACTTGGGCAGCCGAAAAGATAGGGACCTTGAACTAGAGTAATCGGAGGACGACAGCTCTGCAGACACTAGGAATGAATCTTAGGTTGTTGTTTTAGTCTCACCTTGTAGCCCTTGCTGCCCTCAAACTTGTAATCCCTCTGCCTCAGCTTTCAGAATGCTATGCTTATAGGAATGTTCATGGAGCCTGGCATCCTTAGGACATTGAGCTTGAGGTCACACTGAGGTGACCACAAAGGAAAGGACGGTGAGTGCAGCTCTAGGAAGCAGCCCACTCACCTTCCACTCACACTGCCGCTTGCTCCTCAGGTACCTGAAGTGGTGGTACCGGAAGACCCACGTGGAAAAGAAGACCCCTTTCATCGACATGTTCAACTCTGTACCCCTGAGACAGATCTATGGTGAGTCCCGGCTCAGCTGCCCTTCTCAGAGAGGGGCTGACTTCTGCGCTGCTGCAGAGTCAGGCAAAAAGGCTTCTGGTTTGTGCATGGCTCCATTCCCTACGTTTTTAGAGATATGGACTTGCTTTCTTCTTCCAGTTCTCCACTAGCCATCCTGACTTTCTGTCTAGGTTGTCCCCTGGGTGGCATTGGAGGAGGCACTATCACCCGGGGCTGGAGAGGCCAGTTCTGTCGTTGGCAGCTTAATCCTGGAATGTACCAGCACCAGACAGTCATTGCAGACCAAGTAAGAAAGGGGGTTGGGCAGGCAGCGGGGTGACTCTTGGCTAGCCTAGGATGTGACTGTTAGATATCCACATGGTCCAGTTCAGTAAATGCTTTCAGGATGCCGCGTGCCCCACCCATTACAAGGATGGACAGTAGGTTAAAATGAACACAAAACCCATGTTCCTTGAAGGAGTAAACAGCCCTGATAAATCTCATGTACAAGTCTCCTACCTCATCTGAGCACTAGCTCAGCCAGTACCCACCAACGACTAGAAATTTCTGGGTCCTTTAAACTGGCTAAAAGAACATTTGGTACTGCGTGGAGTAGTACATCCCTATAATCCTAGCATTTGGGAGACAGATGCAAAAGGATCAGGAGTTCAAGGCTAGCCTGGCCTACTTAAGACAAAACAAAGGTGGTGGGCAGTGAGATGGCTCAATAGGAAGGCTACACAGGTCTGACAACGTGTATTCCATGCCCGGGCCCACAGGGTGGGGGGAGAGGAACAGGCCCTACAAGTTATCTTTGAAGCTCATGCATAACTTCACTGTGGCCGCATGCTGTGGCATCGACGTGACGGTCAGAAGACAGCCGTGGGAAGGAGTGGGTTCTCGCTTCTCCCCTGTGGGCTTGGGAGATTAAACTCAGATTGTCAGGCTTGGTGACAAGTGCCTTTGCTTGCTTGAGCCATCTTGGCTGGCTTTCAAAAAAAAATTTTTTTAAGAACATTTGAAAAGACTGGAAGAGAAAAAGTAAAACCTAAAAAGTCATGGTGGGAAAAGGCGTCCAGCGCGGAGTCTCCTTACCTAGATCAGTAACACTTCAGCCAAAGGCCAGCTCCCCTGCTGCAGACCTCAGATGGTCTGCCCAGGACTCCCTTTAACCCTTCTCTCTAACCTTCCTCGCTTTTTTAAAGCCTCAGGCTCTTCATTTCTGTTTATATCTCATACCTGGGCCTTCATTGACAGTATATGACCTCCCCTTCACAAAGCCCCTGAATGACCTCCCCTTCTGAGTTAGCAGGAGCCCCTTTCCTGAGGGAGACCTCCAGCTTTGAGTCTACCTCCAAAGGAGATAGGACTGGCAGATCTCCAGCCCACTGATGTCAGTATCCTTCTCAATTCGAGCTTACGGGCTGTGCTCAATAGCCAGTCTCCACCCTAGGCCCGTGTCCCATCTCTTCTGTATTGCAAGTCATGTTTGGAAACATGGGTCTGCACTAATCATTGCCTGTATGCTGTGTTAATACACTTTGGTAGGCTTTGGGGATATTTATATTCAAATATCCTACAAAGTTCCATTATCATTATTTTACAGATGAGGAAAGAGGACCCAGGGGGCATTAGTAACCTGCTCAGAGCAGCATGGGAGCCAGTGCTCTCTGTGACAGAGGTGGTGGTCTTAACCATTTGTACTTTATCAGCAACATAAAAAATTATTTGATGGTTTGGCTCGCATTTGCAATCTCCAGCACTGAGGCAGAAGGATCACCAGTTCAATGCCAGCCAGGAGCTACAAAGCAAGAGCCTGTCTCAAAAGAGATAGAAGAAAGGGAAAGAAAACTATATGAATAAAAACACCAAGCGTAGTTTGGAGTAATGGAAGAGACTAAGCCCTCAGCATCCCTCCTCCCTGGACCCTAAGGTTTTACTGGAGAAATAAGACTTGGAGAAAATGGAGACTGCCACCATGAGATGGGCATGCAGCAAGCTGAAGCAGCAGACAGTACTGCAGAGAATCTGCACGCATGCGGACTCTGTGAGGTTCATGTCACTAAGCTAGAAATGACCCCTGCCCTCAGGAGAGCAAATAAAAACACTGACAGAATTCACCAAATACTAAAGAGGAATAGGATGTAATAGAACAGTCCCTGTTGGAGAGGAGGAAGAGGAGGTATCTGACTTAGGCCCTGAAGGATGAGGGGATCTGACTGGATGGAGATGGACGGACACATGAACAGGAAGTGAGGATGCTCACAGACTGGAGAGTGTCTGTGTGTTTGTGTGACCAGGTTAGAGTTTAGCATTCAGCCTGAATGCTGTAGGAGTCACTAAAACATGCTAGGCAGGCGTTGGCACATACTGATTTGTTACATCATTTTCTGCTACCAAGCTAAGAGGCAGAGATAGTGTAAGCCTGATTAAGGTACTGAGCTCAGGCCTGAAGGGCGGAGGTCTAGGAGCTGGCTGGACAGGAAGGAGGTAGGTCAGGTGCTGGCTCACTGAGCCGGGAGGAAGGCCTGGAGACAACCTAAGGCTGGTGGTGACAGGAATGGAGCAGACGGGAGGAATCCTGCAAAGGAGTGCTTTGGGGGCGGGGACCAAGTGCGTGTTGCCTGTGGGTTACTTGTTCCAGCCTGTCTGCTCTCTTGATCAAGTTTATAGTGTGCTTGCGTCGAGATGGGCGGACAGTTTATCAGCAAGTTCTGTCCTTGGAGCTTCCGAGTGTCCTGCGCAGCTGGAACTGGGGCCTGTGTGGTTACTTTGCTTTCTACCATGCCCTCTATCCCCGAGCCTGGACAGTCTATCAGCTTCCTGGCCAGAATGTCACCCTCACCTGTCGCCAGATCACACCTATCTTGCCTCATGACTACCAGGTGAGGATTCCTCCCGTCTGCTCCATTCCATGCCCGTCCCCAGATCCACTAGCGACACAGGAGAGCACTGCTGCTATAAATTGTATAACCTATGAAAGGGAGAGGCTGGAGCTATGAACCTCACACTGCTTCCCTCACCAATTCATCCTAGTCATCTAGACTTCCTGGTCAGCTCTTTTCCTGGGAATATAGAGACGAAAGGAAGACAGAGGGAGGGTAGTGGGACGATCTGACGAGGTTCTCTCTGGCCACTCCTGAGGATGCACTGAGACTAGGTCCGTTCTCTGATCCCAGGACAGCAGTCTCCCTGTAGGAGTCTTTGTGTGGGATGTAGAAAACGAAGGAGATGAGACTCTGGATGTGTCCATCACATTCTCCATGCGGAATGGGCTAGGAGGTGAAGATGATGCTGCCGGAGGTTTGTGGAATGAGCCCTTCCGTCTGGAACAGGATGGGACATCTGTACAGGGGCTACTCCTGCATCATCCGACCCCTCCGAACCCCTATACCATGGCTGTGGCTGCACGATGCACGGTAAGGGAGAGTCTGCTCTGTGCCCCTCCTTGGGAGCCCCCGCCCTCACAGCCTGACCTGAACCTACTTTACCTCTCATGGTCTTCCATTTCATCAACTCCTGAGTCCCATCCTCGTCACAGTCCTAAGCCTCTAGAACTTGGAGGTGATGGTGTGTAAGGAGCAGAAGAGCTAATCAGAATCCAGTGTGCTTGGGCTTGCCTTTATAGTCTCTGGCTTCTTAACAGGCAGAAACCACGGTAACCTACACCACAGCCTTTGACCCCGACGGCACTGGGCAGCAGGTGTGGCAGGACCTACTTCAAGATGGACAGCTGGACTCCCCTGCTGGTGATGGGGGGTTTGACTGGGAGGTGTTGGGAAGAAAGGCTGTCCTGTCTTAGGCCCAGGGGTGGAAGACCTGATAATGAATAGGTCTTGTCTTCAAATTAGGAGTCCCTAGCTTTGGGGCTCAAGGAGGTGCCTGTGTTGATTCCTCTGTGCTCCTTAGGCCAAAGTACCCCAACACAGAAAGGAGAGGGTATCGCTGGGGCTGTATGCATCTCCAGCAAGCTGCTACCACGAGGCCGGTGCCGCTTGGAGTTTTCACTGGCTTGGGATATGCCTAGGATCATGTTTGGAGCTAAAGGCCAAGTCCACTACAGGTAAAGACAGGGATCCAAAGGCCGGGGGGTGGGAGACAGCCTAGAGCATCTGTTCTTATGCCTTTCTCCCTACCCCAGGCGGTACACACGGTTCTTTGGTTCAGATGGTGATGCTGCACCTGCCCTGAGCCACTATGCGCTGTGCCAATACGCAGATTGGGAGAACAGAATCTCAGCATGGCAGAACCTAGTACTGGAAGACAGGTGCCAGTAGCACTCTCTTGTAGTTTTTCCCAGGCACTTACTCCAGATAGGACATTGATCTATTTCCCCAGCAGTTGGTCGGGCTGTGCTGGGGTTCACATGGTGCCCCTACTCCTCTGACTCTAGAATCCGTTCTGTCCCGGGAGGCTCATAAAGACCTCTCCCCTCCTTTTGGCTTCCCAGAACCTTGCCTGCCTGGTACAAATCTGCACTGTTCAATGAGCTATACTTCCTGGCCGACGGAGGCACAGTCTGGCTGGAAGTCCCTGAAGCCTCCCTCCCGGAGGAGCTGGGAGGGAGCATGCGTCAGCTCCGCTCTGTTCTGCAGGACTATGGGCGATTTGGCTATCTTGAAGGTATGGAGCGCCAGTGATTGGCATGGGTCAGGCTGGGTGTGTCCTGCATACCTCAAGATGACAGATGTTGCCTATCCTGAGACACTGACAGGATAAGGGGAGAATTGGGAAAACAGAAAGATGGCTGTGCCCTTCTTGCAGCTTTTGAAGGGCTGCCGAGCGGAAGCTGGCGTTCTGGCAACAGTGTCTCTCGTTCCTCTAGGCCAAGAGTACCGCATGTACAACACATACGACGTCCACTTTTATGCCTCCTTTGCCCTTGTCATGCTGTGGCCCAAACTTGAGCTCAGTCTTCAGTATGATATGGGTAACGTCTCGGCTTTCTCTACCCTCGAGCCTTCATTATCTTTCAGATAACGTGTCCTCCCCCTCCTCCTGAGCATGCCTGCATCTGGCCCCTTAGTTTTCTGGGGTCACACACACAGCACTGCGCCCCACCCCAAGCATGCCCATTCCCTGCTTTCCCTCACATACTTGTGTCTCCGCTCCCCCAGCTCTGGCAACTTTCAAGGAGGACCTGACCCGGCGACGGTACCTGATGAGTGGCGTAGTGGCACCTGTGAAAAGGAGGAACGTTATCCCTCACGATATCGGGGATCCAGGTAAGACTCTGCTATCCCAAGGTCAACTCCGTCTGTCACTTTCTGTACCCCGTATTCTGTCCACTGACGCACTTAACCAGGTCCCCTCCCTCCCACAGATGATGAGCCGTGGCTCCGGGTCAATGCATATTTGATTCATGACACTGCTGACTGGAAGGACCTGAACCTGAAGTTTGTGTTGCAAGTTTATCGGGACTATTACCTGACGGGTGATCAAGGCTTCCTGAAGGACATGTGGCCTGTGTGTCTGGTAAGGAATGAGAATGCAGTGTCCAGCAGATCAGGGACATGGCTGGAGTCTTGGGAGAACTCAGATGGCTAGTATCTTTCTTAGAACCTAGGTCTTCAGTGTCTTGATCCCTCTCTAGGCTGTGATGGAGTCTGAAATGAAGTTTGATAAGGACCAAGATGGACTCATTGAGAATGGGGGCTACGCAGACCAGACCTATGACGGATGGGTCACCACAGGCCCCAGGTTTGGGGGTAGGGATTTCTAGGTCTGAGGTAGGGACCCGGGCATGTGAGGATGGTAGTGCTCGGGCACGGGAGGGACTGGAGTCTCACTCCAGCCACTGTCCCTGACCAGTGCTTACTGCGGAGGGCTGTGGCTGGCAGCAGTGGCTGTGATGGTTCAGATGGCTGTTCTGTGTGGGGCCCAGGATGTCCAGGATAAGTTTGCTTCCATTCTGTACCGAGGCCGAGAAGCTTATGAGAGATTGCTCTGGAACGGTGAGTAAAAGCAACCTAGAGCAACTTAAAACCTAACTACGGGATACAAGCAACTTTACTTTGTTCTTTCTCTATTCCAGGACGCTATTACAACTACGATAGCAGCTCCCAGCCTCAGTCCCGCAGCATCATGTCTGACCAGTGTGCTGGGCAGTGGTTCCTGAGGGCCTGCGGCCTGGGAGAAGGAGACACTGAAGTGAGAGGCTAGAAAAGCCATTAGTATGGGTTTCCCTGGAGGTGGGAGGCAAGTCTGAGACTGGGCCTTTGCTCTCCCTCCAGGTATTTCCTACCCTGCACGTGGTCCGCGCTCTCCAGACCATCTTTGAATTCAATGTCCAAGCCTTCGCAGGAGGAGCCATGGGGGCTGTGAACGGGATGCAGCCTCATGGCGTCCCTGACAGATCCAGCGTGCAGTCTGATGAAGTCTGGGTGGGTGTAGTCTATGGGCTGGCAGCCACCATGATCCAAGAGGTAATGTAGTCTCTTCCCCATCCCTCACCTTCTGTACCGTGGTCCAGAAAACTTCCTCAGCCACTAAATTTATTCCAAGCACACCCTACAGCCATCTTATCCGTCCATAGAGTGCCCTCTTCCCTGATGTGTGTTCTGTTCCACCTCTTGCCTTTAAGTTCTTGCCTTTAGGGCAAACGGCCTCCTGTCTTATCTACTCAACTAAGGTAACTGTGCCAAGAGCCAGTTATTAAGTGTGACTTGTACCTCTCCCCACAGGGCCTGACTTGGGAAGGTTTCCGCACAGCTGAAGGCTGTTACCGCACTGTATGGGAACGCCTGGGCCTGGCTTTCCAGACCCCAGAGGCATACTGCCAGCAACGAGTGTTCCGCTCCCTGGCCTACATGCGGCCCCTGAGCATCTGGGCCATGCAGTTGGCCCTGCAACAGCAGCAGCATAAAAAGAGCGGCAGGCCAGCAGTCCCACAAGACCCAGGAGTAAGCACACAGCCTGAATGTGGACCACAGAGATCGCTGGCAAACCTCGGTCCAGAGTGAGCCCTCTGAGCTGGAGGCCCAGCCTCCACACTGGGCCTTCCTCCCTCCTCCCACAAGTCCTGCAGCCCTGAGCCAATAGGACAATCAGGCCCCTCTTCCTACCCAACTGTGCCAGTGAAAAGGGCTGAGGAGCCACTTATTTATTTCTTACCCCACCCGTTCCTTCCATGAAGTATTCAAGGCCAGTAAATGTCTCCAGTTCTATTCATGGGACAACAGATACACATGGATATAAATAAAATACTCATAAAACTAGTTAGTGTGGTGTGTCTGAGCTCCTGGGCATCCTACCAGAGCACACGAAAAGGCCAGACTCCCCTACTCCTTTTTATTTGAATACAGCCAAGAGTCCTCAGGCTGAGGACACCGCATATCCTCACACCTAACCTGAATACCTGCCCTGCAAGATGACCAAAGAAGGGCTGTGGGTAGGTCGCTCTCCCCCACTTTCTGAAAGATTTGCCTGCAGGAGAAGGTTGGAGCTTGAGAAGGGCATCTCTGAAGAAAGATCAAGGAGTGGGCAGTGCAGGGGCTGCTCTGCTTGAAGCGTGTAGTACAGTGCACAGGTAAAGTTGCTGGAGACCAAGAACGTATGTTCTGAGCTATCCAGCATCTGGTGTGTGCTGTCCATGGGGAGCTCTGACGGAAGGGCAGACAGCTTCGGCTGATGATGGTCCTCACTGGGGAGGGCACGAAGCTTGCGGTGCAACACTGAAGAGACAAAAACTGGTCAGGAGAGCACACAGAAGAAGCCCTCTAGCCCAGCCCATGCCTCAAGGTGTCCTTAAGCCTCTTACCAACATACTCAGCGGGCACACTCCCCCGCGCATCGGAGGAGTACATAGCAGGCCCCAGGAGAAGGCAGAACGAGAACACGAGGACCTAGAAGACAGAGAGGGAGGTGAAGGGCTCTGTCACACACACCGGCAGCCAGGGAAAGGATCTTGTCACCCTCCTCACCAGAATGCACGTGCTGCTGCTGCTGGTTTTGTTGGCTATCCCTATCACCGTGGCCTGAAGCTTCCGCAGTTGATCTAGAAGGGACCTAAGAGAGGACAGGAGACAGCAGTGAGCATGCGCGGACCAAGCACCTGAGTCACGACAGGACCCTCCGTCTAAGCCTCCCTCTCCACTGACGCTGTGAATCCAGGAGCAACTTCCTGCCATTTTTCTCCCAAGTGACTTTGCATAAAAATGCCTCTGATTTCCTTAGTGAGACAGAAAATAAAACTTCTCTGCCCTGACTTACACAAATACTTTCAAGACAAATTCTCCAGTACCCGGTCAACTATACATGTAATCTTCACCAAACACTGTGTTCTCTACCTTCTGGGCCAGGAGCCCAGAGCTAGAATTCCAGCCAAGCACAGATACACTGTCTTCTCTCCTCCCCAGCCCATCCTCATAGCTACAACTGCAATGATGTTGACGACCTGCACGCGGGCTTTTCTTACTTCTTTATCTTGGTACTTAATTGCTCCTTAGCTACTTGTAAGTTTATTCCCCATCACTCTGAGCTTGAGGCGTGGCTAACTTCCAAATGTTTGCACTTAGGAGCTATCCAGTTAGAAGTTGAGTAGAACAGTGGAAAGAGTGAGAAAGCACTAGAAAACAAATGGCTTCATGGGCTGGAGAGATGGCTCAGCGGTTAAGAAGACTGACTGCTCTCCCAAAGTTCCTGAGTTCAAATCCCAGCAACCACATGGTAGCTCATCTCTGGAATGAGATCTGACGCCCTCGTCTGGTGTGTCTAAAGACAGCTGCAGTGTACTTACAAATATTAATAAATAAATCTTAAAAAGAAAATGAATGAATGACTTCAAATGGTTGCTTACAGATTCTGTTCCTCCAGACGCTGCACCTTGTTCAGTAGTTCCTGATTCTGGGCTGTGTATTTCAAGACCCTGGAGGACAACATGGATACGAGGACATGTGGATTTCAAAATATTCTGTGTCCTCCCTTCAAAAACTTGAGGAGGTTTCTAGGTCCCCGTGTCCGGTCCGTCTTACCTGCTCTCCAGCCCCACTATATACACCTTCTTCTTCTTGCGGCTCTCTTGAGCTGCTCTCTTGTTCCGAATCTTCCTCCGTACTCGCTTTAGAACTTGTTCCTCCACCTAAGAGAAGATGGGGGAAAGGTCACCCACGGTATGTTATATGCCTGTATATTATACCAATATATCTTACACAGGTGTGTGGGAAGGCAGCTAACCTTCTTCCCAATCAAGTACTCCCCACAGCTTCTCTGTCAATAGGCATTCACTTTCTGTGTGAACATCAAGGAACAGATGTTCAACACTTAAAAGCCAGACTTTTTTATTTATCTATTTTTATATGTATGGGTGTTTTGCCTGCATGTCTGTATAACATATATGTATAATGTGTGTGCCTGATGCCCATAAGCTAGAAGAGGCCATCAGATCTCCTGGGACGGGAGTTACAGACAATTGTAAGCTACCATGTGGGTGCTGGGACTCGAACTCATGCCCCATGGAAGCGCAGAAAGTGCTCTAAACCACTGAGCCATCTTTCCAGTCTCTTATTAATTTAAAAAATTCCTCTTTAGCTAGGTGTGGTTAAATATGCCTGTAATATCAGCACTTGGGAGATAAAGAAAGGAGGTCAGGATTTCAAGGCCATCCTTGGCTAGGACAATTTTTGAGGACAGACTTAACCACATAAGACCATGTCTCAAAACTAACAGCATCTACCCTTATCTAAACCAGAATCAATCTTCCTATAATTTCCATCCATTGGATTTTCCTAGACTCTCTAAACTGGTATAGAATATATCCTTATCTTAAGAAACTTTAAACTTATTTTTTTTCAGGAATTAAAACTGAATAAAGTTAACTCTTACATTCTCTGCTAATGCCTGTCAAATCTGGACACTAGCCAAGAGTGACGTCATACACTTGTAGTCTAGGCTGAGGCAGTTAGAAGCAGGAGAATCAGGAATTCAAAGGCATTCTTTCTGTACTACATAGTTAGAGGCCAGCCCAGCCTGGGCTTACAAGACCCTGTGCCTTAACAAACAAGGGCCAGAGGGTGTGGCTCAGTGGTTGATGTGCATACTCCAATCCCAGTGGGTAGGGGGAATTATGGTATGCTCTGACCAGGGTAAAAGAAGACCAGACAGTTACTGTCCTAGGGACAGAAGCACTTCGGACTTGTGAGGCCCTTCCTGCCTCTTCCTCCAGAGTGCTAGGATTACAGAGGGGTGAGTCATTGTGTCCAGCGTTGGCCACTGCTGTTGTTACTCTGGTTCAGCCTCTCCAGCATCTCTACCACAGAGCCCGACTGAGGTGCCGTGATAACAACGAAAGTTATCAAGGCCCTTCACTTGATGTTCTTTTCAAGGCTCTGTACTAAAGTTACTCAACACTTAAAAAATTATCTTTTGTGTGTGGGCGTGTGCTTGTTTGGAGATGAGAGAACTTGTAGGAGTTGGTTCTCTCCTTCCATCATGCGGGTCCTGGGGTTAGAGACAGGTCATCAGGCCTAAGCAGGAGCCTTTTCCTACTAAGCCGCACTGATAATTTTGAAAGGAACACCAATATATAGGTAATCCCCACATGATCAGGATCTACCCTACTATCTATCTACCTGTCCCAGGTTCCCATTAGCAGCAATTCAGCTTCCATTCCGACCTCGGCCCTTTTGCAAGTGATTGATAAGAAATGAACTCGCCTACTTGGGTTATAAAACCCCCCTACAGCTTTTGCTCTACCCACAGGAACCTTACCTTAGTGAGAGGAAGTGTTGAGGGCAGAGTGAGCCCCTCCTTCTCCAAAAGCCTCTTCTCTTCCTCAGTCAGTATCAGCCTAGAAATTTCCTAAGGTTGGAGAAAATAGTGAAGAGAGCAGAGTTGCATGGGGCTGTCAGTGCAGTAGGGGGAAATCTTGGCCGCTGCAAGGTGAGGTAATCCTTAAAAATTAAGACCAGTACCTGCTCTGCTGCTGTTTCCTCCACACACAGAGGAGTCACGTGGAACCCCTCCTTTGTGAAGCTCCCAGGATCTATAAAAGCGAAAGTAGGACTAGCTAGACCAGTGAGCTCTCTCCTCCACCATAACTTAACATTTCACACTCACCTAGATCTATGGAGACATGCTCCTGTGGAAGGGAGTAGTTGTGATCATGGAGAATAGAGGAGCTGGAAGAGCTGGGAACATCCCGCGAGGCCGAGGGACTGAGCAGAGAGCTCAGTAAATCCTCTACCTCCCAGTCGCTCAGTTCTTGCACGGAGTTCTAAAGAATTCAAAGACCCTGCTTTAGCTCCGTACCTTGGGTCTCGCGGACATCCCCTAGCTTCCCCACTCAGAACACCCACCCACCTCCGAAGGTGACAGCTCCAAGTCCAGCGGAGCCTCCAGGTCCTGCTCAGTCGCAGCCCACAAATCTCCGCTTTCCTCAAGCAGGAAGCCCAGCAGGTCCTGATCACCGGGATCCAAAGCTAGCAGGTCCTCACCACCAGGATCCATTTGGAATATCTATGGATAGATATCCCTCCGCGCAGATCAAAACTCCGAACCTTAGGCACGACCCCTCTCTGTCCAGTCAGCTCGACTTAACCTTCGTCCCCCCCGGGGCGAGGGCCTAGTGATCACCCTAAACCACACCCGCCTCTCAGCTTCTATTCACCTCAGCTTCCAACACAACGGAAGTGATGTTCACAGCCCCGTGGAATCCTGGGACTTGGAGTTCTCTCCAACTCGGAAGTGGCTCGAGTGCTGCGCCACGTCCCGGGGGCTATGCAAATTATGGGGACGTCCCTTCTGCTTCCCACACCCCCCGGGCGGGGATTCTGTGGATCCGGATCCGCCTTCGCCGCGAGCTATTAAAAAAAAAAAAAAAAACCAACTAGGAGTCCATAAGGGAACTCCAGCTTAGTTCGGGCGTTCTCTCCAGAGCTCTGCACACTCGCTTCCTGCTGGGGAGGGGAGGCCAGGCTTCGCGGGCGCCCGAGCATCGAGAGCTGCGGCCAGAGCAGCTTCCTGCAGTCTCCGCTACCATAGAGCGCGGGCCCAGGGCGCCGCCGGCGGGTGGGGGACGTTTCCAGGACGGAAGTGGACCAGAGTGTCGAAGGGAGGGCGAGGCCGGAGCCCCAAAGCGACCCGGAGAACGAGCGGGTAGCGGGCCCAGGGCGGGGCGCGGAGTCGGGCAGCGCAGGTAGGCCGGACGGGCTGGGCCGAGCTTCTAGGTGGGGCTGCGGGATCGGGCCGGCCCGGGAAGCGGCGGGCGGGGCCCCCAATCCTCCTGCAGATCCTGTGTCCGGTTAGGGAGGTCAGGGTCCAGTACATTTCGATTTAGGTTTGGAATTAAGGTAGGCGTGTTGCGAGAGGCAGGCCCTTTCTCAGGGGTAGACAGTTCTCTATCTTGGCTAGGTTTCAGGACCGGTAGAAATGGGGTGGCAGTGAGGCACTGGGCGGGGATGGGCTTTGGTGTTAGCCGATAGTGAGTATGTGGTTTGGGAAACTTTGGGTGAGTTTGGGTTAGGTGCGGTCGGGTCTAAGAAGCAAGGATCCCTTTAGAAGTTAAGAAGCTGGACTACATTCTAAACATTTGCTGCACGAGTCAAGTCTGTTTCGAGTGTGTGACATTTAGACTGAGGTCATTATTTTCTGGAATGACCAGCGTAAGTCAGAGTACAGGATAAGGATCAGCAACAGGAATTGGCTTAGAAGCCCGTTTTAGGGATTAAAAGCCATTGTCATAGTCAATGACAAGGTGAATTAAGAACCAAGTTACAAATGAACTTTAGGACTGCGGGGGGGGGGGGTCGTATTTAGGGGTAAAGTTGGGGAATTTGGGCCTAAAAATAAAAGCCAGATTAGTCTATGTGTCTTCTAGGAAAGGGCTGGATGTCAAAGTATAGGGAATTAGGAAGCAAAGTCAGGAATTGGTGACAAAGTTAGGGATTGAGGCTGCAGCTACAGCTGGGCAGGTGAAGTGTAAGAAATTGGCAGCAAGTGGCTATCTTTGTTTTGTAGTGAGTTCTCTTATTCCTGTGCAGTCACAGAGGCCTCTTTTACCCAAAGAGGTTGTCAGAGCTCTGGACCTCAGCTAGACCTGCCAGCGTCTGCCACTCCACTTTCTCTCTTCTACTGCCTAAGCCCAAGAGTTCCCAAGGAGACGAGGATTTCTAGACTATGTTGTTTACTAGGTGGGAGGTGGGACATGGAAAGAGACCCAGGAGTCAGACCAGGTGGGGAGTGAGGGTAGGGAAGAGGAGGCCCGTGACTGAGGGGAAGCGGGCCAAGGAAACGCTGTCAACTAAATGATGACAGTTTGGCTGTAGAGCCTCCCTCATTTTCCACACACTGACTTCTCTCCATCCCTTTGCCCTCCCTGGTCCCACGCTGCACACCTTTATACTTTCTTATAATACTGTCGTGGTCTTTAGCTCTTCCCCTGCTGTTCCGTTTCCCACCCCCTCTCCCCGCCTCTTTGTCCACACACCCTTCATGTAGCTCAAGCCTGAGCTTCATCATCGGAAAGCACTTTCTCATACTTGCCTACCACCCTGTCCTCTGCTGAATACCCCCCTCCCCTCTCTCCCCTGGTTTCTGGGCCTCCTTTAACTCCTAGGTCCAGTTGTGGATCCCCTTCCCCCACTCCCCAACAGAAAAGAGGAAATGATACCCAAAGAGGAAACTTGGTCTTACTGATCCCACGCCCAGCCAGGCCACTGACCACGCCCCCATGTCACTCCCAGCTTGACCCTGCCACTGACCACAACACTGTCCCCTCCCCAGCCTGTTTCAGCCGCTGGCCCTTCCCCAAGCTGCCTCTCCTCCCAACCCAGTGTTGCCTAGACTCTCTCAGTGTTCTCTCACTCTCCCCGCCCACCCTCCACTGGCCTAATTTAGCTGCTTACCACATCCCCAGCTCTTCAGAAGCTCCTGACCCGGCCTCAGGCCTCACTGTCATCTCCAGTTTAGTCAGCATCCATGGACTCATGCTTCTCCGTCCCCACATGACTCAGTCGCGCATCACATGTCTGTTCCCTGCCATCACCCTCCTGGTCTGTTTTCTACACCCTGTCATCCCCTGTCACAGCCTGCTGTTGTCAGTAACTCCACCTCTGTGCCCCTGCCTGCAAATACTTCATATCGCACCCTTCCCCACAGCTTCATTCCCACATCCTAACTGAGTCCCATCTCCTTCCCTGGTTTCTTAAGCCGAAGCTGTCTAGTCAATGAATGGTACTGGTCACAGGAAGCTGACTTTGGCCTTGGTTTTTGGGGTTTGACAGAAGAAGCTTGCATGTCAGTTCTACTTTTCTGAATGGCAACCTCCTCTCCATGCAACTCTAACTTTGGCTTTATTATCTCCTATACTAATACAGTCTCTGCCTAACTTGGCCCTGGAGTTGCCCTAGAACCCCGTTCTGGGGTGTCCCTGTTTGAAGTGTCCCTGGCCTCCTGTTCCCCTGCAGTCAGCTGGGCGCCTCACTCCTCTCTCGCTCGCTTGCTCGCTTTCCATCCTAACCCTGACTCCCCACCACTGCTCCCTTGCAGGTGCCCTGCGCTTCAGCCAGCTTGGCTGGGTATTCCTCCACGATTTCCTGCCTCTCCACCTTAGCTAACGCTAGTCTCTGTGCCTGGGACGATGCCTTTGACTCATCTTCGACTCACCTAATGGAGAGAGCTTGGGCTTTGGAGGCAGAGAGACCTGGGTTCGGATTTTGGCCTCACAACTTATTATTTGGACAAGTCCTTTGGAAAAGCATTTAACATTCTGGAGTCTCGGTTTCCTAATCTGTAAAAATGAAGATAATGAACACCTACCTTGCAGGGTTGTTGTAAGGACTGAGTGAAATTATATATGTATATAATGCAATTAACATCTAGTCAATAAATGGCACATCACTGTTACTTCTTATTATCTTCATGTTCTTAAAATTCTAACTTCAAATGATAGCTTTCTTGGATCCTTTGCTTTCCCTTCCCTAGCCTACAGGGCTCCCTTTTTTGAGTGTACACGGTTGGCTCCTTTCACAGCCTGTCTGTATTTAGCTTTTCCACCCACCTGGAAGGCTGGCAACCTACAGATAGCAAAGTCTAGGCCTTCTCATGGTGCTTCCTGGCCACCAAAAGTTTGTCCTAGGGCCTTCCCACCATGGGCCACACAATGCCTGGAGGGAAAAGGTGCGTAATAGTAGGACAGATGCTAGGAGCCTGCAGTGGGGCTGGTGGGGAAGCTGTGTGTGCATGTGCTCCCTACAAAGGACATCTCTGTGGGTACCTGTGAAACCCAGACAAGATGCATTAGAGACAGCACAGGCAGTTTTGTGGGAGGGAGTCCTGTGTAAGCTAAGGGTCTTGGTGAAGGATGAGAAGACATGTATGCATATGAAGACAGACCCTATGCTGGAGGAAGTCAGATCCAGCCCTTCAGCTGCCCAGTCCAGTCTGAAATGAGCTTCCTGCAGCCCAGAGGCCGGATATGTCAGTCTCACCCACAAACCCCTCCCCCCTCCCCCCTCCCCTCCCAGCGGTTGAGGACTCAGAGGCCAAATTTGGTAACAGACTGAGTGTTATTCCCCCAGCCCTCTTACATTCTGACTCTGTCTTCAGCTTTCTCTCTCCCTTTGTCCTCTGTAACTCCCTGCCTCTCTGTAGTTCACCCTACTAGGTACCTACACTGATGATATTCTCCATGTACCCCAAAATTCCTTAGCCCTAGTATACTTGCATTCCATTCCTTGCTGGGATTTGACCTCCTGTCCTCCACACCCCCCTTCCAATTGCCCAACGCCTCTGGAATGCATCTCAGGAATGTATTGAGGGAGGAGGAGTTCTCTGGGAAGGGGACGTGGAGGGGGTGTTGCTGCTCTTCATACAACAGATAAAAGGAGACCAGAGTTCTCAGATCAAGACAGGAAGCAGGTAGCTTCTTCACATAGTCCCAGGGTTCTTGTTCTTCGCCACTGCTAGTCCCACCTCAGTGTCCAATTCCTTGACTTCCTTCACTCTCAGTTGATTGTATTGATAGCTGCTCAGCCTGGGGGAGGACAGGCATGACTCGACTCTCTTATCGGGACCTTGCCAGAGGAAGAAGTGGGTATCCATATGTCCGGAGGAAATGGGGGTGGAGGGGCACACATGCAGTTTCAGCTGAGGCTGAAGTCCTTCAGTCAGTCCTGCTCCGGTTCCTTGGACTCTGCTTCTCTGACCAGCCCTCACTCTCCACAGCCAGGTCTGTCCCACTGCTGGAAAGGTTCCCGAGGAGTAAGGAAGGGCAGAGAGCTGGGACCGAGGGGGCCGGGCGGTCCTCTCATTTAGTATAAAACAGAAGTAATCCTGAACTGTGTATATGGTCAGAATTTTCTCCTAGTCATTGATCCTGGTATTTCCTGCATCTGGGTCTGATTTCTATCAAGGTTTTCTCATTCCATCTTTCCCAGTTTCTTTTTCTTCTGCTCCTTCCTATTTACCTGGTTCTCAAATGCCTTCTGTATTGTGGTACCTGCCTGTTACCTAGTCTCTCCCCAGTCCTGCTTACCCCCTCGGACTAGCATTCTGTCAGTGAGGAATGGGGATCCCTCTTTTTTTAGTTCAGAGGTACCTAGTCCCATGCCACACTGGGTCACATCATCAGCTGCTGGGCAGACCTGTCATCTTGGGCCTGTGTACCACCAGCTTCTCTTGGTGGCTGAAAGGTAGAGGAAAGGGCTTGGCGTTACAAATGCTGAGTGGCACTGAAAGCATCATCTGGTACCTAGTTAAGGTGCGGGGCAGTCTGGGGAGGACTGATGAAGACGAGTGTAGGAGACTGCAGGAAGGCTTGATTCTCAATGTCTGCACTGCTGGTCTTGCTTGCCTTGAAAGTTTCTCCTCTCCAACAGGTATTGGCTAGGTTATTTCTGAGGTCTCAGGGCAGAGAATTGTAGTTGTGCCATGAATGCACGGGTCACTGGGAGGCCCTGCATGTGCCCTCAGGTCATAAGAAGGCAGAGACAAAAGTAGGTCTCCCCAACAAGCTAGCCACAGGCGGAAGCAGGGCTCTGGAGCCCTGGGGCGCTGCATTTTGCCAAGAAGGCAAAAGCTGTAAGAGAGAAGGTCACACGATGGGTCAGGGCAGTGCTCTGGAGTCCCAGGACAGAACAGGAGACAACGAAAAGGAAGAAACTGACTCCAGAGAAGTAAAAAACAAGGTAGAGGCGAGGTTGGGAAAGAGGTGAACAGACGCAAGAGGCCAAGGCGCTTGGAACCCGAGAGGCACACATTCCAGTGGTGCAGGCAGGACAGTGTCCTCGGGCGACACTGACTGTCAGGCCTGCTATTGTACTCTAGAGACCAGCTTCTCTGTGATGTCTTAAATGGTCTAGACTGGTCTATTTGATGTAAGTAATCTTTCACCTTTTGAAATTATTAAATAGGACAAAACAGCTTACTATTATTTTCTATCATGGTGATACCCTTAAAAATCCTCTCTCTGGGACTCTGAGGCACTCCAGTGAGGGCATATTCTAAAGCTCTGATGCTACTGGCCAGGTATCTCCAGGCCGAAGAGCAGAAGCTGCCACCATGGTTGCGCTTTCGCTCAAGATCAGCATTGGGAATGTGGTGAAGACGATGCAGTTTGAGCCATCTACCATGGTGTACGATGCCTGCCGCATGATTCGAGAGCGGATTCCAGAGGCCCTGGCTGGCCCTCGTGAGTCTGACTACTGAGGTGGTGGGGGCAGGAACCCTCCATCCCTCATTCTCTTGGTCTTGAGCAGTATCCCCATTGTGTTCTGAGCTCCTCCCCTCTCAGGCCTATGGTCCAAGGTTTCCTTTCCTCTTTGAGTCCAAGGTCATGGGAGAAAATAGTATGCAAAGCCAGAGGTACAGCTGTTTGGCCACAGTGAAGTTTTTATCAGTCTAAGGTGATCTACCATCTCTTTTAGCCAGCGACTTTGGACTATTTCTGTCAGATGATGACCCCAAAAAAGGTATCTGGCTAGAGGCTGGGAAAGCTTTGGACTACTACATGCTCCGAAATGGGGTGAGTAACTCCGTCACTGGCTCCACATGCTCCTGTGCTGTCTCGCTTGTTTCCAGCACCCATGTTGCTCTCTGCCCTTCTGTTCTCTTCCTTCCTCATACTAGCTCCTCCCCCAACCCCGGGCTTTTTACATACCGGGCCAGCAAACCCCAGTGCACCCATGTGACCTTCTGACACAGGCGGTCAAAAAGCCCCCCTTTTGGATGAACCACCAGTCTTCCGTTTGCCTCCCTTCTCCTGGGCTGTGTAAAGGGAACTAGTTTAAATCAGCCCCGACCACCTCTCCCTGCCCTTGCAGGACACCATGGAATACAGAAAAAAACAGAGACCCCTGAAGATCCGGATGTTAGATGGAACTGTGAAGACCGTCATGGTGGATGACTCCAAGACTGTCACAGACATGCTCATGACTATCTGTGCCCGAATTGGTGAGGGGTCTTGGTAGGACAAAGGCCTGGGCCAGTAGGCTTCAACTCTGTCAAAGGACTTAGCAAACCATCCCTTTTCCCTAGGTATCACCAACCATGATGAATATTCACTGGTTCGAGAGCTGATGGAAGAAAAGAAGGATGAGGGGACAGGGACCCTAAGAAAAGACAAGACCCTGCTGCGAGATGAAAAGAAGATGGAGAAACTAAAGCAAAAGTTGCACACAGATGACGAGTGTAAGCAGTAGACACGTCCTGGGAAATGTAGGGGAGAGGAAGGAGCCATTTATTTTGTATTTACCCTGGATCATGGAATTTACTCTTCTATGAGCAAGGCGGGCGCTGAAGAAGTAAAAATCCCAGACACTCGGCAGCAAGGAGCTGTGGGTTGGAACAAAGGTCCCTGCGCTCTGTGTTGCAGTGAACTGGCTGGACCATGGGCGGACGCTGAGGGAGCAGGGAGTGGAGGAGCATGAGACCTTGCTGCTGCGGAGAAAGTTCTTCTACTCAGACCAGAATGTGGATTCCCGTGACCCTGTACAGCTGAACCTTCTCTATGTGCAGGTATGGAGAAGAGTTGGCTGGGGTGCAGTGGGAGCAGGCCATGGTTAACAGGGGTACCCCAGCACCCATATACTGTTCCTTCTGTGCTCTCCAGGCCCGAGATGACATCCTGAATGGCTCCCACCCTGTCTCCTTTGACAAGGCCTGTGAGTTTGCAGGCTTCCAATGCCAGATCCAGTTTGGACCTCACAATGAACAGAAGCACAAGGCTGGCTTTCTTGAGTAAGTGACCCATGTCCCGTACCCAGTTATGGCTTGGAACCCCTACCACTGTGACCCAATGGACCTGTCTGTACCCCAAGCCTTCTTTCCTTATTTCCTCTTCCAAAGTTTGAGGGTTGACACCCACGGGTCATCACCCTTCAGCCACCATCGTCCTGTCTCCTCGCTGGCCCCATCACAGTGGGAATGAATGTTCAGCATCTCTGCCCTTTCCCCTGAAACTTGTTTTTGTTTGCTTTAGATTCTCTGAGGAATTTGCTCTATTAGCCAAAGTAAAACAGGGCATTTTCCTTGTGGGAAACATTAAATTTAAAGGGTCCCCAGATCTCACTCACAGGTATTTCTCAGGATCCAGAGACTTTGATGAGGCTGTCTTGGTTTCCTAGGTGCACGGTCATCCCTGTAGGGGGCTTCCTCTCTGCTTGGCTCCCCCTCTCTCAGAGAACTAAGCCTCGGATCTAAGTGTCCTCAGTCCCCTTCCCACAGAAGGCTCAGGTTACTCAGGAGCTCGTGTTGAGTTCCCACTCTCTCAGAAGCCAGTGCAGACAAGTTTCCTCAGTCTTTCTCAGAGATGATACTGTCCTAGACATTTCCTCAAACCTCTAGGCCCACAGTTCACGGCCCACATACCCCTGCTGCTATCCACTCCATGCTGACCCTCCCTTTTCTGGTGTAGCCTGAAGGACTTCCTGCCCAAGGAGTATGTGAAGCAGAAGGGAGAGCGTAAGATCTTTCAGGTGAATGGGGTAGGGGAAGTGTCGGGGTGACCTGGGAGCTTGGCTGCTTGATTCTCCTGGCTGAGTGGACCTAGCTCCTCCATCTCTGCTCACCTCGCTTCTGCCCTCCAAGCTGCTCTCCCACCTTCTTATGGAACAAGGCAGAAGATGTGGATTTCAGTCCCGGCTCATCAGCAGTTTTGCTGTGGAATTTCCATTTTGGGTTTTGCTCTTTGTTTGAGTCTGGGTGTTACTTTGAGGCCCAGGCTGTCCTCCAGAGCACAGCAATCTTCTTCCCTCAGCCTCCTGAGAATCAGGATTGTGAATATGAGTTACCATGCTTGGCTCAACCTAGCATTTTCCTGCCTTTACTCTGGAAGCCAGATAGGAGCATCACTGAGCTGTTACACCTGAAAGGACTGTGAAATGTAATCTTTGTCCACATGTAAAGAGTTAGCCCCACTCGGAATGCTCAGCCCGAGGGCCTTCTCTTTTGAGCTCTGAAGGTCCTGGGCCCTCTACCTCTTGTCTTAGTCCCATCTGCAGAACATCTGCACGTTCCTTAGCTGCATTTCCTACGTTGTTGCTCCTGCTCCTTCGCCAGCCCACATTGCATCTCCTCACCTGTGCCTTCCTAAGCCCTTCTGTGTGCCCATAACACTCTGTCATTACAGTTAACACCCTCGCTTGACGCCTTCTTTGCAGTACTATCCCCACGTGTCTAACTCTCCCCATTTCCTACTTGCAGGCACACAAGAATTGTGGGCAGATGAGCGAAATTGAGGCCAAAGTACGCTATGTGAAGCTGGCCCGTTCCCTCAAGACTTACGGTGTCTCCTTCTTCCTAGTCAAGGTGAGTCCTGCCCTTCTTAGGCTTTCTGTATGTTTGATTCTTGTCCTTCCTGTCTCCCTGGACTCCTTGGCTGGGCCTTAGTCTTTCCCATCATGGCCTCCTTTGGCCGTGTATATCCTGTCTGTTGTCGGTCCTCCACTGCCATCGTTCCCTCCTCCCCCCAGTTTATGCCTCTGTCCCTAGTAGAGCTTTGTCCTGGGCCTGCCCGTGAGCACAGTCGTTTAGCCCTCAGCATCCGGCTGTGGTCCAGAGTGGCTCTGAGCATATCCCTTACATTTGACTTTTAACTTAAAACACCAATTCCAACCTCTGTCTTGCAGGAAAAGATGAAGGGGAAGAATAAACTAGTGCCCAGGCTGCTGGGCATCACTAAGGAATGTGTGATGCGTGTGGATGAGAAGACCAAGGAGGTGATTCAGGAATGGAGCCTCACCAACATCAAACGCTGGGCTGCCTCTCCCAAGAGCTTTACTCTGGTGGGTGCTGGGACTCCAGTGGTTGTTCAAGAACAAGTACAAAGGTCTTTCCCCTCCCTTAGGGCACAGTGCATTGAGTATGCATGAGTCAGCTATTGTGGGGAGTGGAGGTTAGGGGATGGAGGAGCTCTTACAGAATGAACGGTGTGTAAATGGCTAGGTGATGGATACACTCTTTAAATTCAGCAGAGCTTGGAGAGTTACCTTTCTATTGCTGCGATAAAACAACCTGACCGATGCAGCATTTATGATGGCAGTGGGATGAGAGACCATCACGTCACAGTGTGAGAGGTGGGGCGGCAGGCAGGCTGGGGCAGGAGCAGCTGAGGATTCCCATTTTAAACTGCAAGTAGGAAGCGGAGAGCAAACTGGGAATGCTCAGTCTCAAGTTCTCAAAGCCTGCCCCCAGTGGCACACTTTCTCTGGCAAGGACATCCCTTCTAAGCATCCCCGAACACATCGGCCAGGTGTTCTAATGCTCGAGGGCAGGGGTGAGGACGGGGAGCCATTCAAACTACCACAGGGTGTTGTAACCTCAGCAATAAAGCACCCGCCTAGCATATGTAAAGGTTTAGTCCACCAAAAAAAAAAAAAAAAGAGTAAAAATTTTTTTTTTGTTTTTTTAAAGGAAAGAAAAGCGAGTTTTTTTTTGTTTTTTTAAAGGAAAGAAAAGTAGTCATGTGTATAATCCCAGCACTTGGTACTCTGAGGCAAAAGGGTTTGCTGTGCATTTGAGACTAGACTAGACCTAATAGTGAGGACCAGACTGTCCAGGGCTATTTAGTATCAAAAAGGCAAATAGAAAGGAAGTCCGACAGAACACAGCTCTACCAGCAGGCGGGGGTGGGGGGGGGGTGCGCAGGATTGTGAGGAAAGCTGAGAGCAAGACAAGCCTCCCTCCTTCAGCGGCAGCCACTACGGTTGCTCTTTCCCTCTGATCTTATGGTTCTGAGCTTATGACTTGAAAACTGATATCAACTTGACAGAGTGCCAGATAATGAAAATAGAAATGAGAGGTGCTGTTTTCCCACTTTGGATCTTTTTGCCAACCTTCAAGGATGCTCATTTAATAACCCTGCTAATGTCTTCCCAATTGTATCCTCTGGGGAAGGGTAAAGAGTCTAAATGACATGTATATGAAACTGTAGCAGAAAATCTACTTAAGCAAAGTTTCTCCTGTAAAGAGGGAGATAAAGAAACTAGTAGTTGAGCTGGAGAGATGGCTCAGTGGTTAAGAGCACTGACTGCTCTTCCAGAGGTCCTGAGTTCAATTCCCAGCAACCACATGGTGGCTCACAACCATCTGTAATGGGATCTGATGCCCGCTTCTGGTGTGTCTGAAGACAGCAACCGTGTACTCACATACATAAGATAAATGGTTGGATGGATGGATGGATGTTTCCACACTGGGTGGATACTTGTCTCCTGCTCAGTCCTCACCCTGTCATTGTAGGACTTTGGGGACTACCAGGATGGCTACTACTCAGTACAGACAACAGAAGGCGAGCAGATCGCACAGCTCATTGCTGGCTACATCGATATCATCCTTAAAAAGGTGAGTGCTTCCACCCAGCCTGAGCCTTCTTGGGCCCCGCTCCCTAAGCCAGTCCTCTAGAAGCAGGGCCCAAGTTCTAGGAAGTGGCCGACTGCCTCTTACTTGATGGCCTCAACTCTTCTTCTTCTCTTCTTACAGAAAAAAAGCAAGGACCATTTTGGGCTGGAGGGAGATGAAGAGTCTACTATGTTGGAGGACTCAGTGTCTCCCAAAAAGTAGGAAGGGAGTTGGGCTGATCCCGTTCCTTGAGTAGGGAAAGTAAGGTGACGGCACGGAATCACTGGGCGTTGGACATCCTTAGACAGTGCGGGCACATTCAGGTGCTCTCAGGCCTGAGCAGGTGTTGGGTCCCTTGGAATTGGAGTTCCCTGTGCGGTGGAACAGTGGCTGTAAGCTGTGGGGTATGGGTTCTGGTCCTTGCAAAGCAGCAGGCTGTTAACTGCTGAGCCATGGCTCCAGCACATGGTTCTTTCTCTAGGCTCAGGCTACAAGAGACTTTAGTAACCCCTAGATCAACAGTTCCCAGCCTATAGCTCATGACCCCTTTGGGGGATCACATATAATATAACCTGTATATCAGATGTAAAGTACATTTCAGTTTATAATAGTAGCAGTAGTACAGTTAGGAACTAGTAATGAATTAATTTTATGGTTGGGCATTGGGGATTTTGTTTTGGTATAGTAACCACAACATGAGGAACTATATGAAAGGGTTGCAGCATCAGGAAGGTTGAGAACACTGCCCGAGATCCTGGGGCTGCAGAGGTGTTGTAACTGTTCGTTGGCCCCCCAGGTCAACAGTCCTTCAGCAGCAGTATAACCGAGTGGGGAAAGTGGAGCATGGCTCGGTGGCTCTCCCAGCCATCATGCGCTCTGGAGCCTCTGGTCCTGAGAATTTCCAAGTGGGGAGCATGCCACCTGCCCAGCAACAGATTACCAGTGGCCAGATGCACCGAGGACACATGCCACCTTTGGTAAGAACGCTCCCACCTCTGCCATGCACACAGGTCCCTGGCATGAGTAAGCAGTCTTCTATACTCCTCTCCCCAGCCTCTCACTTCATCTTTGCTTTCTTCCAAACGTTCCAATCCGGTCTCTGTTACTCTTCTCCCTATCTTTTAGACTTCAGCCCAGCAGGCGCTCACTGGAACCATTAACTCCAGCATGCAGGCAGTGCAGGCCGCCCAAGCTACTCTGGATGACTTTGATACTCTACCACCTCTTGGCCAGGACGCCGTGAGTATGGGGTAGAAGCCAAGTGGTTTCACGTGGGGACTCCAAGGAGTAGAGAGGGTAATTAAACCAGAGCAGACCCTAAGGTTTTGCTTTTGCCTCTCAGGCCTCCAAAGCTTGGCGTAAAAATAAGATGGACGAATCAAAGCATGAAATCCACTCCCAGGTAGATGCCATCACAGCTGGCACTGCCTCCGTGGTGAACCTGACAGCAGGTAGGCTGGATGGCAGCCTGTGTTTGTGTTAAGGGTGGGAGAGCAGGTGTGCACAGCAGAGTGTGGGATGCGCTCCACATGTGCCTACCCTAACTCGCTGTGGCAGGTTGTGGGTGTGTCCGTCTCTGACTGCAGTGGTGCGTCTCCCCGTCCATCTCCACATCTCCCTCCGCTTTCTGTCCTTAGGAGATCCTGCAGAGACAGACTATACGGCAGTGGGCTGTGCAGTCACCACCATCTCTTCCAACCTGACGGAGATGTCCCGTGGAGTGAAGTTGCTGGCTGCCCTGCTGGAGGATGAAGGTGGCAGTGGCCGGCCCCTTCTGCAAGCAGCAAAGGGCCTTGCAGGGGCAGTGTCAGAACTACTTCGCAGTGCTCAGCCCGCCAGCGCTGAGGTCAGAGGCCACAGGACTGTGGTGAGGGTGGACACAGGGTTCCACCCCAAGAAGGAAGTGTGACCCAGGAGCTAGTGAGACCTGTGGGCACATGGCCAGCGTCAAGCAGCTTCTGACAGGTGTCCACTCTCCACAGCCCCGTCAGAACCTGCTGCAGGCAGCTGGGAACGTGGGCCAGGCCAGTGGGGAGCTGTTGCAGCAAATCGGGGAAAGTGACACTGACCCCCACTTCCAGGTTGGTGATAACCCAGCTCCCAGAGCCACCACTCTTAGGAGGTGATCTCTGACCCGAATTCTAGAACTTAGTTCCTCTTTCTGTGAATTGACCTACCAAACCAGCCCAGTCATGTTTCCAGATATGATACCGAGAACTTCTAGTCCCGTGGGGTGAGAATTCAGAACAAATATAATCTCCTGGTTCAGTTTGGCACTTCTTGATGATGTTCTTAACCCTGGCTTCCCTGGCCATAGTCATGGCCCCAGCTTTAAGCTATCTCCAGACACCCCTGCCCCACCGAGGATGAGGTTCCTCTAGCCGCCCCCTTCCCTCCCCTTCCCTTCCCCGACCCTAGTCAAACTGCCTCTGCTGACTTTTCCCACTGATTTCCCATACAGATGTGTGTGCCCAGAGGGGCTGGGGCTCCATCTTCCCCCGATCCCCCTACGGTAACAGTCTCTGGCCTGGGCCTTCCCAGCTTGGTCCTCTCTGAGCCGCATACACTCGCTTCCACACCTCTTCCTCAGCCTCCTAGGGGAACAGACATGGTGGGAGATGGGGAGGCTTAGACTGACAGGGTTGAAGAAGAGATCAGATAGGGTAGGGCAGGGTCTTGCTCCAGAGCCTGCAGATGTCGCCTTGCACACGGAGACTGAGCAGCTCGGAGACATGAAGGGCCCATCCCATTGTCCTCCCTGCTCTCCTTCCCATCACTGTCCGAGTGTATCCGCCTCATGCATCTCTCCCTTCCGTGTAGATTCTGTTTCTGTTGGTGAGGGTTTGTTCTCGGTGAGCGTCTCTCCTGGGTGCTCAAGGTAGAGGGGCTTGGGATAGGTTCTGAGTGCTTGTGCGTATGCTGTCCTCTGATTGGCGTCAATGGGAATAATGAAGCAGCTTCCGCCTGTAAGGAGTGTCCGTGGCTCTAGCTAAGTTCAGCCTTAGATCTCACTGGCTGCTCTCTTCCTCCCAGGATGTTCTAATGCAGTTAGCAAAGGCAGTGGCTAGTGCCGCAGCGGCCCTGGTCCTCAAGGCCAAGAGCGTGGCCCAGCGCACAGAGGACTCTGGCCTTCAGACCCAAGTCATCGCTGCCGCTACACAATGTGCTCTGTCCACTTCCCAGCTGGTGGCCTGTACCAAGGTGAGCACAGGTTGACTGTATCCTGCGCCTCTGAATAATATTTCCAATATATGTACACAAACCTCTCATTTTATCTCTGACACTCGAGGCCTCACCACCCATCCCAGTGACTACTGTGAAAACCACAAAGACCCATCTCACAGCTTCTTTCTCTTGCCTACATGTCTGAAATTCTTTTCTCATAGGTGGTAGCACCTACAATCAGCTCACCTGTCTGCCAAGAACAGCTGGTAGAGGCCGGACGACTGGTGGCCAAAGCTGTGGAGGGCTGTGTGTCTGCCTCCCAAGCAGCTACAGAAGATGGACAGCTGTTGCAGGGTGTGGGAGCAGCGGCCACGGCTGTCACCCAGGCCCTCAATGAGCTGCTGCAGCACGTGAAGGCCCATGCCACAGGAGCCGGGCCTGCCGGTCGGTACGACCAAGCCACTGACACCATCCTCACTGTCACTGAAAATATCTTCAGCTCCATGGGTGATGCTGGTAAGAGTCGCCCCCAGGGACAAAAGCCCCAGGGTGGGTACCCCAAGCCCCTGGGCGTTCACCTTACAGCTCCGGCCACCCAGCCTCTGAGGATCAGCACAGTGGCCTTGCCGACTGTGTAACCCTAGGCTGGTTCGATCGAGCCTCCACTTCCCCACCGGTAAGCAGAAGTGTAAGCCTTGTTCTGTTTTCCTTGGAGCATTTTAAAAGGTACTGAGTTATGCACAGTAGAAGGTGCAAGGTGCACGGATAAGAGCCAGCGGGGCTTGTAAACAAGGAAGAAGAGGGGGAAAGTAGCTTCTCCACTTCAGCGTCTTAGCCCAAATCATTCAAAGAAGACTGCCTCATCCTCTCAACATGTACTAGAAATACTGGCTGGAAACTGGCCCTTCTTCTCATGGGAACTCACCCAGGAGATCTGTCCTCTGAGATCTTAACCAAAAACCTGCACCTCAGAGGAAATTTTTTGAGACCTTTGCCAGTCTCTTCTGTTCCTGAAAGCCCAGACTACATTGTTTGCCCCACTCACCCTCCGTCTTCTCCTCTCTCAGTGTCTCTGGCTTTCTTATGTGAGGCTCTCCTGTGTTCTAGGGGAAATGGTGCGACAGGCCCGCATCCTGGCCCAAGCCACCTCAGACTTGGTCAATGCTATCAAGGCTGATGCTGAGGGGGAGAGTGATCTGGAAAACTCTAGAAAGCTCCTGAGTGCTGCCAAGATCCTCGCTGATGCCACTGCCAAGATGGTGGAGGCGGCCAAGGTACAAAGTGGTTTCTCTGTACAGACCCTAAGCTGGGCCCTGAAGGGAAGTGGGACGGAGATGTCGAGATGGGACCTCATCTGATGGGATGACCCCAGGAAAGCAGAAAGAAGACAAGAGCAGATATAGGAACTGCAGGACGGTCCTGGCTCCCAGCCTGCAGGGCCCACCAGCCCTGTGGCGCACAGTGGGCTCTGACCGTGGGCGTCCATATTCTTTTTCTTCTTTCATATTGAAGGTCTACTATTCCCTCTTTCCTTGTGATGCTCCCACATCTGCTTGGTATCTGTTCTTGGTCCCTGTGACGGCAGGCAGCCTTTTGGTTCAGAGGTCTCCACTAGCCACACAGAATAGGATCACATTAGACACTGACACACAAGGTGCAAAGCCCATCAGAGGGGCTCGCCAGCGGTCCCCTGGGCTTTGCAGCTGCTGCACATCCCTGAGATCTATTCTCCAGGGAAAGTCTTCCTCTTCCCAGGCCATCCTGTTCACACGAAGTTAATCACACTGAGAGTTCTGTAGGACAGGCATAGTTCCAGTGAAAGATTCACATCGTAGTGGAAATTAAGTACCCTGGGACCCCAAACATCGTATCCTTTCTGAAACAGTTTTCAGCTCTCAGCAGGTAAAGCCTCAGTGAAGGTAATTCGAATTAGGTCAGGAAAACAAATGAGCTTTAAACTGGATTTAGAAGAGTCAGAAAAGAGTGTGCTCAAAGAAAAGAGTTGAATTCAAAGTGATGATGGATGCTGACTGTCACCTCTCAGGGAGCAGCCGCCCACCCTGACAGTGAGGAGCAGCAGCAGCGACTCCGTGAAGCAGCGGAGGGGCTTCGCATGGCCACCAACGCAGCTGCACAGAATGCCATCAAGAAGAAATTGGTGCAGCGCCTGGAGGTGAGGCTGGCGATCTGGGCGGGGCAGGAGGGGAAAAGCATGGATGCAGAGGGAGGGGTGCCGGGTGGATGGGCAAACCAGCGTTCCAAGGGTATAATTTGATGACTCTGTCCTCCCAGCATGCAGCCAAGCAAGCTGCAGCCTCTGCTACACAGACCATCGCTGCAGCCCAGCATGCAGCCTCTGCTCCCAAGGCCTCTGCGGGCCCCCAGCCCCTACTGGTGCAGAGCTGCAAGGTGAGTCTCTAAGAGGTGTGTGGGTGTGGGGAGGAATGAGAGGAGGGTTTCCAAAGCATGGTACTCATGACATTTCGACCTTCAGGCTGTGGCAGAGCAGATCCCATTGCTGGTGCAGGGTGTCCGAGGAAGCCAGGCCCAACCTGACAGCCCTAGTGCACAGCTCGCCCTCATTGCTGCCAGCCAGAGCTTCCTGCAGGCAAGACCCTCCACGCCTTAAACTTCCCACAGTCTGAGTGTCTGCTATTGGTCAAGGCCAAACCCGAGTGCTTAACTGACCCTGAGGGTGTCTGTTCAGAGCGGGTGGGGGTGGGGGTGCCGTACCTCATTTGCATGTGTGTTCTCCAACAGCCGGGTGGGAAGATGGTGGCTGCAGCAAAAGCCTCGGTGCCGACAATTCAGGACCAGGCTTCCGCGATGCAGCTGAGTCAGTGTGCAAAGAACCTAGGCACGGCCCTGGCAGAGCTCCGCACTGCAGCTCAGAAGGTAGGGCAACCATTTCTAGCCGTGGGACCTAAGGCGCTGCACGCAGACACCTGGATGGGGAGAAGTTGTACAGACTGGCCTCTAAGACGGATGACTGTAACCGGAGGGCCAGGAATACAGCCATAACCTCTGCCACAGGCTCAGGAGGCATGCGGACCTTTGGAGATGGATTCTGCACTGAGTGTCGTACAGAATCTAGAGAAAGACCTACAGGAAATAAAAGCAGCAGCTCGAGATGGCAAGCTAAAACCCTTACCCGGGGAAACAGTGAGTAGTCTAATAACGTGCCCGCATTCAAACCCTGACAGTCTCCTCAGCAGTGCCATAGAATCTTTATTGAAACTGCCAACCTTCCCCAAGAACCTTCTCAAATGCCCCCTCCCTTCCCTTCCTCCTCCTCCTCCCCTGAGCCTTCGTCCCCCTCCCCCTCATCTGCAGATGGAGAAGTGTACCCAAGATCTTGGCAACAGCACCAAAGCGGTGAGCTCTGCCATCGCCAAGCTACTGGGGGAGATTGCCCAGGGCAATGAGAACTATGCAGGTACATAGGCCTGGGGCTAGAAGGAGACGGGGGGGGGGGGGGGGGGGGGGGGCTCGTGGGGAACGAGGCTGATGGAGCAAAACTCTGGTCTTTGTGTCCCCAGGTATTGCAGCTCGGGATGTAGCAGGCGGACTAAGGTCACTTGCCCAGGCTGCGCGGGGTGTAGCCGCACTGACATCGGACCCTGCCATGCAGGCCATTGTGCTTGACACAGCCAGCGATGTTCTGGACAAGGCCAGCAGCCTCATTGAGGAGGCAAAAAAAGCGTCTGGACATCCAGGGGACCCGGAAAGCCAGCAAAGGCTTGCTCAGGTCAGCTGTTGGGAAGGGACTCCTACCTACCCCCGATTAGGTCTCTTCACAAGGCCTACCTAGCAGGGCACACGCTCTTCTGCGTCCTGTGTTCTCAGGCCAGCTCATAGAAGGATCTGTTAGACTTAGGCACAGACCTTGCGGCCAGCAGGCTAGGGATGCTTGTGGGTGTTTTGGAATGGATTATTATTGTTTGTGGCCCTAACCTCAGCTTGTTCAGCTAGAAACGTTCCTTTCTTCTTCCAGTTTTAGTGCCAGGACAGCTGGTTATCTCCTGTGCCCCAGTGTAAAAGGGGGCTCTTCAAATTATTCCCTCTGGCAACCCTGTTTCTTTCCCATTTAGGTAGCTAAAGCGGTGACGCAGGCCCTGAACCGCTGTGTCAGCTGCTTGCCTGGCCAGAGGGATGTGGATAATGCCCTGCGAGCAGTGGGAGACGCCAGCAAGCGACTCCTGAGTGACTCGGTAGGAGGACTGGGCACGGCTGATGGAGGGCTTTCTGACTCTGGGCTCCTCCTTTGCCCCTGCCAATGCAGATCTGTCCCTATCCCACTCACTATCCCAGGCTGTGCACCACCCCGGCCTTCCCTTCCTAAATTCTCTTCCCATCTTCCCCACCCATCTGACTTGCCCTCTGACCCTGCAGCTTCCTCCGAGCACCGGCACATTTCAAGAAGCACAGAGCCGGTTGAATGAAGCTGCTGCTGGCTTAAACCAGGCAGCCACAGAGCTGGTGCAGGCCTCCCGGGGAACCCCTCAGGACCTGGCTCGCGCCTCCGGCCGATTTGGACAGGACTTCAGCACCTTCCTAGAAGCTGGTGTGGAGATGGCTGGACAGGCCCCGGTACGAAGGGAGAGGGTCTAGTTGAGAGCAAGTAGGGCATTCAGGCTCAGGATTTACTCCTGCTTCCTTCAGCTCTAATCTAATAGAACTTGACTATTTGGGAAAGGAGATCCTCATAGAGACAGATACGACAGAATAATGTGTACCTTCCCTTTAACAGAGCCAGGAGGACCGAGCCCAAGTGGTGTCCAACTTGAAGGGCATATCCATGTCTTCAAGCAAACTTCTTCTGGCTGCTAAGGCCTTGTCCACAGACCCTGCTTCTCCCAACCTCAAGAGTCAGCTGGCTGCAGCTGCCCGGTAAGCTGGACCTGGACAGCCCAGCTCTAGGGACCTGTGTGAAGGCCAGAGAGAAGACATTTCATGAGACGCTCTGGCTTAGCAGTAATAAAGCAAAAGAAAAATATGTACAGTCCCATGCGCACGGGACTCGGGAAAGGTGGTGTACTCAGTCCCACACTCCCCTCCCCCAATCAGGGCGGTGACAGACAGTATCAACCAGCTCATCACCATGTGTACCCAGCAAGCCCCTGGCCAGAAGGAGTGTGACAATGCCCTTCGGCAGCTTGAGGTGAGCCTTTAGCATGGGGCCAGGCTGGGCCGGAGGAGCCGGGGCTGAGGGACAGTCCAACTTCATGCCACTCTGCCTCCACAGACAGTCCGAGAGCTCCTGGAGAATCCAGTCCAGCCCATCAACGACATGTCCTACTTCGGTTGCTTGGACAGTGTCATGGAGAACTCAAAGGTTAGTGGGACGAGGAGCTGCCGAGAGGGGAGATAGGAAAGGTGACTTTACACTGGTGCTCAGTGGACATGATCAGAGCCTCCTAATGCCCACTCTTCCTTAGGTCCTAGGTGAGGCCATGACTGGCATCTCCCAAAATGCCAAGAATGGGAATCTGCCGGAGTTTGGAGAAGCCATTGCCACAGCCTCCAAGGCTCTCTGTGGCTTCACTGAGGCGGCCGCCCAGGTAATGTCCTAAGGTGGACCCGAAAGCACCTCTCGCTTCCCATGCATGCCCTGTCTCCTTCAAGGCTGTACATCAAGAAGCAAGTGTGAGATCTGGGTCTCCTCTGTCAGGGAGGGAGGTCATTGGAAGCTGTTGAATACCAACAGGCAGGTTGCTGTGACTCTGTTTTGATTACACCGACCAGCTGTGAGGTGTTTATTACTGCTGCTGGACTGAGCTAGAGCCTCAGCTGAGCCCCCGCCCTCATGCCCGGGTGAGGCATTTTTATTAGTTACAGGGGAGGGAGTGTCAGGAGGGTTACTATTAATCCGAGCACCTGCAGAATGAGTAGATCTCTGAGTTTGAGACCAGCCCTATCTAAAAGGTGAGTTCCAGGACAGCCACAACCACACAGAAACTCTGTCTCAAAACAAAAACAAAAAATATTAACAAAAAAAAAACTGTCCTGAGGATTTCTTTGTAGCTATTTTTTTCTTTCCTAGAAGCCTGCAGTCTTCCCTCACCCCTTTGTCTGATTTTCCCGGCTCCCTACTGAGCGAGTGTGTACAACGGGTATTTTGCTGGCATGTATGTCTGGGTACCATGTGAGTGTCTAGTGCCTTCAGAGATGAGAAGACTGTCAGATTTCCTAAAACAAGTTATGGTCCTGAGCCCCCAAGGGGGTCTTTTACAAGAACTCTTGCTCCTAACTGCTGAGCTGTCTCTCCAGCCCAGGCCTGACTTCTAGAAATATTCCTGGTTTGTTGTTCTTCTCTTATTTTTCGGGAAACATATAGAAGAAAAAGCAAAGCTGCTGTATGTTAATTGAAATATGAATTGTTATGATGTCTTCCCATTATAAAAATAGAAAACTTTGTATCCGTCCCATTGCTAAAGCTCGGTGGTACTGTTGGTGCTAACTACCTTAACAGCCTTACACTTCTAGAATTGTCTTTTACCTCTTTTTCCTTTTTTAGCAGAATGGTCCTTGGCTGGCCTCAGCCTCACTACATAGACTAGGCTAGTCTCATGTATGCGCTCCTGTCTCTGCGCATGCTCGTGTCTCCCATATACTTCTCCTGCCACTCAGCAGTGAGCTGCACTTGCGGTTTTCATTCTGTGATCCACAAACACACGCTTCTAAACGGAAATGAAGCTCACTAAAAATCTTGGGAGTTTTGGAGAGGGGTTTTTTGTTGGTGGTGGTGGTTTTTGTTTTTTTGTTTGGTTTTTGTGTTCTGTTTTTTTGAGATGGTGACTTACTATGTACTCCAGGCAAACTCACCATCACCTTTGTCTTCTGGTATTGGAATTATAGGCAAGCACTACCATACCCAACCTATTTACCTTTTTGGTCTTCTGAAATATTTGGGTCAGCTTAACAAAATACGTTTGTTTTCAGCAGAGTAACTGTGGTTTCTTATTGCTGCTTGTCTCCACATAGAACCGAGAAAGCTAAGTTCCGTTCTCTCACCCGCCTCCCCTCCACCACTGTGCATCTCTCCTTAGGCGGCGTATCTTGTTGGTGTCTCTGACCCTAATAGCCAAGCTGGCCAGCAAGGACTGGTGGAGCCCACACAGTTCGCCCGTGCAAACCAGGCGATTCAGATGGCCTGTCAGAGCCTGGGGGAGCCTGGCTGTACCCAGGCCCAGGTAATGCGAGAGGACAGGTACCATGGGCAAGGATGGGCAGACTGCAAGAGGAAAGAGGGAGCAGAAGCCCGTGTGAGGGAGGAAAGGGCAGGGACGCGTCCCCCACTTTCCACAAGTGCTTCTCGCCATGTTTCCTTGTTCTTCTGCATGGCCCTGAGGGCACATCCTCTAGGGACACCTGGGCCCATTTTGATTTTTCTCTATTAATGTATCAGTGCCCATTTCTCCCACCTCCATGTCCAGTTTCTCTTTGAACATCTTTTTCTCCCAAAGCTCCCATATAGACTTCCAAAGGGGCCATCCTTTGTCTCCGCCTCTGAAATGGCTTTCTTGGGTTTGCATTCTTTCTTGGGACAGCTTTTCCATCTCTGTCTCCTCAGGTGCTATCTGCAGCCACTATTGTGGCCAAACACACGTCTGCACTGTGTAACAGCTGTCGCCTGGCTTCTGCTCGGACTGCCAATCCTACTGCCAAGCGCCAGTTTGTACAGTCAGCCAAGGAGGTGGCCAACAGTACAGCCAATCTTGTCAAGACCATCAAGGTTTCAAGTGTTTAAATTTTCAGGTTCCCTGACCCAGCCACCTTCTCTGCCTGAGTCTCCTACTCATTTTCTGGGGTCTTTTGCTAGATTCTCCTGTCCTTGCCTATCTAGACGTTTCCAATCCTCTGAGCTCTCGAGGGTGGCCTGGGTCTCACTCATGTGCCTGTACTAAGTCCTACGGCTCCCTGCTTGCTTCAGGCACTAGATGGGGCCTTCACCGAAGAGAACCGTGCCCAGTGCCGAGCAGCCACAGCCCCTCTGCTGGAAGCTGTGGACAACCTCAGTGCCTTTGCATCCAACCCTGAGTTCTCTAGCATCCCTGCCCAGATCAGCCCTGAGGTGAGGCAGTGTAACAGAGGAGCCCACGAGCCACTGCATGTTTGTGAGCTTAAGTCATGTGACTCGCCTCTGTCTCTCTCCTCAGGGCCGAGCTGCCATGGAGCCCATTGTAATCTCTGCCAAGACCATGTTAGAGAGTGCCGGCGGCCTCATCCAGACGGCTCGGGCACTAGCAGTCAATCCCCGGGACCCCCCACGGTGGTCTGTGCTCGCCGGCCACTCTCGGACTGTCTCAGATTCTATCAAGAAGCTCATTACAAGCATGAGGTACCAAGGGTTAGGAAGCGTGTGTGACTAGGTGTGGCAGACGACTGAGGAGGAATGAGAGGGCACACTGTCAGAGGACATTTAATCCAGATTTTGGGGTCGGATAATAACAGCCTTTAAAGAGATGGTGTTTATGTGGAATGTGTGATGTATCTGCAGAGACAAAGCCCCAGGGCAGTTGGAGTGTGAGACAGCCATTGCGGCTCTGAACAGCTGCCTGCGGGACCTAGACCAGGCTTCTCTTGCTGCTGTGAGCCAACAGCTTGCTCCCCGTGAAGGGATCTCTCAAGAGGTGAGGAGAAATGTTTTCAGGAGTGGAGATTTCAGGCTCAGGGAAGGGTATGTGGGGGAGAAGGAAGGAGTTCAGAGATATCGTTACAAAGACATCCACAGGCTGGACTATGCTGGGGCTGGGTGAGGAGGTAGCTATGGAAGGAGGCCTGGGCCTGGGGCGTGACTCAGTGGCAGTGTATGACGCACACACAAAGCCGAGGCTCCATCCCCACTATCTCACACACGCATAGTAGAAGGAAGAACAGCTGTCTGTGCCCAGAGGGCACCATTCAGTTACACTCACAGCCGCTGCCCGCTCCTCCGCAGGCATTGCACACCCAGATGCTCACTGCGGTACAAGAGATTTCCCATCTCATTGAGCCCCTGGCCAGTGCTGCTCGGGCTGAAGCCTCCCAGCTGGGACACAAGGTATGGAAGGAATGGTGTGGAGTCTGAGGAGATAGGTTAGGAGGACCTGACACTAAAGCCAGCGTCGTGTTTCAGGTGTCCCAAATGGCCCAGTACTTCGAGCCACTCACCCTGGCTGCAGTGGGTGCTGCATCTAAGACCCTGAGCCACCCGCAGCAGATGGCACTTCTGGACCAGACTAAAACACTGGCGGAGTCTGCCTTGCAGTTGCTGTACACTGCCAAGGAGGCTGGTGGTAACCCCAAGGTAAGACGGGGACCAGGGGCGGGAGAGTATTTGTTAGCGTAATCCAGAAAGGTGGGGGCTACAGACTTTCTTGGCTCGTGTCCCCATAGCAAGCAGCACACACCCAGGAAGCCCTGGAGGAGGCTGTGCAGATGATGACGGAGGCTGTGGAAGACCTGACGACAACCCTCAACGAAGCAGCCAGTGCTGCAGGTGTCGTTGGCGGCATGGTGGACTCCATCACCCAGGCCATCAACCAGGTTAGCGCCTGGGGACAGAGGCCACCCAGAGGGACTGTGCGCACAGAAGCAGTGGCCCTGACAGGCTTTCTCTGCTCATCCTCCTCCCTCAGCTAGATGAAGGACCTATGGGTGAGCCAGAAGGTTCGTTCGTAGATTACCAGACAACCATGGTTAGGACGGCCAAGGCCATTGCTGTCACTGTTCAGGAGATGGTAAGTTTGGGACATAAGAGGGCTGCCCTGAGAGAGCTGAGCTTGTTCAGAACACCACCTCTTCCCTGTCTCTAGGTAACCAAGTCAAACACTAGCCCTGAAGAGCTGGGCCCTCTTGCCAACCAGCTGACCAGTGACTATGGCCGACTGGCCTCACAAGCCAAGCCTGCAGCCGTGGCCGCTGAAAATGAGGAGGTAAGCCCGGAGCCATGCTGCCTGCTCTCAGGAGACTCCAGCTCGTGGCCTCTGTTCCCACGGCAGCCTCCAGGACTGGCCTGCTCCCTCCCTTCCTAGTCAGATAGGAGGCGGCGGCCTTCAGGGCCACTCCATAGAGGGTGAGCAGGGCTGTGTGGATGTAAAGGTCAAAGCCTTCAGTAGCAGTCAGAGGGACAGCTCAGGGCCACAGGCTTCCGCCTCTGCTTCTCCAGCCTCCTAGCTTACTCGGCCAGCCCTAGTAACCTCTGGTGTCTTCTCTGCTGGGCTGAGAGTCTCCTCCCTCCCTAGTACTTCGTGTGGCAAATTCATGAAGCTTATCCTTGCTTAAGCTCTTGGCTTTTCTTTCTAAGAAAGTGAGTAACTGGATCTTAGTAGGACATGCCTAATCCCCAAACCCTTCATACACCCAAACAGGCCGGGCCATAGTCTCCGGCTCTGGTTCAGAGTAACCAAGCATAAGTGGACTCTCCTTCCTCCCCTCGGTGCTTAGCAGTCCTCAGCTCTTGGTCTTCTCACCATTCCCATGTGAAGGAGTGACTCCTGCTTGGATATGAAAGCAAAAGAGGCTGTGCTGGGAACTTTTTCTGGGAACTCACTAGTCTGTGATACAGGTTTCTTTTTTTTTTTTAAAGATATATTTATTTTCTGAGTACACTGTAGCTGTCTTCAGACACACCAGAAGAGGGCATTGGATCCCATTACAGGTGGTTGTGAGCCACCATGTGGTTGCTGGGAATTGAACTCAGGACCTCAGGAAGAGTAGTCAGTGCTCTTAACTGCTGAGCCATCTCTCCAGCCCTACATGTTTCTTTTTAAAGTTTGTTTATTATTACCGTATGTATGTTTGCAGTGTGTGTATATGTCATAACACACGTTTAGAGTCAGATGTGACAACTTGGAAGTGTCAGTTTTCCCCTTCACTGTGAGCCCCACGAACCTAACTCCATGCTGAGCTCACAAGAGTGTCTATCCATTGCTCCTCCCACTCCTCCAGCTTCTGAGCATGCTCAGTAGTTCTTCTAGGTGCAGAGGAAGCTCTGAGACACCTGTAAAATCACTGTTCCCTCTGTTATTCACAGATAGGTGCCCACATCAAACACCGAGTACAGGAGCTGGGCCACGGCTGTTCCGCTCTGGTCACCAAGGCAGGCGCCTTGCAGTGTAGCCCCAATGACGTCTACACCAAGAAGGAGCTCATAGAGTGTGCCCGCAGAGTGTCAGAGAAGGTGACTGCTCATCTCCTGGGGCTGCGTGTCCTTCCCGTCTCTGTGTGCCCCCCCAACCTGTTGGCTTCCTCTCAAGCATGGGCAACTTTCCCTGTCCCTCTGCCTGCAGGTCTCCCATGTTCTGGCCGCACTCCAGGCTGGGAACCGTGGTACCCAGGCCTGCATTACAGCAGCCAGTGCTGTGTCTGGAATCATCGCTGACCTCGACACCACCATCATGTTTGCTACTGCTGGCACACTTAACCGCGAGGGTGCGGAAACCTTTGCTGACCACCGGTGAGGAGGGAACTGCCCTGAGGGAGGAGGCCTGGGCTCTAGGGTGGGACACTGAGGAAGGCTGACCAGGCTGGGGCCTCCCCAGGGAGGGGATCTTAAAGACAGCAAAGGTTCTTGTGGAGGACACCAAAGTCCTAGTGCAAAATGCAGCTGGGAGCCAGGAGAGGTTGGCACAGGCCGCCCAATCCTCGGTGGCCACCATCACCCGTCTTGCTGATGTCGTCAAGCTTGGTGCGGCCAGCCTAGGAGCTGAAGACCCCGAAACTCAGGTATTTACCCAACATCCCTGATCCTGTCCAGAGCCTTGCCTCCTGTTGCCCCTCCCCCTAAAGCAGAGAGCCCTCTCCCACACAGGTGGTGCTGATCAATGCAGTAAAGGATGTCGCCAAGGCCCTGGGAGACCTCATCAGCGCGACGAAGGCTGCAGCGGGCAAAGTTGGGGACGACCCTGCTGTGTGGCAGCTCAAGAACTCGGCAAAGGTTGGAAGCAGCGAGGGCGACAGCAGGAGGGCTTCACGCTCTTCCTCCTGCTTCTAAAAATGATCTCCTCCCCCTTCCACTGCTGCCCTCAGGTGATGGTGACCAATGTGACATCATTGCTCAAGACAGTCAAGGCTGTGGAAGATGAGGCGACCAAAGGCACACGAGCCCTAGAGGCAACCACAGAGCACATACGTCAGGAGCTGGCGGTGAGCACAAGCCGGGGCGCTGGGTGATAGACTGAGTCGGGCTTGCATTCCTCAGCACTCTGCTTGCTCATAACCAGACTTCACACGACCCCGTCATGTCTCTCAGCTGAGCTGCAGCCTGGCCACAAGGCACTACTCAAATTTCAAACAGTCTCTCCAGTCAGAACCGTGACCAACTGCTCGCTGTTGGCTTTGATATAGGAATAATATCTGCAAGGACTTTGCCCATAGTAGCTACTCTAGAAAAGTTTCGCAGTTCACAGAATCAACTAACCAGGGCTCTTAGGGCTCACTGAGACTGAGCAGCCATCTTGGAACCTGTGTGGATCTGACCGAGGTCCTCTGTGTCTATTCTGGTTCTGTAGCTTAGTGTTCTTTTGGGATTCCTAAGAGTGGAAAGTGAGGACTGCTTGTCTCTTCGGCCTGTTTGGGGGGACCCTTCCTCCAGCCTTACTATGAGGATATGTGCCTAGTCTTACTATAACTTAATATGCCGTATTCGTATTTGGTTGATATCCTGAGAGGCCCACTCCCCAGATCTGGGGGTGGGTGGGTGTGGAGGAGGGATTGGAGGAGAGGAGGGAGAGGAAACTTCTGTTAAGAGAAAACAATAAATAAAAAAGAAAAGAAAAACCACTTTGGAACACATGGATCTGCGAACTAAGTCATGGCTGTTGCCTTCCCATCTTGGACAAAATAAAGTCTTTCTTCTTTTTTTTCCAACAGGTCTTCTGTTCCCCAGAACCGCCTGCCAAGACCTCTACCCCTGAAGATTTCATCCGAATGACCAAGGGTATTACTATGGCAACAGCCAAAGCTGTTGCTGCCGGCAATTCCTGCCGGCAGGAAGATGTCATTGCCACAGCCAATCTGAGCCGACGCGCCATTGCAGACATGCTTCGGGCTTGCAAGGTAGGAATGCCTGCATGGAGGTGGGGAGACTGCAGGGGGGGATGCAGGCGGCCTGAAGCTCTAAAGCTAACCCGCTGCTCTGGGGACAGGAAGCAGCTTTCCACCCAGAAGTGGCGCCTGATGTGCGGCTTCGAGCCCTGCACTATGGCCGGGAGTGCGCCAATGGATACCTGGAGCTGCTGGACCACGTGCTGCTGGTAAGGAGGCCGTGCCTCGGCCCCGCCTTAGCTCCTCACCCAAACCCACCCACCACCCGTCTCCAAATTCCTTCTCCTTTCCAAGCCTCCTGTCTGTGGACCCTGCGGACTGGGCTGCTCCCACTCATGACTCCCTCTCTTGTCTCCTTTTCCCACCCGGCCTCCCCTCTGCCTCCTCCTCTCTTCTCATCACTCTTGCTTGTCAGCCGGTGAGTGGCACGCCACACCCTCCCTGTGTGGAGCATGCTGACTGTGTGTGCCTGCGGAGGACCAGGTGTCTAAGGGCTGTGCTGTGGAGTGCTCTGGGACTGGGGTTGGGAGCACGGGCTGCCCTGTGTCACAGGTCACTGTGGAACCTAGGGCCTGACGCTCTTTGTCATGCACTCTGTCCCCCTACAGACCCTTCAGAAGCCTAACCCAGAACTGAAGCAGCAGTTGACAGGACACTCGAAGCGGGTTGCCGGCTCCGTGACTGAGCTCATCCAGGCTGCTGAAGCCATGAAGGGTAAGAAGTAATGAGAGACAGGAAGGGAAGGGAAATTCTTGTCATGGTAAGGTCTCTGCTTCCTGGTTGGCTCTGAACTAGCCTGTGCTCCTAGTCCTCATAGGTGAGGTGATGCCAACCAAACTCCCCAGGGCCTCTGACCGCCCTGCCCTGCCCTGCCTCAGCCTCCTCCTCCTGCCTTCTCCCACAGGAACAGAATGGGTGGACCCGGAGGACCCGACTGTTATTGCTGAGAATGAGCTCCTAGGAGCCGCAGCTGCCATTGAGGCTGCAGCCAAAAAGCTAGAGCAGCTGAAGCCCCGTGCCAAACCCAAGGTCAGGCCTGCTCTCCCCCCACCTGTCCGGTGGCAAGAGGTCTCCACCTTTGTCCCTTTCCCCCACCCCCCCACTCCTCACCCCTATACCTCGTTACAGGAGGCAGATGAGTCTTTGAACTTTGAGGAGCAAATCCTGGAAGCCGCCAAGTCCATCGCCGCAGCCACCAGTGCCCTGGTAAAGGCTGCGTCGGCAGCCCAGAGGGAGCTGGTGGCCCAAGGAAAGGTCAGTGCTGTAGTGCCAGGAGAACGAGCACGGGCGGGTGCCCCAGCCTCAGCCTCCCAGCGCTCTGAAGTAGCCAGCCTAGGTCTAAGACACGCCTTCTTCCCTCTTCAGGTGGGCGCCATTCCAGCCAACGCCCTGGATGACGGCCAGTGGTCTCAGGGCCTCATTTCCGCTGTGAGTGTCCACACCCACGGTGTCTTTCTGAGTTGGGTAAACCTGAGGAGGCTGGGGTGGAGTGGACCAGAGCAAGAGGCATCCTCTCATCTGAGCTCCTTGTCCCATTAGGCCCGTATGGTGGCTGCGGCCACCAACAATCTGTGCGAAGCAGCCAATGCTGCTGTCCAGGGCCACGCCAGTCAGGAGAAACTCATCTCCTCAGCCAAGCAGGTCGCCGCCTCCACAGCCCAGCTCCTGGTAGCTTGCAAGGTCAAAGCAGATCAGGACTCTGAAGCAATGAAACGGCTCCAGGTAAGAAAGACACTGACTGATCCACTGTCCCTCTGCTCCGCTGCTGTGAACTGCCATGCTGGGGTCTTCTCATCTTCTGTTGCTAATGATAAAAATTCCCTAACAAGCAGTTTAGGGGAGAAAGTTTATTTGGCTCACGATTCTGGGTTACAGACCATCAATGCTGGTAACTCAGGGTAGCAGGAACTTGAAGCCGCTCATTAAGTTCCACTCACAGGCGAGAGCAGAGAGCCATGCACGCTCTCACGGCTGCTTGCTAGGGTTCACTTTCCTACTCCTAGATACCAGAGTCCCCTGCCCAGGGGGTAGTGCCGCCCACAGGTGATAGTGCCCCCTTAATGCAGTCAAGACAGTTCTCCGCAGGTACCACAGGCCAACCTCATCCAGACAGTCCTTCCTGAGACTCCTCCTAGGCGGCCCTGTGCTGGGGAAGGCTGATGGTTAGCACTGAGCACCGTGATGACGGTCTCTGACCCAGAACCCTGAGTCCTCAGAGTTGCCGTTCGCTCCCTGCAGGCTGCTGGCAATGCCGTGAAGAGAGCCTCGGATAACCTGGTGAAGGCGGCCCAGAAGGCTGCAGCTTTCGAGGACCAGGAGAATGAGACAGTGGTGGTGAAGGAGAAGATGGTTGGGGGCATTGCCCAGGTGAGCCTCGGAAGACACCATTGGGGACAGTGTTGACCACAGCACCCCCTGCCTCTGCCCCTCCTGCACATCTCCCTGAGTCGCTTGTCCCTTCGTCCCTCAGATTATCGCAGCACAGGAAGAGATGCTTCGGAAGGAGCGAGAGCTGGAAGAGGCTCGGAAAAAGCTTGCCCAGATCCGGCAGCAGCAGTACAAGTTCTTGCCGTCAGAGCTTCGAGACGAGCACTGAGGAAACCCGTGTATTTAATGCAGACCCAGCCCAGAGACTGTGCCTGCCACTACCAAAGCCTTCTGGGCTGCTCAGGGCCCAAGCTGCCCAACCCCAGCATTCCCCCAAAGTGCCTGCCAAACCCTGGGCCTGGCCCTGCCCAGTCCCACTGCCAGCTGTGTCCTCTCCCTGACTCCCAAGTGCCTTCGCACCCCAGGGCCCCTAAGTGCCTGCCCCCCTCCAGAGTATTAACGCTCCGAGAGTATTATTAATGCTGCCGTACCTCAGTTTGAACCTGCCAGGGCCCCAGCTGCTCCAGTCTGCCAGCAGCTTCCAGCCAGTCCCCACGGCCACATCAGCTCAACTCAGATCTTTTTGATACTATATCCCTACCCAGCTACCTGTGGAGTTTGAGGGTTGTAAACCCAAACAGGTCATGCTCCAATAAAGGTGATTCTACAGCTGAGCCTGGCTCTGTGAGGAGGTGGGAAGTCTTCCTCGGGGCCTTCGGGGAGAGTGGGAGTCTGTTGAGAGCAGGCTGCCCATCAGGCGCTTTCTCCCCGAGGCCAGCAGTCACCCTGCTTGGGAGACGGCCCGCAGAGCCGCTCCCCACTGTCCATCACTGACTGCGCTTAAGCTCCACGTGCCCAGGACAGCACCTCCTGCCGCGGTCTGGCCAGCAGTGCACCTTCTTCACGTCCAGGAGAGGACAGAGAGATGCAGATTTAGCCTGTGACCAAAAAAAAAAAAAATTCCATTTACAAAAGCAACTTTACTTAAAATAGGACTAAAGGACTGGCGAGAGCTCGGCAGCACTGGCTGCTCCTGCAGAGGATGCAGGCTCGGTTCCCAGCACCCACACGGCAGCTCACAACTGCCTACGGCTCTAGTTTGGGAGAATTCAGTGCTCACTTCTGACCGTGTGTGCTCCTTCACATAAACTCACACAGGCACACACACATTAAAAAAAAAAAAAACTGCAAAGCCCGGCGTCGGTGGTGGCGCACGCCTGTAATCCCAGCACTTGGGAGGCAGAAGCAGGCGGATTTCTGAGTTCGAGGCCAGCCTGGTCTACAGAGTGAGTTCCAGGACAGCCAGGGCTACACAGAGAAACCCTGTCTCGGGGGAGGGGGGGGAAACTGCAATATAAATGCCTGCTTTTGGCCTAGAGTCCACACAAATCCTTTTTTAAAAGTTGTGCATGTGCGTGCGCATTCTTGTGTGTGTAGGATTGGCTGATGCAGTTATCGAGCAAAAAATCCAGGCTCTGGCTCCTCCATTGGTATAATTGTTGATTGGGTTCGAGTGCTCTTGTCAAAAACAGGTGAACTCGATCTTGTCTGAGACTTTATAGTTAGAGGGGCAGAGCGCCACCTAGAGGCCAGGCAAGAGTTGGTTATTGATAGCTGGCTGGCTTATCTGGAGGTTTCTCAGAGAGAGCCAGGCAAGGAGGTATTTACATACTGTCTCAGGCTTCTCTCTGCACTAATCCTGCTGCCCAGTGTATTTCAGTGTCTCTCTCTCTCCAAGCAGAAAATGCTCATTTGCTGCCACTCTGGGTATCTTTCACTATCAGCTTCCTCCCATTCCCATGAGTTTAAAATGGATGGAAATACTTTGTGTCCGCCCCAGGGAAGCCCATTAGGGACAGTGCCAGCTTCCTGCCATCGCTCCTGTCTCCTGTGATTCATTCATTCAATATTTACTGAGCCATGCCTGTGCTAAGCACTGGAAAATCAAGATGCATTATCACTTCCCTGACGCACAGACGGGTAACTCCGCTGCACACTGCTGCAGGCCAGGGACCGCAGATTCAATGTCATATTACTGTGACTCCAGGGCCTGGGAGATCAAGTCTCCCCCACAGCCTCCCACGTAAACCGTAATCTAGACCGAGCTCTAGCTACATGCCCGGGGCAGCTGCTCACTCCAGCCAGCACTTCCTGATGGCGTCCTCAGGAACAGCCACCAATCCTGGACATCTCCACAGCGAAAGCTTGGAACTTGGGAGGAAAAGCTCCAGCAGCCTGCACTGTTCTTCAGATGAGGTCCCCTCTCTGGAGACTCTCCAAGACCCTTTAAGCTATCCCAATGTCAAAATGATTTTCATAATGAAGCTCTGAAAAGAACTCCCGTTTGCACAGACTCAGCATTACACAGTACAAAAATTCATCTCAGCACAGACTTAAGGCGATGGCCCCAGATCACACTGATGGTCACACAAGGCATAAATGCAATTTCATTTCAGAAAGTTTGTTTTGTTTTTGTTTTTTTGAGTCAGAGTTTCACTATGTGTCTTTGCCTGGCCTGAAACTCACGAAGATCCACCTGCCTCTGCCACCAGCATGCAGGGATTAACGATGTGAACCGCCACATCCTACTTATTTAAGAATGTTCTTGAGCAGAGTGGTGGCACACACACCTTTAATCCCAGCACTCAGGAGGCAGAGGCAGGCAGACCTGTGTGAGTTTGAGGCCATCCTGGTCTACAAGTTCCAGGACAGCCAAGGCTACACAGAGAAACCCTGTCTTGAAAAAACAAAAAGTGTTCTTCAGTATCATAGAGATATTGACGCTTGCCTGTAATTCTAGTCTGAGGCAGAAGAGCCGAGAGGACAAAGCCAACATGAACTATATTCTATATGAGACCTGCTCGCAAAGAAAAGTCCTAGATAAATTGTAAAAACTGATCAACTTTACTGTTCTAGATTTTTGGTGTGTGTGCACTTAATATGTATAAATGTAGCATGTGTTTGTATGTGCATGCATGTGTGTGGGAGGTAGCCAGAGGACATTAGGTGTTTTGCTCTATCCCTCTCCATCTTATCCCCTAGAGACTGGCTCTGTCACTGATCCTGGCCCAGGCTGGTAGCTCCACCACCCACAATGCTGGGGTTAAAGGTGCATATAAGGGCCACACCTAGGTTTTTATGTTGGTGCTGGGATAGAAATTCCAAGCCTCATGCTGGTTCAGTACATTCTTACCACTAAGCCATCACTCCTTTCTCAGGGCTGGGGAGACGCCTCAAACATGAAGACCTGAATCTGGGAACCACAGGCCCAATGTAAAAGCTGTGTGTGTGTGTGTGTGTGTGTGTGTGTGTGTGTGTGTGTGTGTGTGTGAGTGTACCCTACAGCTGGGAGTCAGAGGCAGGCAGGTACTGCGGCCTCCTTGACCAGCCCAGCCTAAATGGCACGCTCCACACTCATTACAACATCCTGTCTCAAAAATAAAACAAAATGCATAATAAAAGCAAAGGAAAGGGCAATACAAGAAGATGCCTGGCACCCACCTCCAGCCTCCACACTGCACGCACAATGAGCAGACACACGTCCAGATAAGCAGGACAGGTCAGAGTATCATGAAACCCAGGCTGGCCTGGCCCAGACTGTGAATCTGATGCTCCTCTCTCCAATTCTAAAGTGCTGGGATTGTGAGTGTGGACCATCGTACCTAGTTTATTTGGTTCTGGAGATTGAACTCAGTGCCTCATGCCTCATGCATGCCAGTCAAGCACTCTACCAAGTGAAATTACATCTTCAGCCCAGAATCAGGATCTTTTATTTTTTTTTAAAGAAAGGTCTCACTATGCAGCTCTGGTTAAACTGCAACTTGCTATGTGTATCACTCTGGCCTTGAACTCGTGGAGATCTTTCAGGTGCTGAATATTTTTATTTGATGTTCATGTGTGTTCACCCATGTGTGCTGCACCTCAGTGTATGTATATGTGCTTCACATGTGTGACATACCTGCATAGGACAGAAGAGGGCGCTGTGTCCTCTGGAACTGAAGTTACAGCCAATTATAAGCTGCTATGGAAACCAAACCCGGGTCCTTTGCAAGAACATCAAGTGCTCTTAACTGAGGGGCCAGCTCTCTGGCCCTGAATCTTACTTTTTTTTTTCTCCCCTTAAACTTTCTATGAGCATTGGTGGTTTTTGCTTGCGTGTGTGTCTATGTGAGGATGTTGGATCCTGGAACTGGAGTTACAGATAGGTATGAGCTGCCATGTGGATGCTGGGAATTGTACCTGAGTCCTTTGGAAATGTAGCCATGGCTCTTAACTGCTGAGCTAGCCCTCCAGCCCCTGGATCTTAATTCTTAAGCAAAAGCTTTTCTTTTCTCTCCTTTCCTCTCTGTGTGTGTGTGTTATGGTTGTTATAGTTGTTTAAGACAGGGTCTCAAGTAGACCAGGTGGCCTCAAATTCACTGTGTAACCAAAGCTGGCCGGGAGTTTCTCTACCTCCCATGTGCTAGGACTATGACCACACTAACTTCACCTTTTCTGTAATCCTTCTGATGAACTCTATCCATCTGAGAGAGAGAGAGAGAGAGAGAGAGAGAGAGAGAGAGAGGAGAGAGAGAATTCAAGGCCATTCTCGGATGTCCAAGGCCAACCAGCATTGTAGGTATGGTAGGTATATAAGACTCTGTCTCAACCCTTTCCCAGATAACAAAAATATAATAATTTCTTGCCAAGTGGTGGTGGTGCACACTTTTAATCTCAGCACTTGGGAGGCAGAAGTAGGTAGATATATGTGAGTTTGAGGCCAACCTGGTCTCAGACAGAGTGAGTTCCAGGACAGTCAGAGCTATACTGATAAACTCTGTCTTAAAAATACATACATGCATACATTTGCCATACTTCACTAAATCGAGGGAGGAATATCTACTTTTATTTGTATATTTTTTAAAGATGTATTTATTTTATGTATATGAATACACTGTCTTCATACACACCAGAAGAGGGCATCAGATCCCATTACAGATGGTTGCGAGCCATCATGTGGGTGCTAGGAATTGAACTCAGGACCTCTGGAAGATCAGTTGGTGCTCTTAACCACTGAGTTATCTCTCTGGCCTGATATATTTTTTTAATGCAAGTGTTATTTATATTAACATGATAGTGTATAATAGGGGTGTGTGGGGGTTGTTTTGTCTGAGATAGACCTAACTGTAGTAGTTCAGGTTGGCTTCAATCTGGATGTGTAGTGGAGGATAACCTAGAACGTCTGATTCTCAGATCCCCATCTCCTGAGTGCTGGGATTACAGGTGTGCACCACCCTGGTTAGTACATGCTGTGCTAGGGACAGAACCTAGCGTCTGGTGCATGTTGGGAAAACACTAGCTAACCTACATCTCCAGCTTTAACTTTTGTGATTTTTTTTATTATATGTAAGTACACAGTAGTTGTCTTCAGACTCTCCAGAAGAGGGCGTCAGATCTCACTATGGATGGTCATGAGCCACCATGTGGTTGTTGGGATTTGAACTCAGGACCTTAGGAAGAACAGTCAGTACTCTTAACTGCTGAGCCATCTCTCCAGCCCCAACTTTTGTGACTTTTTTAAAATGTATTCATAAATATCTTTACATTTCTAGGCTTGCAGCCTAATACAGTAAGTGTAGATGTCTGATAATATCCACTTTAACAAAAGCTATTTAGCAATCCTCAATAATTTCTAAGAGCGTAAGGAGGTCTAATACCAAAAATAATTGAGTTCTGCACTAGGCTGTCCATTTCTTTAAATTCTCCATATTGGTTGTCACGTCTGAGTGCTTGGAAGCATCTGTGTAAAAACACATCTGACAAATGTTTACCAAGGACTGCCTAAGCCCCGTGCCGATCAAGGAAAGGATTGAGGACTCAGAACCAAGAACAAAAGACCTTTCTCTGCGGCGCACAAGACAAACAGGTACAAGCGTTTGTAGCAGGAGACCAGGCTGAGAAAGCTCACACAGGAAAACAAGCACCTACTGGATGGAAGGGCCAGTGGGGGTCAGCCAGGGAAGACTTCCCAGAAGAACTGACACCTGATCTGAGCCTTAAAGGCCACTAGGAATTAGCTTCGGGGAAGGGTGTTTGAGAGAGAGGAAACAGAATGCAGAAAATGTGGACGCTGTTAAGAAAGGTATAGATGGCTATTTCCAGCCCTTGGCCGTAGCTCAGAATGAGTACCGGAGTGAGGCTGGGAAGTAAGCAGGGCCCCAAACAAAGAGCGGTTCTACCATATTAAGATAAGTGAGTGGGCTTCTTTCTTTCTTTTTTTTTAATCTTGAAGGCACAAAAGGAATAGGGAGGGGCACTTGGAAAATGGGAGGATTTTCTATTTCACTAACTTAAACGTGTGCGCAGACACACACACACACACACACACACACACACTAACTTTGACAGCAAAAGCCAAGCAAATTAGAGAACCAGGAACAAGGAAGAGCATGGATGGCCCCGCTGGCCGATCCAGAAAGTGACGGGAACTGTCATCTTCAAGGAGCCCTCTGATTAGTAGCCGGAAGGATCTCCAGGGGGTGTGCATGTGAAAAGACTAGGAGGAGGTGAAAGCTAAACCCTAGAGGTCTAGCATAGGCCTATCAGATGGATGAGACATCTTTGTCTTGCACAGAGTTTAGGGAACACACAGCCGTGGGTTGGAGTCCACGGCGAGGTCAGGTCAGACGTGCTCTAGTTACTGTAGGTCTAGTTAGAAGCCAGCGAGCAGATGGGGATTCACTCCCGTGTCCCCTTCATACCCGCCAGCCTCCCTTCCCAGATTCCCACGGTGGTCCCCAGGCCACCAGCAAATCTCAGGCGTCTGACCCCACTGCATCTGCTGGTCTGGGAGAGGCGCCCCTCTCTGGGGCGCCGCAGCGCTCGCTACCCTTGCCCACCACATCGAGCAGAAAGAGAACCCGGCCACCCTTGCCCAGTTCTGGTGCTGTGTTTGCAGGAAGCCACGGAGGAGGGGAGCTCTCACTGCCCGCTCCCTACGCCTGGTGGCTGCGTAATTTTTCCCCGCATTCCCTTGGGCCCTCGGTGGCCCGGCCCCGCCCCCCCACGGGGAAACATCCCAAAAAAGGGCAGAAAAGAAAATTCGGAGTCAAATTGGCCGGTTGGGGAAGACCGCCGAGTCCGCTGGGAGAAAGGAGGAGGAGTGAGGGCGCCAGGGAAAGAGAGAGAGGCGAAGGGGGGAGCAGTCAGAGCCCGAGGGGGCGGGAGCGCCTTGTCCCGGGTGGGAGTGGGGGTGGGGAGAGCGCCCTGGCCAGCCGGGCCTCAGCCTCGTGGAAAATATGCGGGGCACGTGGGGGGCGGGGCGGGCAAGCGCTGAGGACCTGGCTCTAGGCACTGAGACTGGGAAGGAACACTAAGTTAACAGCTGCCAGGTCCGCCCTTGGGGGGCCAGCAGTCGTCCTGCCTCAGTTTCCCCAAGCACACGAAAAGACTTAGCCACCACCTCCACGTCGGTAGCGCAAACCTAGAGTCTAGGACCCGGGGTAAACTGAGGCACTCGAAGCGTGCAGGAGATCCGCCTCCCAAGAGACATTTAATCTGGGGGGATTTACAGGAAACTTCTAAATTAAGGGTAGCGGCTGCTGCTAGCCGAGGGAGGGCACGCGGTCTCGGTGCCCAGGCAGCTGCCGTGAGCTCACGCCCTGAAATAGCCCCGGGGGCCCCTGCCACAGCTGCCGCTGGGCCCGCCTGTCACTCAGAGGAAGCGCTGAGCCCCCGGCCCAAGGGTCTTGTGGCCTCTGCTGACCAAGGTTTTTGCAGCCGGCAGTGAGCTGGTTTTGCTTCCGACGGCTGGCTGGGGAAGAGAGGAGGCGGGGCCGGGACCCGAGGGGGCGGACCCGAGGGGTGGGCGCAAAGGGCGGCCGCGCCCCGAGACCGGGCAGTGCTTCTGCCCCTACAAGGTTTGGGCCTCGGTGGGGGAGGGTCCTGGTCCCCCGGCTCCGCCCGGCTCCTCCCCGCCTTTTAGGCGCCCGCGCTGCTGGGACATCACAGTCCCTCTTGGTCCTCCTGACCTGTCCCCCGTGCATCCAGTGCTCGCGGCTAGCCCAGTCTACCTACTCTTCACTGCTCGCCCGCCGCCGGCCCACTCCCCACTGCAGCCATGGACGCCATCAAGAAGAAGATGCAGATGCTGAAACTGGATAAGGAGAATGCCATCGACCGCGCCGAGCAGGCCGAAGCCGACAAGAAGCAAGCTGAAGACCGATGCAAGCAGGTGGGGGGTCCCCCGTGTAACCTCCCCCTCGCTCCCCTGCCTCCAGCCTCGACACTGCTCTCCAATGCCTTCTCATCAGTGTGAGGGCTGGGCCCCACAGGACCCTCCAGAATTCAGCCCTCACTAGAGGCTTCACCTCACCCACCATGGCCTCGGGGTTGCCAAGTTACCACTCCTGTCATTACAAAGCTGCGATGGGTCCTGATGGGTCCTAGCTCCTTGAGGCTTGTCGCTTTCTCCTCGCAGGGCGTCCTAACACGACTGACTGGATTGTCCTTCCGTTTATCCTTCTTCTCCCCCAACAATCTCCAAGTATCTCCTAGAAGCTCCCCCCCCCCCCCCCCACACACACACACAGCCATCCCAGACCTTCCGTCTTCCTTGCCTCTGGGCCCGACCCAGAGCTGGCTGATCAAATCTCTGTCTTCCACAGCTGGAGGAAGAGCAGCAGGCCCTCCAGAAGAAGCTGAAGGGGACAGAGGATGAGGTAGAAAAGTATTCCGAGTCCGTGAAGGATGCCCAGGAGAAACTGGAGCAGGCCGAGAAGAAGGCCACCGATGTGAGTGTGACTTGGGAAGGTTCAAAGGAGCCCGGGGTGAGGTGGAGAAGGGAGAAAGGGACCAGGTCTCTCCTGCACCAGAACAGACAGGTTTCCTCTCTGCAACACCACCGAGGGCAGGTTTACACAAGTAGCCGAAGACACTAGGTAAATCAAAACCACCTACTACTTCCCGATAGGGCTCAGCCTTGTAATTCCTTTGGGTTTCAGCCCTTAGAATGTGCGGTGACCAAGTGGTGAGTCATTGTAGAGTCACCACATCAGGGTGGGAGGTGAGAGTTTACCCCTCCCTCTTGGTTAATCCTCCCCTCTGAGAATGAAGAGGAGGAGACTGCGGCTGGTTTGGTGTGTCTGAGAGCTGGGGTTGAGTGTGAGGGGCAGGAGAGGCCAGGCTCTCCAAAAACAGGGCTCGGATCTGAGACGGGGCCTTTAGGAAGTCCCCACCCCTGACCTCTGGCCCCAGCAGGACTGCTGCCCCAGAGCCCTCCGCTCAGGTTCTAATGGCTCCTCATTTACCCTCATTAAGCTGTCAACCTCGAGCCCAGGCCAGGCCACAGGGCAGAGGGACAGGGCCACAGCTGCCAAAGCAGCCACCTTGGCAGGCTCTGCTTACCCTGAGGTTTCTCTGCCCGTCCCCAACCGGACTTTGCTGCTTTCCAACATTCCCCAGCTCACATCTTCAGGCAGCCTGGCCACGTGACTTTAGAGGCAGCCTGGTCATGTGACTTTGGATGTTCCACTTTCACTGTTCCTTGCCTCAGTTTCCCGTTTTAAATTTAAGATGAGTCTGTAATCAGGGTGTATGCCGTGGTCTGACCACCTGAGATGACATTTGTAATGCTCATTCTCTCCCCCCCCAAGCCCCCCAGCCCTCTCCCCTCTCCCAGGGCCCGGCTTCCTTCACCTCTAGTCTCCAACTTCGGTTCTCTCTGAGCTCTGGCACTTGGGAGGGAATTGACCTGCAGCTGCTAGCAAAGTTGACCCTGGGCATCTGATACTCTATAAATAACCTAGGCTCAGTACAGCTGGAGGCAAGACTGGAAACCCAAGGAGCTCGGGGTGGGGTGGGGTGGGGGGACAGGGACAGTTGGGGAAGCGGGCAGCCCTGCCAGTCATAAATAGGAAATGGAGACCAAGTTTATAGTGTTGCCCTGAACAGTTAGCTCAGGCACTGCCTCCATCGCTCTGCTCTCTTTTGCTTACCCTTCATCCACTGGGAACTGCGGCATCCCTGTGGTGGGAGAACAGCCAGCATCTGTAGCTCGGAAGAACAGACATGGCGGATATCAGTCTTGTAATGACCCAAGACTTCCCAAGTGTGGCAGTCAATTGTTGCCCTACCACCACCATCTCTCCAGAGTAATCCCCCAGTGTCCCCCCAGAGCCGTTCTCCCATGCTGTTCCCAAAGTGTTTCCACATTGAGTCACTGGGCCCTGGGCCCATGATGACTTCTTGTTCGAGGTGGCCAAACTCCAGGTACTGAAGGCACCTGGAGGACAAGCTATAAACCGCTTTCTATATATGGTGATGCATTTCTCCTGCTCTGCAGTGTTGCCCAGGGTCTGCCCCACCCTGCCCCGCCCCCAGTGCTACCGCCCAGCTCCTCCCCTCCCCTCCACTAGTCCAGTCCTTTCTTCTTTTTGCCCTTAAATCACTACAGGGGTCTCTATGTTTTTGTCTTGGAGAAGAAGACAGGGCTAGCTAGCATTTTATACAGGGAGGACTCTGAGCAGAATGTCATATTTGCAGAGTGTATCACAATTTCCATAGGTGGCTTATCATTAGAACCAACTGGGAGCTTTAAAATAAAAAAGTGGACAGGGGGCTGGAGAGATGGTTCAGTGGTTCAGAGCATGTGCTGCTCTTAAAGACCCTGGGTTCGGTTCCCAGGGTCTCGCAACCACATGGGCACTAGACACACACAGTATACATACAGGCAGGCAAAACACCGAGACACATAAAATAAAAATAAATAATTTTCCTTAAAGGCACAAGAGTCCCAGACCCCTCCTCGGAGGGCTCAGTTGAACAAGTGCAGCATGGAGTTGAAAACCTGTTTAGTTTATGAGCCTCCACTGTGGTCCTGTGGATTAATAGTGCATTATCTCAGAGGCGTCCTAAGAAGCCGTGATTGTTAACTCTGATTTATGAAGGAGGAAACTGAGGCTTCGGGAGGCCAAATGTGTTGCCCAAGGTCATATAACAAGTGTGGAGTAGCCGAGCCATGGCTCTAAGACAGTCTGACTCTGAGCCAGTGCTCTTAAAAAACCACACGGCTGTTGTCATTTTCCTTTATGGGCAATCCTGCTCCTCCCCACGTCTGTTTCTCAGGGTAGCCTGGGTCTCTGTGGACTGGCTCCAAAAGCTCTTTCCATATTCAGAGTCTGAGTATCATCACTTGCTCTCCCTTCCCCCACCCCACTGTCACCTTGGCAGGGAGCCCCTCGCTACAGCCACAGTTCCTTACTGGCCTGCCTTGCCTTTGAAGTCCCTGGCTGGGAAGTCTGCCCAGCAGCTGGTGATATCACAGAACTCGATTTTTTTGATTGGCTGCTTTTTAGCAGCTGCAAAATCTTTGATTCTTGCCTATTTCACCCTTTTCCTGAGCCAGGCTCTGCTTTGTAGGAATCAGAGCTGGCACAGACTTAGGTGTTAGCATTTGAAGTGCTCTCAGGGGAGCTACTGGGACCAATCACCTAATCGCTAACCCGGCATAGTGCCGGAAGAGGCACCACATTAGTTCTCCTAATGGAACTTGTGGGAGAATGCATGTTTTTACTTAGGTAGAAGACTGTTTACACGGGGGAAATAAGTTGAAGACTTAAAAAGCAGAAAGTTAGCCGGGCGATGATGGCGCACGCCTGTAATCCCAGCACTCTGGGAGGCAGAGGCAGGCAGATTTCTGAGTTCGAGGTCAGCCTGGTCTACAGAGTGAGCTCCGGGACAGCCAGGGCTACACAGAGAAACCCTGTCTCAAAAAAGCGAAATCCAAAAAAAAAAAAAAAAAGCAGAAAGTTAAGATTCTGGAGAAGAAATGTACTGTTCTTGGAGTTTAGTAGACCCTAACTACGGCATAAAAAGTCCTTTGACCTCTGACCTCTGCCCCACAGGCTGAAGCAGATGTGGCCTCTCTGAACCGTCGCATTCAGCTGGTAGAGGAGGAGCTGGATCGGGCCCAGGAGCGCCTGGCCACAGCCTTACAAAAGCTGGAGGAGGCTGAGAAAGCCGCTGATGAGAGCGAGAGGTGGGGAAGAGGGCCCTGACGCCAGGCAGGGAAGGGACAGCAGAGGGGGGCACCCGTCTCTGCTGGCGCTGGCCCCACACACACTTCTGTCCCTGCTCCTCAGAGGCATGAAGGTCATTGAAAACCGGGCCATGAAGGATGAGGAGAAGATGGAGCTGCAGGAGATGCAGCTGAAGGAAGCCAAACACATCGCTGAGGACTCAGACCGCAAATATGAGGAGGTGACGACCTGGTCCCACTCACTTTCCCCCAGCAGTCCCCGAAATCCCAGTGTTCGCCACTGACCTACATCTCTCCCCCATCCCCACTCCCACCCCACTTCCCCTCAGGTGGCCAGGAAGCTGGTGATCCTGGAAGGAGAGCTGGAGCGCTCTGAAGAGAGAGCCGAGGTGGCCGAGAGGTAAGGACACCTGGGTGCGAATGGAATGGGACGGTAGAAGGCCGCCCGAGGGCTCAGCGGGGACACTGTGCACAGCGGTCAGGCAGTGCCCCAGGCCAGAGGCTCCGTCCTCTGATCTATGCTCGCTGCCCCCAGCCGAGCCAGGCAGCTGGAGGAGGAGCTTCGAACCATGGACCAGGCACTCAAGTCGCTGATAGCCTCAGAGGAGGAGGTAGTAGCCTCTCTGGGCCTTTCTAGGCAATGGCACCTTTTCTCGTTCACCTCACGTCCCTGCCCAGCTCAGCACCTCAGGCTGCTACTGTCTCTCTCTTGCAGAAGGAACGGGGCGGGGGCGGGGCTTCCAAACAGCCGGCTGTCACTCTCTCTCACCACTTCGCTCTTCTCTTTTCTCCTCCGCCCCTCCCCCACTGTGCCACCTCCCACCCCACCCTCCCACCTCCCCACCCCGCCCCACTGTCTCACCTCACTGGGCCCTCACGCTCCATCCTGCCACACACCCCTGCAGTAAATGTGGGGACCTAGAGGAGGAGCTGAAAATTGTTACCAACAACTTGAAATCCCTGGAAGCCCAAGCGGACAAGGTATAGGGGGGAGGGGCCGTGAGGAAGGGACTGTGCAGAGCGGAGGGGAGGGCTTAGGTAGGGAGGGCTAGGTGCTTAAAGAAGGTCGGCAGGAGCCTGAGGGGTTGGTTCTGTGTGGACAAAGGATTTGGGGTCACTGAAGAGGTTCCCTGAAGGCACGTGTATGTCTTTTAAAGTATTCCACCAAAGAGGACAAATACGAAGAAGAGATCAAACTTCTGGAAGAGAAGCTGAAGGAGGTGAGAGGACCTGTGGTGGGGAAACTGAGGGGTAGGGATGAGACAGAAGGGTGACTTAGGGGAGACTCCCTCTGGGGAGGCCTCTTTCTTGGCCGTGTCTCTCACCCTGTCTTTATTTCAGGCTGAGACCCGAGCAGAGTTTGCTGAAAGATCTGTGGCAAAGTTGGAGAAAACCATTGATGACCTGGAAGGTAAACCCGATGCCCCTCCACCCCTGACGAGTCAGCCTGCCCCTTATCTCATGGTCTGTTAAGTGGGTTGGCTTACCCAGGGCTCTGCAGACCCTGTGCAGCCATGCCCAGAGCCCAAGCAATGAAGTCAGGCTACCCAGGGCTTCTGGGCTTAGAATATCGAGGACTATTTGAAGAGTTAAAGGCAGATGGCTGGGACTGGAGAGCTGGCTCAGTGGTTAAGAGCACTGGCCGTTCTTCCAGGGGCCCAGGCTGAGTCCCAACTTCTACACAGTGGTTCACATTCTCTAATTCCAGTTTTAGGGGATAGGACACCCTCTTCTGGCTTCTGTGGGAACCAGGCATGCACACAGTGAACAGACATGCAGGCAAAACACACATACACGTGAAATTTAAAAAAAAATTCAAGTCAGGGGTTCTCCCAGAGATCTGCCTGCTTCTGCCTCCTGAGTGTTGGGACAAAAGGTGTCTCACCTGACATTTTCTTTTTTTTCTTTCTTTTTTTTTTTTTTTTTTTTTTTGGTTTTTTTTTGGTTTTTTGGATTTGGTTTTTTTCGAGACAGGGTTTCTCTGTATGGTTCTGGCTGTCCTGGAACTCACTCTGTAGACCAGGCTAGCCTCAAACTCAGAAATCCACCTGCCTCTGCCTCCTAGAGTTCTGGGATTACAGGCATGCGCCACCACTGCCTGGCTGACATTTTCTAAAGATAGATAGATAGATAGATAGATAGATAGATAGATAGATAGATAGATAGATAGAAGATAGATATATTAGCTGTTCTCAGACACACCAGAAGAGGGCATCGGATCCCATTACAGATGGTTGTGAACCACCATGTGGTTGCTGGGAATTGAACTCAGGACCTTTGGAAGAGCAGTCAGTGCTCTTAACCGCTGAGCCATCTCTCCAGCGGTTTTTTTTAAATTAGAAAAAAAGACAACATATTCCTGGGCTTGGAAGTGGCTCAGTGGGTAAAGCATTTGTCCCACAAACACAAGGACATGAATTCTGATATCCAGAAGTCATGTAAAAGCTGGCTCCAGTAGTCTGTGTCTGCAATCCCAGCAACAACTCCTATACCATAGGATAGAGACTGGGTGATGGAGACAGGAGAATGGCTAGAAGCTCAGCTGGCCTGGCATCTGAAGTGATAAGACACTGCCTCAAACAAGATGGAAGTTAAGGACCTAAATACAAAGCTAACCTTTGACCTTCACACAGACACCATAGCACACACACACACACACCATACATATCCACAAAATTAAGTTGAATTCCTGAGGGGTGCAGTGGTAGATCACACCAGAGGCCCTGATTTTAAAAACAAGAGCCCACATACTCGAGACCCTACCCCAAGTTCTTGCTGACTTTCACTGGTCATGGTCTTACTGTGTAGACCAGGCTGGACTCAGACTTGTGCTAATGCCCAGGAATCTGGCTCCACAAAGCTGGAATTACAGGATTAGGCTGCAAGCTCTTTAATGCTGGTGTTGCTAGCCTTGCATAACACTAATCTAGTAATTACCATCTCTAAGCAGGAGACAATAGTGATATTAGAGAGAGAACCCCGCCCCAGTGCTGGGGATGGAACCCACAGCCTCATACGTGCCCTACCACCGAACTGTCTGCAGTCCCAAGACTTCTGTACCAAATACTGAGCTATTTGATTTTATTTTTTTTAAATTCAGTGCTGGGGATTGAACCTAAGACCTAAGGCCTCACACATGCTAGGCAAGTTCTCTGCCATTGAGCTATATCCCCAGCTGCTACCTGATCAGAGATGAGGGTTTACACAATGCTGTTCATGGAAGGTGCTGCTTTGAGTTACTCTATGCAGCCTGGCAATGGTGGCCCAAGCCTTTAATCCCCAGCACAGGGGGTGGGGCGGGCGGATTTCTGAGTTCGAGGCCAGCCTGGTCTACAGAGTGTGTTCCAGGACAGCTAGGGCTACACAGAGAAACCCTGTCTCGAAAAAAACAAAACAAAACAAAACAAAAAAAAGTTATTCTATGCAAACACAGGAATGCACAATTTTTCTGGTCTGTGGTGGGATAAGAATTCCTGTCATCATCCAAGGTGGCCTTTCCCTTTCACTCTGATAACCATTTACTCTCGTTATTTCTCATGTCTCCTGTTTCTAGCCTCCTCAGGCAGGCAGGAAGTTTATCTCCAGTGTTAGGACTTTAGACTCCTGGTCAGCACCCTTCCTTTCCCTCTTAAGCATGGCCGCCTGCCTGCACCGAGCACTGCCCACAGGCTCCTGGGAGACTGCAGAGGGGTAGTGAGAAGTTGGGGTGCAGAGGAAACAGGGAAGAGAAAGCCCTGACCGCCATCTGCCCTGTCCTCCGGCCTCTCTCCTCTGCCCACCCCTCTGATTCTGTTTTCCATTTCACCACCGTCTCCCTCCTCTCCTCCTCCCTTCTCCATGCCCTCTCCCTGTGCTCCCTCTCCTCCTCCGCCCTTCGGACTCCCCAGATGAAGTCTATGCACAGAAGATGAAGTACAAGGCCATCAGCGAGGAGCTGGACAACGCACTCAATGACATCACTTCCCTCTGAGTTCCCACTGTGGCCGCCGGTCCCTTTCTCTCCTCTCTTTCCGCTCTCTCTGAGGGGAGGGGGCAGCCAGGAGGAGCACCAGTTGGCCACATTGCACAGCCAGCCTGAGGAACACACCTGCCACCTCTGCCACCCACCTACTCTGGCACTGGCTTTCTCCTGCCACCTATCCACCGTCCACTGACCTCCACCCCTCCACTACTTAATAAACTCTGAACTTGGTCTCTGAGCTGTTCTCCTCCAGAGAGCTTGTCCTCACTCTCAAATCACTCTTCACTCCTGAGATCCTGGCTTTTTCTGCTGTCCTCACCTGTGAGGCTCCGCCCCTTGCACTCCGCCCTCCTCCCTCAGCCCTCCTCCCTCAGCCCTCTGGGGCTCCCACAGACCCTCCTGCACCGCACTCCCAGCCTGTCACTGTCTGATAATCAACGCATGTGGCTATACGTAGGTCCCTCACGCACACCCTTCCTCCCTCCTCCGCAGCCTGTCACTGACCCTTGGTGCACTTAACTGGGATTCCAGGATCTGAGGGAATGGCTGAAAGGGAAATGGGGGTACTGGGGTCAGGGGAGGGGACCGGAAGGTCAGGAAAGGTCTGGAGTGAAGGTCGTTAAAGTCTTGGATCTCTACAAGAAGGGCTTTTGCAGCAGCTGCAGGTCTGTTTTCTATCCCAGTTCTGTCTGTCTGACCTTCCCTTTCCTGGCTGAACCTTTGTCTTTCCTTTTGTTTCCAACTTTCCTAATCTTGGAAAGGAAGGCACCCTGTTTATGACACAGGCCTCGCATCCTACTGTCACTACCCCAGCCAAGGCCTAGAGCAAGATTTGTGTCTGGACAATCCACCCATTTGCCCCTTCCATGGCCCCAAGTTTCCTAACATTCCCCAGGTCTCCTAACACTCCCCAGGTCTCCTAACACACCCCAGGTCCGTAAAGTGTCTCCTAACATGTTTGTTTGTCTGTCTGTGTCACCTTTCCCTGTCCATGGTTCCCTCCTGTTTACCCTCCCCCACCTCACCTGCTGCTTCCCCTCACAGAGACTTTGGCTAGTGCCAAGGAAGAGAACGTGGAGATTCACCAGACCTTGGACCAGACCCTTCTGGAACTCAACAACCTGTAAGGGCTGGCCCTCCTGCCTACCAGACTACATAGTTGCCTCCTCAGGCCAATAAACTGATCTTTCTGGCGTGCCAGGGCCCTTCAAGCCTTTCTTTGTTGGCAGTGGAGCTGGAAGGACCCTGACTGGGCGAAGCCTGCCTCCTACCCCTGTAGCTCAGTCCCTTTTCCAATGGGCGGGGAGGTATGGGTCCCGGGCTCAGCAAGCGAGCCCAGTGAAGGGTTTCTAGGGGTTTGGAAACTATCCTGGCCTTTGGTCCCCACAGGGCAGAGCCACCATCCATGACACACCTCTGTTCCAGCAGGCACTGGGCCAGACATTCTAAAGGCAAAACTGCAGGAACAGACAGATTTTCCTCCACGGGGTAAAAACCAGTGTGAACTGAAATTTAGAGGTGCGGCCAACCTCCCAACACACACTGCTAGGTGTTCTTGCCCCAAAGAGGTTCATATCCTAACCCTGGGAAGTGCCACTTTAGCCAGAAGAGGGACTACTCAGACGAGCAAAGGATTTGAAGTGGAGGAGGTTATCTTAGGCTAGGGTCGGGGTCCTCAAAGGTTAGGAAAGCCAAGAGTGCCGGTGCAGACCGGTAATCCCAGCACTCAGAGACTACGGCTGGAACGAGTCTTGATCCAGTCTGAGCTACAGAGTGAGGCTGCCTAGAAGGCAAAAGAGGAAAGAAAAGATTGTGGGGGTGAGGACGAGGTCAGAGGCCTACTGACAAAGATGTGACCATGGAAGCAAGGAGTTGGAGTAATGTAGGGAAGGGGTCAGGAGCGAGGAATGCTGGGAAAGGGCCAGGAGGGAGGAACGCAGGCGTCATCTAAAATGGAAGAATTGCTCTTGAGAAAGTCAGGGAGAACACAGCCCACGCACACCTGGGCTGGCCGTGAAGGTCATGCAGACTTCCAGCTCTGCGACTGTAAAAGTTACAGGCGCGTGACACTCCTGAGCCTGTGGAAGTTGCTTTGTTTCCCCGCAGCGATAAGAAATTAATATAACATCCTTCCAGTTTGAGGAATAAAGGCAAATACACGAGTTTTATTAGGAAGATTTATATATTTTTTAAATAATTGGGATGAGCCAGGCATTCAAGAGGCTGGGACAGGAGCATAGAGGGTTCAAGAGAAGGGACTAGAAGCTTAGGCCAAGGATAGAACATTTGCCTAGTAGGTAAGACCCTGGGTTCAAACCCCAGTACTATACACCCACAGTTCAAGGCCAGCCTGGCTAGATAGTAAGACCAATGGGTGTAGAGCTCAGTGGTAGAGCATTTGACTGCATAGTAAAAACAAGAATTGTGGGGTGGTGGTCGTAGTGGTGCAGACCCTCAGTCCCAGCACTAAGAAGGAAATCGGATCTCTGAGTTCAAGGCCAGCCTAGGCAGGCTACAGAGTGAGTTTCAGGACAGCCAGGGCTACATAGATAAGCCCTGTCTTAAAAAAAGAAAGGAAAGAAAAGAAGGAAGGAAGGAAGGAAGAAAGGAGACCCTGCCTTAAAAACCATCAAATCCCAGCAAGAATTGAGTCCAATCTTGCTTTTTCACTATAAGTTCCTATCACAATACTTTAACGAAAAGAAGAAAGTTAAAAAGATGGAAATGATTTCTGTAGTGGTTAAAAAGAAGCTGTATAATGGGCAGGGCAGGACAAGGTTCCCAGACTCCTTTAGCTGGTTTCTCCTTATTAGGCTCCGGTTTCTGTCATTTCTGCCGGGCTGTAGCTAACTCCATCTTTGGTCCCACTTCTGTGCCTATAGAACAAGGAATGAGAATCAGAAAGCCAACTCCGAAGGACAGCTCATTTGCAGTCTGGGAATTCTGGGTTAGACAGAAAAGGCTGGGTGTGACAAGGGAGGGCCACAGATACCTGTGCTGCCTCCTCAGCTGTAGGAGGAAGGCGATGCAGGAAGCGGCAAAGAGAAGGCCAAACACCAAGGCTAGGATGTCACCTGGAAGGGGAAAGGGGCTGCTTCAGGGGGTGCCCGGGATTTCCCAGCAAGCTGGCTCCCCATACTCCTGCCTGACCCTTTCCCCAGTGAGCGTTCAGGCAGCCCCCAGGGCTTATGTTTCCAGAACAGCGCCATCTGGAGGATAGAGAGAGGAAGTGAAAAGGGCGAAACAAGCCCTGGTCCCCCTCCCAGCAGCTAGGTGAAAGGTGTGTTGGGGGAGGGGTCTCAGGAAAGTTCTGGAGCCTTATTTCAACAACTAAGCCAGAGGTACTGGTCTCTTACCTGACCAATCACATTGATTTAGGGATGAAATTTATTCTACAGAAAAAGTAAAGACTAGCTCCTGGGCTGAAATACTAAAAGGGTGTGTCCCCCCCCCCCCCCCCCCCCCCGGCATCAGGAACAAGAAGGACCCAGACTCACCAGCAGCGAGGCAGGAATTCACGTGGACTGAAGAGATAAAAGGAGACATTAGAACCAGGGCCCATGAGTACCTGTGACAGACTGGTACAAATGAAGACCCAGGAAGAGGCGGGACCCGCGACTGGGAATATGGCAACATGGGCTATCAGACAACTGGGCACCTGGTTCGGGGCTGCTGTCCGCTGCAGCAGGGAAGGAAGCCTCAATTATTCGCCCGTTCAAGGGTTTTGTGGCTCGGAAGTTCAGTTGTAGCCGAGAATCATGAGATCCCCACAGGGAAACCGATAAAGTATGGAGCTGAGGGAGGGTGGTCAGTATAAAGGCTCAAGACAAAAGGAAATGAGGGGACTCCAACCCTCTGTCTTTACTGCATGGCCCTTCCTCACTTCCCACATTCCCATTTTCCACCCCCCCCCCATGTCAATGCCACACCCCGTTCTCACCTGTTTAGCGCTTAGCTTCACTGTCTCATTGAACACAGTCCAGATGACGCCCTGGCTGCAGGGAGGTGTGGTCAGGGACCCTTCATATCGGAAGTAGCGGCTGAGGTCCGAGGGCAACAGCGCAGATACATCCAAACCTGGGATCTCAACCTTGGAGCCTACGAATAAGGGTCCGTGTTGAGGTCTCACCTAGATCTCTCTCGCCCCCACCCCCACCCCTTGGAAGCTTCGGGACAAGTATAGTTTCGATGCTTCTTATTATGTGTGGATAATCCAAAAGGAAGTCAAGGGCTTTGGGCGGTTAGAGGAGGCCTTGTACTACTGAGCCATCTCTCCTGCCTCGAGCAAAAAGCTCATAAGACCTCCTTTGGTACCTTCAGTCACCTGAATACACACCCATACCGTGCAGGACGGCTGACTTAAGACCAGACTGGAATAAAGTGGGACTGCGATGGAACTCATGGTGGGGGCCTTTATTCTATCTAGTGAGCACACTCCCGTGAAGAGAGACAAGTAGAATAGCTTGTAAATACATGTAATATTTGCAATGATAAGAAACAGACACAAGAGTTCTATGAGTTCCAGTTTATCAAAACACCTAAAAGTCTAGTAAAGTGAGGTTTAAAATGACTCAGTCACTGGGAAGGAACGAGCTTTTCAGCTAAAGTATTCTTGCAGCTCTGGACGTAAGGCCCCAGGTGTGCGTGCTCTCTGTGTTCTTACTCTACCAAGGCTATAGCCCTAGTCTTTTTTTTTTTCCTTTTTATTTCTTTTTGTTAATATTATTTATTTAATGTATATGAGCACTCAGGACCTCTGGAAGAGCAGTCAAGGCTCTTAACCGCTGAGCCATCTCTCCAGCCCTAGCCCTATTCTTTTTTTTTTTCAACTTTTGTTTGTTTGTTTGTTTGGATTTGGTTTTTTCAACACAGGGTTTCTCTGTGTAGCCCTGGCTGTCCTGGAACTCACTCTGTGGTCCAGGCTGGCCTCGAACTCAGAAATCCGCCTGCCTCTGCCTCCCAGAGTGCTGGGATTACAGGCGTGGGCCACTACCGCCCCCTAGCCCTATTCTTTATGAAGACATGAGCCTGGGCTGGCTTGGTAGCCAACCTCCCAAAGCTGGTATTATCAGCATGTACTACCGTGACCTGCTCTAAAACATTCATAAATATAATACATTTGATGTTTATAAATGATAGACAGTTCTCCAAAAAAAAAAAGTTTAGCTTCCCATATTTAGTCTTATAAATTTTAAACATTTTCTTTTATTTTTTTTTTTCCTCTATTTTGCTTTTTGTTTGGTTTGTTTTTGACCAGGTCTTACTACAGAGCCCTGGCCGGCCTGGAACTCACTCTGTCGACCAGGTAGGCCACCGTGACCAGGCTCAACTTTGCTTGTTTTCTCTAATTTTCTTTTCTGTTTGGCGTTGATTTCTAATTGTCAAGCCTATGGGCAATGGTTTCCCCATAGCCATGTGCCTCCCATCAGTTTAGTCATTACCAGTCAGCGCCAGTTCACCCTCAGCTCCTTCCACATATGCCCATTGTGCTAGCCACCAACTAACCTTCCTCGGTGATTTCTTCCAAATGGGACAGCAACTGTTCGTAGGCACTGTTTTCTTCTGGGCTCTCCTGCAGGGGCAGAGGTGGGACACAGTGCTAGGCAGATCGATACAGTTTTTAGGACTACAGCTAGGATAAGTGGGACACAGTGCTAGGCAGATTGATACAGTTTCTAGGACTACAGTTGGAGGCCTGAACATCAGATGGAGTTCCCAGAGTCTTTCCCTATTCCTCACCTCTAAGAATGCTGGGGGATATACAATCTTATTCAACTTCTATTACTCTTGCTTTGCAAATGAATTAGCAATGGCAAACTGAAGGAGGAGAAAGTTTCCTAGACTTCCTGGCCCCTTGAGATCTAGGCCCTGCTAATTCCCATAGTTTCATTCACCTTTGTTTTTATATACACACACACTCACACACATAAGCCACACACACACACATCACACACCTACATCCTACACCTCCACATGCACGTATGCATGCACACACACACACATCACACACACACACTCACACACACATATATACACACATATCATACACACACATCACACACACCCATATCCCACACCCCACACACATGCATGTACACACACGCACACACATATCACACCCCCACACACTCACACACATACATCCACACATCTGCACACACATACATCACACACACACTCACACACACATATACACACACACACATATCATACACACACATCACACACACCCCCATCCCACACCCCCACACACATGCATGTACACACACGCACACACATATCACACCCCCCCACACACACACATCCACACATCCACACACATCACATACACATATGCACATATGCATGCACACACACATCACACACACACTCACACATACACACATTTCCCCCACACACACACACACCATGGATTCCTGAAGACGACCATCATGTATTTTGTACCTGTGCTACCTCTGCGTTCACTTTAAGAACTCATGCCTGCACTCTGCTCCAGAGGCACTTCTCTGAACTTTGTGCTGTGAACATCACACTAGTGAGTCTTATAGGCGTCCTTACTTCCTGGCCTCCTCCTACCCTTGGCGTGTGCGCTTTTGATTATTACAGGTACAAAGAGGTCACTGAATACCGCACTTCATGAAGGGGAAAAGAGGGGCCACAGCAGGAGCAGAGAAATGACTGTTCCCGGGCCTAGCTTGTTGCCTGTGGCACTCCCTGCTGGTTCGTGCTCTTGCTTTGCTCAAACTGACCTCTCTGTGTGCAGTACTCCTCCTTGTTTCCCACCAGTGAAAGATTTAAGTTTCACCTCCTCTGTAGCCACTATCTTTAGTGGTCTTCACGTATGACTGCCAAGCCGGCCTTCCTCCTAAAGGAAGCCTGCTGGTTCCCTGCTGGTGCTGAATGAATGAACAGTGGAGTGAATGGGGCTGAGAGCTAATGGACCAGTTTGAGCTTGGGTTGGAATGGTGTCTCTGCTAAGCAAGATGCATGCACCCACAGGATGTGAGTGGGGTACCTGCAGAAAGGCAGCCAAAACCGCCAGGCCTCCTGGGCGACCCAAGGCTTCAGGAAGTTCTGAGAAAGCAGTACTGAGGTGAACCACATGGATCTAGAGAGGATGTAAGGATCAGATAGCGGCCAGACCTCTGGTCACACCCTCTTGGCTCCTCTGGGGAGAGCCCAGTGCCCACCTCAGCAGGAAAACGTTGGTCATTGACTGTGTGTTCTGAACCTGGGTGATCTGAAGTTCCCCAGTGCAGATGCAACTGCAGGGCCCGGTATTCCTGCCCGGGTCCCAGAGACATCTTCAGCCCCGGCGGCAGAGTCAGCTGTACTGTGTGTATGGGGGGAGTGGCAAGTGAGATGTCTACCCACACGTGAGCACCGAGCACCGGCAGAACTCTGAAGCACAGCTCGATTGCCACTCCCCTCCAGAGGTCCCGCCCCAGACTCCTCACCCGTGTGGCCATTGTTGCACAGGCTGAGTTCCGGGAGAGGCTGGAGCTCATAACCCAGTAGTTCCAGGGGTTGCAGAGTGCGGCGGAATGAGGTGAGCTCCAGGCGGATGTCTACAGGGGATTGAAAGCGGCCCGCACAGGCTGGAGACACCTTGGGCCAGAGTAGGGTGCCTGGGATGGGAGGAAAGGTGCAAGACGTCTGGCGATTAGGACAGAACCGTTAGGATAAGTGAGGGGCGGAGTCAGGACGCCTGGAGGTGGGGTGGGGGGAAGGGGAGGTGCGAAGGCGAGGGTCGGGGTGTGTGTGTGTGTGTGGGGGGGTGGAGTTAGAGCGAGGACCTGGGTCCAGTCTAGAGCTACTGCTGGGAATGTTGGTGCGGCGGGTCACCAGGGCTGGGCTCCCAGATTGGGTTTGTGTAGCCGGTGGTGTCTTACCTCCATAGCTCCAAAGACTGTGGCCACCTCCTGCATAAAGGAGAAGAATTAATAAGCCCACCCTTACAGCCCAGTGCCCGGAATGAAAAAAGATTCCCTCTAGCTCTGGCAGGGGGCCTCCCAGCCCGGGATGTCTTACAAGAGTGTTACAGGTACTAGAAAGGACTGTAGCAGGGCTCTGGGGAAGCACAGTACACTGCCACCAGCGGTCACTCTGCCACCGGAGGAGCCATCAGTAGACCTCCCGGGAGTTTGTAAACTAGGTCTGTAGGTTCAGTTTGAGACCCAAATCATCATTCTTTTTCCTTTCCTCACCCACCTTCCCACTCATCCCTCTTGCCTGTCTACAGTTGCTGGCTTAGAGCCAAGCACCGTGGTGCAGCACACCTGAAATCCCAGAACTCGGAGGTAGAGGCGGGTTAATGGCAGAAAATAGTTCAAGGCTAACCCGATCTACACGATAAGACCCTATCTCACTCTCGGCCCCAAAGCAAGCCAAAGTTCCTCCACCTGTCGGTTGCTTCTTCCCACACTGCAGATCAGATGTGAGTGACAGCTGTGAGCTCCCTTGTGTCCTCCAGACTCCCCTTCTCGTCCCTTTTCATTCCTCTCTCTCTCTTCCCCCTCCTCCCTCCCTCCCACTTATTCCTCCCCCCTCCCCCCCCCTCCATTCCCCAGTTCTATTTCCTCTTCTGTTTCTCCCCTTTTTCTTTCTCATCTCGTCTGAGTATTCTCGGTTCTTCTTCCCTTTTAGGGGAGAAAGACTACCTATTAGAGTACAACTGCCGAATGCTTCTCCGCTAGGGTCTAGATGTGTGTGTTTGGGGGGTGGGGGGGGACTTACCTGAGCCTAGATTTGGAAGTTAATGACTACTTACCTTTTTCATCTCTGTGGGAACCTTGACTGTCCTCAGGGGCCTCAGGAGTCGGTAGATCCTCTAACGCGAGGGAATCTTCCTTTCTGGCTTCAGAATTAACTTCAGGTGGATCCTCCCCACCGGGTGGATCCGCCTCTCCAGGTGCACCCTCTTCACTGGGCAGATCCTCCACGCCCAGACCATCCTCCCCAGATGAACTTTCTCCTAAGGAGGGCTCCCCCTGCATCCCGGACAGGCCCTGGGAATGAGCAGACACTAGGAGCAGCAGTAACAGCAGCAGCTGCACAGTAGGGGCTGGGCTCAACAAAGGGACCCAGGGGCTGGGACCCCGGGAAGCCATGCAGCTGACTGGGGTGCCCCAGGACGCGGTGTGGACGACGGGCTGTACGTGCATCGGAAATAGGAGCTGGGGAGGGGAGGGGCAAGCCTAGAGGGGAGCAGGCTGACTCACAGTGCCCTTTTGTAGAGATGGAGCCAAAGTCCCACAGGTTCTGTCTGGCCCTATGCCCCCTCCCCGACACTAAAGCCTGGACACTGGTCCGGTAATGGGTAGGGTGGGGGTAAGGAGCAGGCGTGTTCATAGGCAGAAGGTTATCTGGATCACCAGCTCAGCTTGGAACCCAAGGCGCCACCTGGCACTGTATAGGTTCTCCCTGGCACCACCCAGCTCCTGGCCAGTCTCTGCTAGGCCTGGCCTGCTTCCCGGGGCCCTGGCAGGGAAGGGGAAAGGAGGAAGCTGGGCCCCCGTGGAGTTGGGCTGAGGAGGCAAGAAATCCATGCATATATCCTGGCCCAGTCTGGACTTGGGTAAAGGGGTGGGTAAAGACACTGGGGGGAGTCTAGGGTTGAGTAGGTGTGTGTGTGTGGGGGGGCTCACAGCTAAGTAGAAGGCCTATCTGAGCATGATTGTTTGAGTATACATCTGAGAGTCTGATGGCTCCCCCACTGCCTGCCAAAGTGTGGCCACTTTAGTTCCCTACGTCCAGGTCTTCAAAACCCCACCCAAGAAACCAGTCTTGTCTCTTGCTTTTTCCCCTAACAATCTGGTCAGATCATTTGTGTGTGTGTGTGTGTGTGTGTGTGTGTGCGCGCGCGCGCGCGCGCGCAGGCTTTGTTTGTTTGTTTGTTTGTTTGCTTTTCAGTGCTGGGGACTGACTCCAGAGTGCCATGGGTACCATGCAAGCATGTCTTCACTGAGCTACGCTCCCAGAGCTAAACTCTTCATTCCTCTCTCCAAACTTTGCACCGCCTTTGTGAATCTCTGTCTTGGTGCCTAGAATGCCATTCTTGTTTGCACGCTGTGTTTGTTTAATACCTACGGTATGTTAGGCACTGGGCTGTGGACCAGGGATCCGGAAATGAATATGAAGGCTCCTCTCTGAGAAGCTCTCACTCCAGGGAGTGGGGACAAGTATCATAATTCTGCCTCAAGGAAATATGGAAGCAGGTAATATCTGTTCCCATCTATGAGGCAGAGGTAGAGGCCCCACAGGGAGGGAGTGGATAATCACTGTAAAGAGAATGATATTCTGGACAAAGAAGAGACATGGAATATTTTGAATAGAGGCTGCTGGTCAGATGGCTTGGTGGGCAAAGACTGATGATCTGAGTTGGAACCCAGAATCGACATGATGGAAAGAGAGAACCATCTCCTACAAGTTGTTCTCTGCCCCCCCTCCGATGTGTGCCAAAGCATGTGCATGTGCACACACACACACACACACACACACACACACGCATCAAATAAAGAGATGTAAAAAGAAATCTTTTGAGAGTATGCCAGAGCCTAGTTCTCATCTCAGGCCATGCAGGAGACAACTATGAGCGTGGATTTCACAGGCAGCCTGATCCTTTATGAATTGAGTTGACAGAGTGAGAACGCATGGGGCTGTCCATCTAATGACCATCTACCGAGCCTCTCCCGTTCTCTCTGACACTGCTGATGTCCCCAAGCATGCAGCACGGAATAGCAGACAGCCTCTACTTCTGCAGCTCACATTCCCAGGAGATCACCATGGCCTCAGCATCTAAAAAAGAATAACGCTATTTCATGCCCATATCTAAGATTATGTAACGAGCATTTGTCAGTGTGGGTGTCTAGGCTAACTGCATGCATTGAGCTGCTTTTATTCCTGTCATGGCTACATCCCATGACTCTAGGTAACCCCGCTGTCCCAGCTTCTCTTTGAGAGCCTTCTAGATGATTCGGGATCTAAATAAAAGGTAATGCCTAGTACAGAAGGATCCAAGGAACCTTATTTGAGGGACACAATCTGGTTATTTTTATTTCATGTGCATTGGTGTTTTGCTTGCATTATATTTGTATGAGGTGTCAGATCCCTTGGAACTGAAGTTTCAGACACTTGTGAGCTGCCATGTGTGGGTTCTGGGAATTGAACCCAGGTCCTCTGGAAGAACAGCCAGTGTGCTCTCAACCTCTGAGTCATCTCCCCAGACCTTCTATTCTTTGACTCAGCTCCTAGGCAATTTTTCCAGGAAGCTTTTTTTTTTTTTTTTTTTTTTTTTTTTTTTTTTTTTTTTTTTTTGGTTTTTCGAGACAGGGTTTCTCTGTGTAGCCCTGGCTGTCCTGGAACTCACTCTGTAAACCAGACTGGCCTTGAACTCAGAAATCCGCCTGTCTCTGCCTCCCAAGTGCTAGGATTACAGGCGTGCGCCACCACGCTCGGCCTTTTTTCTTTAAAGTTTAATTTTTAAGTGTGTGTGCGTGTGTCTGTACTTCTACCTTTATGTAGATTCCAGGGATCAAACTCAGGTTGCCATGGGCCACAGGAGCAGAGGGGACCATACTGTTAACTGCAGCTTGGGGACTGCATGGATACCCTTCTCCAACACCAATCTCAGCTCTTCCTCATTTTCCTTCTTTCTGAATATTCTGAACATGTCAGTCTTGTCAGAACTTTTGTATGCTTCCTGGTAGCACACGATCCCACACCTCTGGGGTGTCTCTTCTCTTTTTTCCTTATAGGCTTCCTGCCATCCTGTCAGGCTTGCGAGGCAAGTGGCTTTATCTGCTGAACCATCTTGCTAACCCGAGGAAGCCTTTCTTAACCAACTCTCTGCCCACTTCTGTCTGGAAGAGTTTAGTGGTGCCTCTGAACCACCACCGTCTAATGCTTAACCTCAGTTATAATTTTGCTCACAAGTCAATTCATATTAAGGTGATTTGTGACATTTTATCTGCTCTTTCTGACCTTGTACTCCATGAGAGAGGGCCCATGGACTCAATCTTTTATTCAACAGTTATAAGATATTTAACTTATTGTTCTCCCTGCAGAAAGAACACCTTGTTAGGTACTCTTATCTTAGGGTTCATTGTTAATGACTTGTGCCAAACCACAATGACGCTCCCAATGCCCATTTGTTGTTGTTTGGGACACGATCTCACTATGTAGTCCAGGTTGGCTTGGAACTCACTTTGTAGCCTCAAACCCTCAATAATCTTCTTGCTCAGTCTCCTGTGTACTGAGATTATGGGTTATGTACGATCGTGCCTAACATGAAATCAGTTTTATGGGACTTCAAATTGTCTGCCTGTCTGATACAGCCAAGTTAGAGCCCTGGGTTCTTGTATACGTCATATTGCACATCAAAATTTCTATGTCTGAATAAAGCCGTCCTCCATGTACTCACCTTAGAAAGCAGCCAGCCAAGGATTCTAGGTCACCTTTTTGGGAGTGGGATGTGGCCACCTAGCATGCACAAAGCCCCGTTGGCCTTCCTGAAGCTGTCAGCGCCGTCCACGGCATTTTGATGCATCAAGTGCTCTGAAGAGTCAGCTGTTTTCAGAATTTTGCTTGGACTCTGGCACATGGAAGAAACATTGTAATATCTGAATTGGATGGACATGTCAAAAACAGCCTGTGGTAATAGTTAGTCTACTCTGGGATAGAGAGGCCGCAGGAGCTGAGGGGACCATACTGTTAACTGGCGCTTGAGGGCAGCATGCATACCTTTCCCCAATGCCAATCTCAGTTTTAGTCATTTTCCCTCTTTCTAAATGTTGTTTGGGGTGTTTCAGCCTTGTCAGGGTTTTTGTATGCTTGCTGGCAGTACCGTGAACCGCACCTCTAGGTGCAGCCCTCCCTCCCCTCTGCAGAGCCTCGGCTGGGTTTCAGAGCACAGATCTGCTTGTAGGCGCGCAACGTTGCAACATTTGGCTATGGCTTGCTGGCTTTCCAAACGTTCTTCTCTATGGTTCTGTGTCCCTTAGTCTTCTGCCTGTCCTTGTGGCCATTTCTCTGGGGTGGGTGGAGATGTGGACTCTGATCCTTTATAACCCGGGAGTCTGCCAAACCCTAAAGCAAGTTAGAGCTCTGGGTTCTTGTATCCTGAATCTAACCAGCCGGGCCACTCCCTGCCTGGCACAGGGCACCGCCACAGCTGTTTAAAGCCAAGTCTTCGGTCACTGGGATCTGTGTTTCTAATAGCTGGGTTGCAGAAGATGAAGTTGCTCATTGGTAGAGTAGGAGAAAAGCCCCCTTCTCCCTAGTCATGGATTGAAAGCAAAAATTAGAGCAGGCGGGGGTGGTACACTCCTTTGACCCCAGCACTCAGGAGGCAAAGGCAGGTGGATCTCTGTGAGTTCAAGGCCAGCCTGGTCTACTGAGAGTTCCAGGACAGTCAGGTCTACACAGAGAAACCCTGTCTCAGGAAAACCATTTTAAAAACAAAAGGAGGAGGAAGAGGGTGCAAGTGCCAAATGCTGTCTGGAGCCGACCTTTAGTTCCAGCCCATTTCACTTTTATTCCTAGGGCTGTCATAAAAATTACCACAAACCCATAAACCAGGCATTTTATGGCAAAGGAATTTTTTTTTAAATTTTATTTCAAAGTTTCGTAGGCCTTATGTCTGGGGTGTACTGACAGGACCAGCCTACCTCAGAGGCTTGGGGGAGCCTCTCTTGTTGCCACTTCTGGATTCTGGTGGTGTACACTTTTTTTTAAAAGATTTATTTATTTTTTTATTATATGTAAGTACACTGTAGCTATCTTCAGACACTCCAGAAGAGGGCATCTGATCTCATTACAGATGGCTGTGAGCCACCATGTGGTTGCTGGGATTTGAACTCAGGACCTCTGGAAGAGCAGTCAGTGCTCTTAGCTGCTGAGCCATCTCTCCAGCCCTGGTATACACTTTTAATCCCAGCACTTGCCAGGCAGAGGCAGGCAGATCTCTGTGAGTTTGAACCCAGCCTGGTCTACATAGTGAGTTACAGACCAGCCAGAGATACATAGTAAAAACCTGTCTCAAAATACAGTGACAATAATAATAAACAAATGGGACAACAGCAAGCACTCTCAGTTGTATCTGTGAAAATGCTTTTTCCAGATAAGGCTACACTTGCAAGTCTGGGGGTTGCCATGGATACGGAAATGGACAAATCATTATATAGCCAGCATTTAGTCCATCAGTGTAGAGGAACTAAAGTGGATGCACTTCAAGGTGTCCACAGGGTGTCTCCTCAGCCTCACCCTCTTCTAGCAAATGGACAACGCTGCCAAGCCCAGTTCACAGTGGGCTCTGTTCCCAGCCCCCTCCCTCCTACCTAGAGAATACTCGAAAGTTGATGACATACTTAAACTGTGCCCCCGGCAATGGCCACCACCACCACCTCATCATCATCACTCTTCCATTTGGTGTGTGTGTGTGTGTGTCTGTGTGTGTGTGTGTGTGTGTGTGTGTGAGAGAGAGAGAGAGAGAGAGAGAGAGAGAGAGAGAGAGAGAGAGAGAGAGGAGAGAGAGTTTATGTGTACCACAAGCCGATAGATATGTGGGTAATAGGAACTGAGCCCAGGTCCTCTGCACGAGCAGCCAGTGCTTTAGACCTCTGAGCTGCGTCTCCAGCTCTGATCTCTGTCCCACTGCTTGGGCTAACCTGATCCACATGGCGTGATCTGTGCTCGTCCACATGTGAGCTCTACACACTGCCCTTCATTTGTTTCTCTTTTGTTTTGATTTTCTGAGACAGGGTCTTATTACATGGCCCAGGCTGTCCTCAAACTTGCAGCAATCCTCCTGCCTCAGCTTTCCATGCACTGAGATTATAGATGTAAGCCACCAGGCCAGGTTCTCTCCATTCACCTGAGTCAGTATCACCAGTTTTCTTGGAGCCCCAAACTAGGAAACAGTCCGATCCAAACGCCTCTTTTCTCCAAGCCTTTCATTTCAGGTTGCTTTTCTCTTGTCTAAGTGAAGCATTTTGACATTTTTCGGATTCTTAGAATGTCAGAGCTGGAGGGAGCTTAGAACCCTGGCAGTCCCCTGCTTCTTGGCCGAGGGCCCAGATTCCTAGGAGCCCAAAATGGGTTTAATGTTTCTTGCAGTTAGTTTTCCAATATGACATGTATTTTATAGTTGCAAAATAGCGCATGCTCAAGGCAGGAAATGTGGGGAGGTGGAGGAGAGTCTCGGGGAATTTAAGATATCTCCCCACCTGTCCTGTTCTTAGACCCCTGACCACAGCATCCCACGGTCTGGGGCAGGAGACAACCATTCCATCAATCATCTCCAGGCTCATCGCCCGGGGATTACAGACCACAGTCAGATTTCAATAGCTTCGCTTGCCAGCCTTTTAATTTTTATGCAGAGAAAATCACATTACATAAACAGCTCTGTAGATCACCTTTTATTTCTCTCTTGGCATTATATTTACTATAAATGTTTTCTCATTTTGATAGCTTTTACAACTTTTTTACATTAAAAAAATTATTTTATTATTTTATATAAATGGGTGTTTTCCCTATGTATAAGTTTGTGTGTCATGTGTCTGCCTGGTGCCTGACAAGATCAGAAGCGGGTAGCTGATCCCCTGGAACTGGAGTTGAAGATGGTTGTGGGCCACCATACAGGAACTGAACCTGGGTCCTTTGGAAGAGTAACCAGCACTCTTAGCCAATAAACTATCTTTCCAGCCCCCATGCCCATTTAAAATATTTATTGTTATTATTTTAAATGATGTGTGTATCTGTATGAGAGACGGCTAGGCAGTTGAGTGCTCCCTGCTTTCCCAGAAGACCCAGACTTGATTCCCAGCACCCACATCTGGTAGTCATAACTGTCCGCAACTCTATCTCCATTCCTCAAAGTCCCAAGGAAAATTTAGAATATTCTCTTTTTAAATAAGGCAGTGCAGTTAGCACAGCAAAGCTTTGTCTTTTATTGGAACTAGGGAAGGAAAAGGTGGGGAGAGGAACTGAGGGGAGTGACTGGAGGGAAAACTGTGGTGGGATGTTTTCTATGAGAGAAAAATTTGAGAGAGAAAGAGACAGAGATAGATAGAGAGACTGAGAGTCAGAAAGAGAGACAGAGAGACAGAGAGAGTCAGAGACACAGAAAGACAGACACACACACACACACACACACACACACAGAGAGAGAGAGAGAGAGAGAGAGAGAGAGAGAGAGAATAGATGAGAATAAACCCAAACTGCCACAGCATACTGACTCCTCTTCACCAGAAGCTAGTTGGTGGTCAAGCTTAGATCAGTATGAAATTAAATAAATAAAAAATAAATAATAAAAATAAATAAATAAATTAGGACTGGGGATGTAGCCGGCAGAGTGCTTGCCTAATATGCATTGAGTGGCTTCCATCCCAGCACCTCACAAACGGGATATGATGATGAGAGCACTTGGAAGCTGGAGGCGGGAGGATAAAATCAAGGTCATGATCAAACACAGTTCAAAACCAGCCTACATTATAGGACCCTGTCTTAACGATGACGGAAAATAAGATGTAGAAACAAACATTAACTTAAACCTTAACATACTTTTGTCCAAAGCTCAAAGGTTCTTAGTTAATGTAAGCCCTGGGAAGACTGGCCAAGACTCGCTCTACTGTCTGGCATGGGTTCAGGATGGACCTTAATTATCCCCACGTTCCCAATTCTACAGTTAGACACTGGGGCTTTGTCAATGTCTGCATTTTGGAGTCTTCTGTCTCCGTGTTCAGACCGTGGTGTCACCTTAGCGCCTGGCACGGATGCCACACCTGGGACTCGCGCGACCTCGCACCTAGAGCGCCGCCCTGGCGGGTGGGGCGGACACAGGCAGACGAGCCCCGCCCCGCCCCTCCCCGCTAGCGGCTGCCCGCGCATGCTCCATGCTGCGCGCTCGGCTCCTGGACTGCACCCCCGCGGCCCCGCCCACTGAGCGGTTGGAATTTGAATCTGCGGCGCGGCGCTGCGGGACGAGTGAGATCCTGGGTCAAGCATGGAGAATCAAGGTTCCGCCGCGTGCTGCCCGGTGCTACAGCAGCGTGCTCGTTGGGAACGGAAACGTGTCTGCACCGCTCGGGAGCTGCTGGAGACCGAGCGGCGCTACCAGGAACAACTGGGGCTGGTGGCCACGGTGGGTCTCGGTGGAGGTGTGGGAAGGTCACAGACCTTGCTTCCCCGAGGTCGGAGTTCAGGCTTTCTTCTACAGTTTCTGGCTGCACCTGACGTTGGCTCTCACTTGCTACAGACTAAGAAAGTTGTATTTTCCCCCCTCCACAGTACTTCCTGCGGATCCTGAAAGCCAAAGGGACGCTACGACCACCAGAGCGCCAGACCCTGTTTGGGACCTGGGAGCTCATCTATGCCGCCAGCCTGTGAGTGGAAGAATTGCAGGGAGAGGGAGCATCAAGCCGAGTCACAAAGGCCAAGTTCATCAGCAAACTTTCTCACCTGTGGGGTTGGTTGGCCCAATGCCTTACCCTGCCTAGGTCTCCAGCTCTAAGATGGGATAATAGCACTACCTCCGAGGCAGGGTTACGGGAAGTGTATGAGGGAGTGTAGAGTAGTTGTTGATTGCTCTTTTACTGCCCTTTGCCCACCCAGAGAGCTGCTTCCCTATTTGGAAGAAGGACAATGGGGGCCTGGGCTACAGGGCTTCTGCCCCCACCTGGAGCTCTACACCCAATATGCTGCCAACGCAGAGAGGTCTCAGACTACCCTTCAGGTAACCTGCAGTCTGTCTTCCTCCTGACCCCTTAATTTAGAAACCTAAACTAATTAGTTTATTGCATTAGAATCCAGCTTCTTGCCGGGCGGTGGTGGTGCACGCCTGTAATCCCAGCACTTGGGAGGCAGAGGCAGGTGGATTTCTGAGTTCGAGGCCAGCCTGGTCTACAGAGTGAGTTCCAGTATAGCCAGGGCTACACAAAAGAAACCCTATCAAGAACCCAGCTCCTTGCTAACAACTCTAGGAGGACCAGGCTTCCCGCAGGAGTGCATGCACGCCTTGCTGATTGTCCTCTGAGGAGAGGGAGGCTTCTCTCCCTGAGGTGAACTCTCCTCTCAACCCAGGAGCAGCTGAAGAAGAGTAAGCGTTTTCGGAGGTTCGTGAAACTTCAGGAAGGTCGCCCTGAATTTGGGGGTCTTCAGCTCCAGGACCTGCTCCCTCTACCTCTGCAACGGCTCCAACAGTGCGTGAGAATCCCTCTGGGCTGGAATTAATCATCTCAGGCTGTGTAACCGAGGTCCGAAGTTCTGTGGGGATGCCATAGGTTCAATCCCAACTCTGCTTTTCTGGGCCAAATTGTTTCTAAGAAGCTTTGACCAGAGTAAATGTGGCCCCACAGGGGTATCCAGGGTCTGCAGTGTCAGATCTGGGGCTGTCGGACTGTATACTGAAGGAACCTGCACCAGAGACAGGCTCTCTGGAAAAGTTCAGCGAGATGAGGGGTTGGCCTAAGTCTTGTGAAGTTCTGATTCAGGGCTCATAGGCTGCTGTCTGTGGTAGCCTTCTTGGTTTGGTTCAGTTTCATCTTCTGACCCAGCCTCCTGATTCTTCAGTGTAGGATGGGAGTGTAATTTGAGCCCAGATTCGGAGTCCCAGATTAAAGAGGGGCAACAGAGGAGCCAGGGCTGTCCTGACAGTTAAGAAATGAACATCAGGGAAGCTGATCTGCAAGTCTGTGAATCCAGGGCATTTAGCCTGCCTCTGCTTCCCTTCACTTCCAACTATCCGCTTCCAGGTACGAGAATCTTGTCGTGGCTTTGGCTGAAAACACAGTTCCCAACAGCCCTGACTACCAGCAGCTCACACGTAGGTTCTAGTTCCTCAACTCAGGCAGGGGCTGCCTGTCTGGTTCTGACCCCCAACAGTGTCTGGTATGCCCCTGTCTTCCATGGAATGTAGTGTCCCTAACTGCCCTGCCTTTTCTTCAAGAAGCTAGAAAGAACCTGATCCAGACCCCACCCCCGCCCCCAGACTAGCTTGTCTTGTCCCACCAAGAGCTACTCAAAGCCAATGTCCTGTTGGAAGTGAGGCACAGGGTGTTGTTCCAGGGGCTGCCCGCCTGGTGAGTGAGACTGCGCAGAAGGTCCAGGCTATCGGCCAGAATCAGAAGAACGACCAGCATCTGCTGCGCGTGCAGGCTCTGCTCAGCGGACGCAAGGCGAAAGGGCTCACCGCAGGTAGACCGTGGACTTCGCCCTGCACTCAATTGCCTCTTGCTTATCTGCTCCTCTTCCTCTACAACACCAGCATGTTGGGCTGGCAAGATGGCTCAGTGGGTAACGCCGTGCTTGCCGTATGAGCTGGGCTAATCCCGGAACCCACATAAAGGCAGAAGGAGAGAACTGACTCGAGTGGTCCACACCTCCACGTAGCCACACAGTACCATTGCCCCTTTCCCCAGCCTCCTGTCCTTTTGTGTGCCTGTACAGTAATGGCTCTCTCATTTTCAAGGACGCTGGTTCCTGCGACAGGGTTGGCTTCTAGTGGTGCCTCCCGCTGGAGAGCCTCGGCCCCGGATGTTCTTCCTTTTCTCTGATGTGCTCCTCATGGCCAAGCCTCGGCCCCCACTGCACCTGCTGAAGAGTGGCACCTTTGTCTGTAGAGCCCTGTACCCTATGTCCCAGTGTCAACTAAGCAGGGTCTTTGGCCATTCAGGAGGACCTTGTGGTGGATTGCTCAGTGTAAGTAGCAGATGGGAAATCTGGGCCCCAAATATACTTGACGTGGTTGCAAAGCAGCCCATCGCCTGGGCCGGCGCCCTTCTCATGAGAAGAAGGGGATTGGTGAGCTAAGGCGTCACACTTATCCCTGAATTAGCATCATGGAGCCAGTCAAGGCCCCAGCCTGACTTGCTCTGAACTAAGTGGTTTCTCCCTAGCTGTCCTTTCCCCGTGAGAAACTACTGCTTATGTCTACTGACCAGGAGGAGCTGTCACAATGGTACCACAGCCTGACTCTGGCTGTTAGGTAAGCCCTGTTTCCCTGGCAAGCATGGGAAGGAGCCCCTTGGCTCACAGCCCCTCCCCCTCCCTGTAGGCCACTGAATCCCGCACTCATTCCAGTGCCCAAACTGTTCTCTTCCCACAGAAGCCAGAAGAGCTCGACCCACAGAAGTGACTCTGCAACATGACATTGTCATCTCCAAGTGTGCTGGGCCACTTCACAGCTATCCTGGATACACGGCAGCTGGGCATGCCTATAGAGAATCCTAAAATTCCAGAACTCTAGATACGGTAGAGCCAAGACCAAAAGGGATGTACTTCATTCGGCGGAGCCTCGGTGGAGCAAACCCCTTTAATGCCACGCCACTGGGGGGAGGGGGGGGCGGTAAAGCTCCCGCTGGCTGTGGCTGGCTGTTTATTCCAGTTGCAGCTTTGTAAGGGCCATTTTGAGGTTCTTGCCTATAGTTTGTTTTATTTTTGAGAAAGGATCTTATTGTGTGACCCGGGCTGACCATGAACTCGAATTCCTTCTGCCTCAGCTTCTCAGATGCTGGGTTTACAGGTGTGTGTGCTGGCTATTGTACATAGCTGGTGTTTTTTTTTCTTCTTTCTTTCTTGAGACAAGGTTTCATGTAGCCCAGAGTGGCCTTGAACTCCTGATAGATCCTCCTGAACTACCTCCTATGTTGTAAAAGTTCTATAATTTATTTCCCCACTGGATTTTTAATAAAGTGTTGTTTTGCTTTTGCAAAGGCATTTCTGTCTAAACCATGAGAAAATGGAGTTTGAACCTTGGTGGCTGGCATATCGGTAGCCTCAGAAACACAAGGGAAGAACTGTAGCTCTCTCTGTCTTCTCCATTCACATTCTGGAAGGCAGTCTCTTTTCCTAATAAAGGAAGCCCACTTGGCTTATGCACCGTGTGTGTGTGTGTGTGTGTGTGTAGCTAGGAGTAGGAAAAGCACAGAGGAACACCCAATACGAGACGATTGCTTTTACTAACCCTTCGGTGGTTGTCCGCCATTTACAGCTGGACCCTTTGTCACCGTCTTGGGCCACCTTCTCCTCAGCCCCCGCTCCACCTCCCAGGAGGGAGCTAGGTTCCATGTCTCTGGGCTCCAGTTTATGGGCTCTTCGCAGGCCTGACTGTTTCCGGCTTCTTGGTCGTCTTTCTGCAGGTCCTCAGGAAAGGGTATGCCGGCCTCTGTGAGGGAGAAGACTGGCTTGCTCCAGTTTCAGCCATTTCTCCCAGTCATCAGATACCTCCCAACCTTTTACCTGGTTCCGGAACTTCCACCCCTGTATCAGGCTTGCAGTCTTGTAGAAGAAGGTGGTGGATGGTCTTTAGTTTTGTGTTTAGAAGTTCCCGCTGGGTTCCAACCAAAGTAGTCACCCTGTAGAAATACCCACTCAGGGGCTGCCCAGTCCAAGTCTCCTCTGCTCCCACCTCACCCTCCCCACAAATTCTCACTGTTCAAAAAGGGGATCCAGCTGGGTCATCAGGTTGTTCAGGTGCTGCTCCGTCTGGGCCAGCTGTTGTGTCAGCTGCACCAGCTGTTGCTCTGGCAGTAAGGTAAATGACACGGTTACTCCCGCAGTCCCCTGATCTATTCCACCCCCAGAAACCACCGCTAACTGCTCAGCTCACCTGACTGCAAGGATTTCTTCTTCTTCTTTTCCTCTCGGAGAACAGCAGCCTCATCTGGACCCTGTTGTGCAGGCAGATAAAGGCAAAACTGCAGCGAAGGCCCCAGCACTTCAGAGCCACTGAAGAGAGGAGCCACAGGGAAAGCTCTGGGCACCCACCTCAGAGAATCACAGTTGTTTAGTCCAGCTGCTTACCCAGGACATGAAGCGACACGTCAGGATGCCCCCACATGGCCAGACTGCTAAAACTTTCTTGGGAATGTGAAACGCTACAGCAGGAATCTGAAGACTCCTCATATTCCTGTCTCCTTATTTAGCATCCCTAGACTTCGCTGTCTTTGAGATTGAGTCTTGCTAAATTGTCCAGACAGGCCTTGGACTTACAATCCTCCCTCAGAGTAGTTGGAATAACAGGACTGTGTCCCTCAGTCCTTGCTGGTTAAAAAAAAAAAAAAAGAAAAGAAAGAAAAAAAATCCCCAATCTGTTCAATTCATATTACTCCCATTATAGATTAGCAACCACCACCAACACAACAACACCTATAGTGCTTCTTGCTCTTCAAGGTAGCGCCCTGTGGTTTATTTTTAGAATACAATTCTCCCAGTGTTCTGATGGGTAGATAATGCACAAACCTCTGTTCAGAGCCTTTAATTGGAAAGTGGGTTATTATAACACACTGTGAAACTGTCGGCTACAACACCTACAGCTCTTCCACAGTCCTGCACCTCTTCTTCCCAACTGCTTAACTCCGTGCATAAGACAGGAATACTGGCCTCAAAGTCACAGAGCTGTTCCTGTCTCTGTCTCCGCTGAATGCTAGGATTAAAGGCGTTCAACACTACGCCCGGCTAGAATTTATTAAGCTATCTTTAAATTCCAATCGTCATCCTAGCCTGTCAGTCTGCCTGGGCTCGTTAACTCATCTAGTTTTATGTTACTAATTAGTTCAGCCCCTATTTCCTAGTGCAAGTAATTGACTAGAGTTGAAGATACAGCACCGGGTGGTAGCTACCACTTTCCATGTCAACAGTTTCAAATCCATCAGAATATACTGTCAGTTCACATTTCAGGGCTTCCTTCCCAAGGAGAACACGAAACGGCTAGGAGTCTTGTACACTAGACACTGTGTTGCTGCAGCGATTAACCCCTCGGACCAAGGCTGGAGCCTCCGCAGTAACTTCTCTTTTTGCATATGGACACTAGATGGGTTAAAATACCACTTAAATCACACACTAAGTGGATGAGCTCCAGTATGCAAATCACTCTTCACTGGAGGGAGGAGTAAAAGTAACGGTCACGAGCTACAATTTCTCAGCCCCATACATCCATTACCTCTCTGGATCATTGTACGCCCCTATAATGTGGGAAAATCAAGGAACTAGTCTTGATTTTACAGACAGCGGGGCAGCGGTGTCTTGTTCTTGGCGCCCCCAGGAGATTAAGGCCCGGGCTCCCACAACCCACTGCCAAACCGCACCTGCAAACACTTGAACAGCACAAAAGCCACGACGGCCGCGGTGTACAGAACGCCCAAAGACAGCGATCCGGCCCGGGCCCGCTCGCGCTGGTCCTTGGGTGGCGGCTGCCGCCGAGGTTCGGTGGCCCCGGGACTGACCTGGGAGCGGCGTTCTGTGGATTAAAGCCATCGGTCAGCTTCTACCAGGCAGTCCCGGCCTCCCTCCAGCAGCTCTCGCTGGTACCTGGGTGTGCCCCCAGATCGGGGCTGGGGCGCTCTCCAAGGACTCCAAACAGCGCAGACGCAAGCAGCAGCCCCAGAATACTCAACGCTGGGCCAGCGCCCGCCATGCCTGGCCCATCAGAACCGTGCGCCAGGGTCCTCGGGTTCCAGCGCTGTGCCTCCAGTCGTAGTGCGCACGCGCAGAAGACCACACCCACTCCCGTTCTGGGTCGCTTAAGGTGGCCACGCCCATTCGGGGGTTGATTTAAATAATATTTGCATAAACCACGCCTGGCTGGCGTTCCTACATTAATTAATGCCCCATCTATCTATAGCGTTCTTAAACAATTATACCCCCAGAATCTTTCAGCCTAAAGTATCACAACTAAAACAATGGCTCATTGATTTTGGGCCTAAAGAAACCAATTTTCTCACCATAATCAAAAAATTGAGCGTGTGTTGGAGTCATAAAATGCTCTCACCTGGAGAGCCAAGCAGTTCGCTCTGAAGGCCTGTTTCCTAGGCTACGTACGGGGGACCTGTTCCTTATCCTTTCGCCTAGGGGAAAGTCCCCGGACCTTCGGCAGAGAGTGCCGCGTGCACACGCGCGTAGACCTCCCCCGCTAGTCACTGTTAGCCCGCCAAGAAGCGGACCCCTCGGGGCGAGCCGAGCGGCGTGCGGCGGGGTGTCATCCGTCAGCTCATCTAGTGACACAGGCAGTGCGACCTGGTGCGCACCAACCACACGGGGCTCATTCTCAGCGCGACAACCCTTTTATTTTTCTGCACAACCTTTAGAACTAGATATGAATCACAGTCATCACTAGCGAAAAGAAGAAAGGAAAAGAAAACATTCTAATTTATTCTTTCTTTAATAGCTATAATTTTTTTTTTAGTCTGGAAGTCCAAAGAGCAGGACTACATCTTTCTTTTTTTTCCCATTTTACCGTCTGAGGCTACTCACTTGTGGTAGGAGAACTTGAGGAACTGAATGAATGAATGAATGTTCAACGACCCAAAAAGGCAAAACCAACTGGGTTTTTCTGGGTCTCAAATAACCTAGGCTGGCCTCATCCTCATGTAGCTGGGGCTGGACTAGAACTTCTGATCCTCCTGCATCCGTTTCTCAAATGCACACAAGATTCACAGAGCTGCCAGATGTGGCACCACACTCCTTTAATCCCAGCAGTGGGGAGACAAAGGCAGGCAGATTTCTATGAGTTCAAGGACTGGTCTACATAGTGAGACCCTCTCTCAAAACCCAACAAAAGGCCGGGCAGTGGTGGCGCACGCTTGTAATCCCAGCACTCTGGGAGGCAGAGGCAAGCAGATTTCTGAGTTCGTAGGCCAGCCTGATCTACAGAGTGAGTTCCAGGACAACCAGGGCTATACAGAGAAACCCTGTCTCGAAAAAACCAAATCCAAAAAACCAAAAAAAACCAAAACAAAACAAAACAAAAAACCAACAACAACAAAAGGCCCAGGACAGGGTGTTACCCCGTCTGCTCCACACTGTGTTGTTTGAGACAGTCTCTGGAGTGATGGGGTTACTGGAGATGCAGGCACGAGATGCAGCCAGCACGTGCCTCTTTCCCGGTTATCTTTTACAACCGGGCCATCTTCAGATCACTAGCTCTCCGAGGGAAGAAACATCTCTAGGACTTGGCAATCACCAGACACGAGGTACACGTATGTTAAATAAATGACTAATTCTTGGGAGTCTTATCTTGTTTTCCCAGAGAGGCGGGCAGAAGGGCAGGGCAGGGCAGGGCAGCAGGAGTTGTTAAAGTCTGATTGCTCCAAGATAGCTTAGATGGGGAAGAAGAGAGGTACAAACCTGGATTGCTGCCAGTTGGCACGGTGCCTGGAGATACATTCAGGTCCATTCCAATGGGATAAATGACTGTCACTGATGGTGGCCTTTTTGGTTTTTGAGTTTAGAGTCAGGTAGTCCAGGTTGGCCTCAGAATTCTCTATGCATAATAGAACTTCTGAACTTCCTGCTTTCTCTTCCTGTACACTGGGACTCTAAGTGGGTGCCACCAAACCTGATCTTTAGAATAAGGTTTTGTTGTTTCATTTACGGGGTCGGCGTGTGTCTAGCCAATGTCCTCACACATGCCGGGAAAGTAGTCTACCCCTTGGCTACAGCCCCAGCTACTTGTCTTTGTTTTATTTTTAGTTTGAGATAGGGTCTCATTTTTTTAGCCTAGCCTGGATCCAAACTCATAATCCTTCTGCTTTAGCTTTCTGACCTGTGTCACAATGCCCAGCTCAGATTGTACTTAGAGAACGCTTGCCCTCTATTGCCAGGTCTTCTAACTTCTCACCCCCAAAGAATCAGCTGAGATTTTTAAAGAACTGTTAGGGCACAAAGGCATGCGCACCTTTAATCCCAGCACTCAGGAAGCAGAGGCAGGTGGATCTCTGTGTTTGAGGACAGCATGGTCTACAGAGTGAGTTCCAAGACAGACAAGGCTACACAGAGAAACCCTGTCTCAAAACTTAAAAATAAAAAAGTTGAGAATTTTATTTATTCATTTTAGAAATGTAGTCTCTCATCCTGCCTGCAGTGCCCCCCCCTTCTCCCCTCCCCACCCCCTCCATCTCCCCTCAGGAAAGAGCAGACCTCCTAGGGAGATCAACCGAACATGGCATAAATTCACATTTCAGAACAAGTTTGAGAAAAATCTTAAATATTAATAAAAATGACGAATGGTGACCTTGAATGAAGGGATTAAGAATTAAGTAACAGGTTTATTGTCTCAAGTTTATAATCACTGTTCCATTAGTTTTAGTTTTATTTATTTACTGGCTCTGGGGAGCGACCATATGGGTACTGGGAATCAGACTCTGGTCCTCTAGAAAAGCGCTCTTTCTTTTTTTCACAGTTTCATTATGCTCTAGTTTATTACTGTCATATTTACATTTTTATTTTATTTTGCTGAATTGCTAGTTTTCCTTTTCCTCTTTTTTTTTTTTTTTAAGATTTGCTTATTATTATATGTGAGTACACTAACTGTCTTCAGACCCACCAGAAGAGGGCATCAGATCCATTTACAGATGGTTGTGAGCCACCATGTGGTTGCTGGGATTTGAACCCAGGACCTCCAGAAAAGCAATCAGTGCTCTTACCCACTGAGCCATCTCTCCAGCCCCAATTTTCCTTTTTCAGTAGCATTTAATTCTGGAGCGTGAACAGGGACCAGTTAACTGCATTCATTGTCCAACCCCCACTGGTGTAAGACTCCAAATTCTTGGCCTGTGAATCAGCTGTTTGGCAGCTCTGCCTCATCCCTGCTGAGAGGCGGTGAGACTGGGGTGCGTAGGAGGCTTCACACCGAGGGTAGGGAGGCTTTCCGCTGAAGGAGGTACTGGTGAAGGAGGTACTGGTGAACGCTCTCCACGTCTCCCTTTAGCCAAGCAGCATTCAGCAGGATTTTCACGACACTGCTGGATGGTTTGCTCAGCTGAAGGAGCCGGTGACTCTCGAAGCCTTAACTTCTCCAGCTGTTTTATCTACTGCAGTCCCTGGGTCCTCTGCAAGAGCAGCAAGTACTCTTAACTTCTAAGCCATCTCTCCAGTCCTGATTTTCTTTGTCTTAAATTCTGAGCCAGGGCCTGGTGCTAGGGATGAACCCAAGGCTTTGAACACACTCAGGACGAGTTGTGCCAATGAACTGGTATGCCCTAGTCCATCATTATTTATTTCATGGCTGTATGTATATTTGTATATAAACAGGGTCTCTTTCATTTTGTAGCCTTGCCTGGCCTGGGGCTTTCTAACATAGACCAGGCTGACTTTGAACTCACAGAGAGTCGCCTGCCTCTGCCTTTTAATGCTAGGTTTAAAGGCATGAGCCATCGTGCCCAGCTCAACTTAGTTATTTTAACTCTACTGGTTAAAGAGTAAAAAATATTTAGTTACCTGTGGGGTTGAAGACAGTGGCAAAAACAGAACAAAACAAACCAAAACCCTAACAATTTCAAACTCTTAAAAAAACAAATTCTAGGTCTAAACATTTGTAGAGGAATCTGCTGGTGCCAAGGGCCTGCATCACTAGCTGCTCTCTAAATCAACTTCTATGTAGATCCAGTGTGTTTATTTTATTTACTTGTTTATAGCTCTATAGACAAGAGTCCAGCTGGCCTCTAATTCAGTGTCCCAGTATTATGGGCATAAGCCACCACACCTGTTTTACAATATTTTTTAAAAAGATAAGCGACAGCTGCCTTTGGCTGAGTATGCCTTGGTCCCAGTCCCCCGGAGGTGGAGAGCAGGTCAAGGCCGGCGAACTTGAGCTTGGGCTACATAAGCCCCACCCCCGACTAGTGCTGAAGGAAACACAGAAATCATAGAGACTCACCATTGTTCACCGCAGTTCCGAACTAAGATCTGTAAAACAGTTTAAAAGGTGTGTGTGTGTGTGTGTGTGTGTGTGTGCGCGCGCGTGTGTGTGAGTGTATGTGAATGTGTGTGCGTGTGTGTGAGTGTATGTGTGTGTGCGTGTGTGTGTGAGTGTATGTGAGTGCGTGTGTGTGTGTGTGTGAGTGTGTGTGTGAGTGTGTGTGAGTGTATGTGAGTGCGTACACGTGTGTGTGTGTGTGTGTGTGTGTGTGAGTGTGTGTGGCCTGGAAATTGACTGCTTGTGTCCTCTCCATTACTCTCTCCTGTATTCTTTAAGACAGGGTCTCTCACCTAACAGGGAGCACTGACGCACCTGGACTGGCTGGCCAGTGAGCTGTAGTGACCCCCCTGTGTCCCCTCGACCATGGAAGGCTGAGGTTACAGAAGTGTGCCACTGAGCCTGGCCTTTATATCGGTGTTGGAGATTCAAACACGGGTCTTCGAAATTTCTAGGCAAGTCCTTTAGCGACTGAGCTATTCCCTGCTCTGCCCCACCCCCACCCCTGAAACAGAGTTTCACTGAGTAGCGCTGGGATCCTCTACCAGTCTCTCTGGCAGGTGAATAACTGCACAGACAGGCCCAGTCTGCCTGAGTTAGCCTGAGTCAGAGATTCCCTTAATGTAATTAATGTAGTGACAGGGCCTCACACACAGTTTGGATGTTTATAATACTAGTAACAACAGCAGCAGCAGCAGCAACAACAAGAGTACACAGATATCTCTCAACTGGGCATAGCGGTTTTCCATGGCTGTAATTCCAGAACTTGATTGGTGGAGGAAAGAAGGTCAGGAGTTCAAGTTCGTATTGCGTTTGAAGCCAGCCTGGGCTACAGAAATAAATACAGCCATTTCCGGTAGTGGAACTGTGAGTTCTAAAGCCAAGATCATCGAACATATGTCTCCCTCATGGCAACGTGAGCCAGAGAGAAATGGTGGACATCCCGTGGCTACGGGCGCCTGTCCTCGTTAGTCCTGTCTCATGCCACCTCTGCTCTTCGGAGCCTCCGTGGACCTAGCTGGGCGCGGTACCGAACACTCAGGCCCGAATCTACGCCCTGCTGAAGGGGACTCAGGGCCTCGGGGATTTCAGAGAGCTGTGAGCTAGCGCAGGGCGATGCAGGTGCAGGCACAGGGCGGGGTCTTTGTTCTTTTGCCTGTCCCTCCTCTCTGCCTTCCTCTCCGGAAACCATCAAGTTTGACACTGTCAGTGTTGGCGATGCTGAGCTGTGGAGGCCAGGTTTAAGGAGACTCTGGGCTTGTGGGGGGCTGTGACAGCTGTCAGGCGGTAAGCAGGACTGACCGGCGACTCTCACACCAGCAGCAGTCATGAGCAGAGATAACTGTACCGCTGCTCAACAGCTAGCACAGGGTAAGCTGGGCGGGGCGGGGACTCCTGGGGGAGGGGTTATATGGTTCCGTGTTCTTGCTGATCCTGGCTGGGGAAGGGGCTTGTGGAGGTTAGAAACAGCCACACCCACTCACATCCACAGGGATCCCCTCCATAACCCAGGCGTGGGGACTGTGGGCCCTCTTAGGAGTCGTGACAATCCTGCTTCTCATCTCATTGGCTGCACTCTTGTCCCAGTGGACTCGTGGTCGGAGAAGGAACCTGGAGGGACAGGGGCCACCGTGAGTGAAGGATTAACTGGGATGGGTTAACTGAGAACTCCCTCTTAACTAAAAAGTCCCCATTCTCTCTCAAACTCTATGCTGCAGCTCTGGAAGATCCGTGGAAGAAGTTCCCCTGTATGGGAACCTGCACTATTTACAGACAGGTAGGCAATGTGGTCAGGGAGGAACAGGGCACAAGGGCAGGCTGCTAGTACCCGGGATGGAGATGGAGAGAAAGGAGACACAGGTGTGGGGGTGGGGGGGGGCAACCGGGAGCTCATCAGATCCCTGTGCCCTTGTCCCAGGTCGGCTGTCTCAAGAACCAAGGTCAGAAGAGCAGGACCCATCCTCCGGAGGTCCTGCCCGGGTGAGTCAGCTGGCCGAAGAAAAGGGCCAGGAAAGAAATGGGGAGCGTTCCCGAGGGTGCAGAGCCCGGCTAACAGCCTCCTCGCATCTCCAGGGGGCAGAGGAGGCCACGTGCTACACTAGCCTGCAGCTGCGACCAGCTCAAGGTCGGATCCCCAGCTCTGGAACCCCCATCAAGTACTGTGAGGTAGCACTGGACTCTGAGCCAAAGCCCCAGGCCCCAGGCCCTGAGCCAGAACTCTATGCCTCCGTGTGTGCCCAGACACGCAGAGGCCGGGCTTCCTTCCCAGATCAAGCCTATGCCAACAGCCAGCCGGCACCCAGCTGAGGAGGACCTGGAACTGTGGGCACGTTTGGCTAGGCTACTGGGTCAGGGACTCCTGTTGCCCTGGCTAGGGCATGTCGAGCTTCTAACCACCTCCAGGACGTTGAGACTTTGCTGACAGGTGATGACGACCTCCCCTGAACTTCCTAAGTCACATGACAACGTACAGACATCTCAGAGTGTGAAGGCTCCTGGTTTCCTGAGGATGGAGTTGCAAAGGGAGAGCCCCCCGCATTTGTCTTTCCTATGCTCTCCTGTAAATTTCTGTGCCCCCCAAACTCTTTGCTCATACCTTTCCCTCCTTTTAGGGTTTAACCAGGTCCCCTCTAAGCTTACCCAGATACCTCATTGTCTCCTCAGACACAGGAAGTGGGCAGGAGGAGTGGGTAAGAACCAGAGAGGATGTGGGTGTGTTTCATGCATGGGAGCCCACATCTGGAAGGCTCCAAGGGTCCCAAGTTTGCTTTCTGACCTGAAAACCCTGGACAGAGTCCCCTGGGTTCCAAATAAAGTATCTCAAAAAAAAAAAATGTTTGTCTTTTACCCAGGTCTGTAACAGACTTCTAAAGGGTGTGTCTGCGCCGGGGTGAGCTGTGGCATTGTGTCGAGCATTTCTGGGGGTGCCTAGCTGGGGAAGGATTGAAGAGGTAGATGCTGAGGGTGAAAGACTGAAGCCCTGCTACCTAGGTGCTACTCCAGATCCTAAAACATTCACAGGACTCATACTCAGTGCCACCCTGTCACTACTGGGGTTGAAAACTCGCCGGTCCTGAACTGCTCTGTCCGTTACTTCTGTATCTGTCTCCCCCCCCACACACACACACACATTCTGGCCTACCTCCTTCATCAGCTTCCACAGCCATTCTCCCACATCCCTATAAGTGCCACCCACACCTGTGTTCCATGGCTGGCCTCAAACCCAGAAATCCACCTGCCTCTGCCTCCCAAGTGCTAGGATTAAAGGCGTGCGCCACCACTGCCCGGCCCTTCTTCTTCTTTTAAATATTTATGTAGAGCTGTCTTCAGACACTCCAGAACAGGGCATCAGATCTCATCACAGATGGTTGTGAGCCACCATGTGGTTGCTGGGAATTGAACTCAGGACCTCTGGAAGAGCAGTCAGTGCTCTTAACTGCTGAGCCATCTCTCCAGTCCCAATTCTACCTTCTTAATTATCCCTTACAGTCCTGGCCACAGCTTTGCTTGTCACTACTTATGTTTAAAACCTCTATCCAACATGTTCTGCCACCCACCCACCGCCTGCTTTATTCTTAGCCTGCACTATGCAGCACGCAGTAGTTGTAGGCAGGTCGGCAACAGATCAGGACCCGTGGGTGTGAGAGCCAGGCTGCCCGAGTTCAAAGTCTACACCTTCCTCTCATCGCCCGAGTGTTCCTAAGTAACTGGGCCTCAGTTTTTGAGTCTGTATGATGAGGAAGATATTCATGTCATTAATTTTTATTATTGTGTGTGTATCTATGTGTGTATATGTGTATATATACATGTTTATGGGGGAGGGTACAGATGTGACATGTATGCGTATACATGTGGAGGCCAGAGGTTAACCTTGAATATTCCTTGTGAGGCATTGTCTAGCTTGTTGGATTTCAAATATTTAAAAATCACATTATTATTAGTAGTAATGGTGCTTGTGGGGAAGGTGATGGGGGACTGTCACATTCTGTAGAATCTGTGTGGGAGTTGGTTCTCTCCTTATACTGTGTGGGAACCCGGGGATTGAGCTCAAGTTTTCAGACCTGTCAGCACAAGCCTTTCCCCTCCCCCAAGCCCTGCACCCCCAGCCACTTTGTCAGCTTCTATCTTTGTTTTGTTTGGTTTTGTTTTTGAGGGAGGGTCCCTTACTGGGCCCTGGCGCTACTGGAGTAGTCTAGGCTGACAGGCCGTGGAGCTCCAGAGATCCACCTGTCCCCGAGTCTTCCATTCTGGGATACATACATCTGCCATTGGTGCTGGGATCCCACTTCGAGCCTTCTGCTTGCACAGCAAGCACTTTACCCATTTTACCAATTTTAAAGGGGCTACCTTCTCAGCTCTTTAAAAATTCTTCTTATTTTTATTACTACCCATGTGTGTGGGTGTGCTGTTTGCATCCGTCTGAGCACCACTTTTGTTCCTGGAGTCCAGGGAGGTCAGAAGAGGACGCTGAATCCCAAGAGACTGGAGTTTCAGACGGTTGTGAACCCCATGTGGATGCTCCGAATTGATCCAGTGCTCTTAGCTGCTGAGCCATCTCTACAGCCCCCTAAAATTATTAAACAATTTAACCTTCATGTGCATGTGCAGTCCCACAAAGGCCAGAAGAGGGCATTGCTTCTTCTGGAACTGGAGCTACAGATGGTTGTGAGCCACCGTGTGGATGCTGGGATCCAAACCAGGGGCCTTTGAGAGAGCAAGTGCTCACAATACTAAGCCTATTCTCCAGACCCTTGCTCTTCAACAAGAAAAAAAAAAACCCAAAGCTTGTTTTATGGGTTTGATTACCATATGTAAAACACTAAGACTGTGAGTGCCCAATAACGTTAGGAATTACTAAAATGAGGAAAACTTGGAGTCCCGTGGAGGCGTTCACAGATGAAATGACTCAACAGGTACCGATCACAATGGAAGAGTGGGAAACAGTCCAGCAGGGGGCACCACAAGGCAAGGCCAGGAGGCTTCTGTAGCGTTGCTGACCAGCCCCTGCGGTGGTGCCTTAAACGAAAAGAACAAGATGAGTCTGGTACCTGACAGAAGCCGGTCGTGCCAAGGAGCTTGGATTTCCTGCTTCTGGTGACGTGGAGAAGAGTCACCGAGCGAAGCACGGAATGAGCCCAGTGGTCTCTGTGCCCTTACAAAACATCGAACAACAATGTCGCAGAAGGGATGGGGACGAAGTGAAGGATTAGACATATTTAGGTTTTAAAACAAAGTGGCAGCCGGGCGGTGGTGGCGCACGCCTGTAATCCCAGCACTCTGGGAGGCAGAGGCAGGTGGATTTCTGAGTTCCAGGCCAGGCTGGTCTACAGAGTGAGTTTCAGGACAGCCAGGGCTACACAGAGAAACCCTGTCTCGAAAAAACCAAATCCAAAACAAAACAAAACAAACCCAAAGTGGCACCCATTATACATTCATTCATCTTTGTGGTCTGAGCCCCCATCACAGAAATATAGCCCAGTTCTATACTACGTAAGCTCCGCACCCCCAACTCTCCAGGTGGCAACACACCGCTCTGTTTAACCAATCCTTGCATGCCACTGGCTGCTCTCCTCCACCTCTTCTGCAGCCCATCTATGATCCACCCCACTCCGGCCAAAAATCCAACCTGGTGAGCTCCTTCTTAGCTCCAGCTTCTCACAGCAGAACAGGGGTAGGAAAAAGAAACCGCCTTCAGCCTGAGCTCCAGCCCGACCAACCTGTTTGGGGTTTGAAGGACAGAAGAAAGAGGAAGCAGAGGTTTTCATTTCTACACTTTTCTCTCTTCCATTTGCAAAGTCCCCAAGACAACCAGAGAATAGGGAACCATGCGCTTGGTAGACAAGGGTGTCCGTGAGAAGGATGGTGGTGGGGTGCTTCTGGTCTCTGCACCTTTGAGGATGCCAACTTGGGTCTCTGTAAGGGACACCTAGGTCGCAATCAAGGACAGACACTGTGTGGGAGGGAGGAAGAGTGGTTTGGGGACAGACACCGGATGAAGGGAACCACAGCATCGGGATGTGGGCTTTTGAGGGGGGCTGTGCTTCTGAAGCTGGTTCAGAGTCCGCACCCGGAGGGTACGAGACAGTTTAGGCTTTGAGCAGGAGCTGATCGGAATAGCACATACGCACAAGCAGGAACTAGGGCGGAGTGCTCCAAGGCTCCAACACAGGAAGGTGATTTAGAACTCCAGACTGGGCTCAGTCTGGATTCAAAGCGCTCAGAACTAAGCAAGCTCCAGTGCCCCCTTCGGGCGTGAGGCGGCATCGCTACCACCTCTGCGCAGGCGTGATGCGGCCTGGATCATGGCATCCTGGGAATTGTAGTCCCCTGCTTTGGCGTTGCACTTACCTCTCACCTAGGTATAGGAGCTGGGCAAGCATTGCTCATAATTGAGTTTCTGTTTGTTTGGTTGGTTGTTGTTTTAAGTGTAGCCCCAGTGGCGTGTGATCTGAATTTTATTTTTCTTCCAATATCTGAAGCCTTTGTTCCCTGTGTTCTCTTCTTATTCCTCCCTAGCGCAGGGACCTCATTCATGCTAAGCAAGATCTACCACTGAACCACTCTCCTTCCCTTTCTTTCTTTCTTTCTTTCTTTCTTTCTTTCTTTCTTTCTTTCTTTCTTTCTTTCTTTCTTTCTTTCTTTCTTTCTTTCTTTCTTTCTTCTTTCTTTCTTTCTCTCTCTCTCTCTCTTTTTCTCCCTCCCTCCCTTCCCTCCTCTCTTCTTTCCTTCCTTCCTTTTTGTTTTGTTGTTTTTCAATACAGGATTTCTCTGTGTAGCTCTGGCTGTTCTAGATCTTGCTTTGTAGATCAGTCAGGCCTTAAACCCAAAGATCCACCTGCTTCTTCCCCTCAAGTGCTGGGATTAAAGGCGTGTGCCACTGTTTGGCTTTTTCCCCTTTCTTTTTGTCTTCTCTCTTCTCTATCATTAAGGTTTATGCTCTGGCACAAATTCTAAGCACTTAACAAGCAAACTTCGGCAACTCCCTTTCTGGTTCCTAAACCAAGGAACATAACCACACCTCTCCGGTTAGTCACCTCACCCGACCCAGTACAAGTCTGCGTACCAAGTTCCTTTCTTTGTGGATCGCCCTCCTGGTGTATCATACCAGCCGGTGGCAGATGTTTCTGGGAAGTCACCAGAGCCTTCACATCCACAGCTTTCCCTCTCACTCAGACCTCATCTTTGTTGCTCTATAAACTTTGGAGCAGAAGGAAAAGGGTTTTGGATCAAAGATGAACAACAGGAAGTTCTCAACTTCCTTACACTTACAGGTGGTGAGGGACTGTGGGCCATAGTATATAGCATATAGCATATAGCATGTAGCATATAGCACATAGCATATAGCACATAGCACATAGCATATAGCATATAGCATGTAGGCCTACACTAGGCCTGGCTAGCAGTAACCTGACTTCTCAGCTTATCAGGTGGGTTTAAACTCCAGGACCATTTTGCCTACCAGGAGGGGGCAGAGCTGGGTGGCTGTGTGAGGCCACGTCTTAATGAACTAGTCACTTAAAGCTTTGTATCTAACCAAGAGCAGAACTAGCCCCCCTTTCTGGGGTTTTTGGATTCCCTGTTTTGTTTCTATCAGAGTTAGGTTTTCCACCTGCAATCACATGAGTTCTGAGTAATTCTCTGTGGGAAGACCAGCAGAGAAGGGCTACAGAGGTGGAACAGCTGACATCTTTGTATTCAGTTCTCCCATGAGCCTCTCTGCTCTTGGCTTAAATGCACTATCATGCCATTTTCCTGAGCTGGTTATCTCCTGCACCATGTATGTCCTGGGGAAAGGGCTTAGGCCACCAGGCTTGGTGGCAAGTGTCCTCAGCAGCTGATAAGATTACGACAGATATAAGACACTGAAGGAGGCGCCAGATAAAATCGTTTTGTTCCATTCTGCTCTAGCTTTGCCGTTTGGCAGTTTTTTCCTTCCTGTGAGTCTCATGAAGCTCAGGCCAGCCTTGAACTTCTTGCCTCTGTCTCCCAAGTTTCTAGGATTCCAGGCCTGTACCATTAGGCCTGATATCCTGGGTTACTCTCCTCTGCAGACACCAGAAAGGAGAGACTCATTGACAAAATCTTTATCACAAGGGGATAAAACACTCCCTAAGTAACAGCAAAATTTGCAGGGCAGATCACCCCTCCATCCCTGCCAGAGGTGCAAACCCTTTTTGTTTCCTTTAAAAGTGCAAAGTTCCCATGAGCCCCTTGAAAAGAACCTGGGGGACACTGAACCCCTTTATTTGTTCTTGGTTGCACTGAGTAAAGCTTGTTTCTCTACCCTTTGTCCTCAGGCTCTGGTAACATCATTTAACTTAATTTTAGTGTGTGTGTGTGTGTGTGTGTGTGTGTGTTAGACTTGTACTGGAGGAGGCCAGAAGAGGGCGTCGGATCCCCTGAGACTGGAGTTGGGAGCTGCAATGTACGAGGTCTAAATTGACAGCATTTACAGGGATGACCCTCCAAGCCTCTCCATGAACATTTCCAGAGGTGGGGGACTTTGTTGCTTGATGAAGCACTTACTTCCGTTCTTTGTAATCAGATCTTCAGAGATTTTGAACCAAATCTGCCTCCTTGTTATTTTTTTTTTCTGCTCTGCTGGCTGGGCTATACCCACATAGTCTTCCTCACACGTAACAACCTGAATTCAAAGGACAATTGGGCAAATTGGAGGCCCAATAGAATGAGAGTGTCAGACCTGTGGCTGTGGTACTTGGCACCAACAGTGCAGGCTTTCAGGCTCCTGCCCCACCCATCCCTTGAGGCAGGAGCTTTCTCTGGCTCTGATTCTGTGTTTCTGAACATCTTACTTCCCAGTTTACAAACCTCCCCCACCCCCCACCTCCCACCCCCTACCTTCACCAAAAGTTGCCTGCTCCCTCACACCAGCTTCCCATTTCCTCCTTCGCCTATGACCTTGGTTGAACATTTGACGATAGAAATGGTGTACACACACGCTTTTTCAAAGTTAAGATACAGCCTGTCAGTGGGGCACACTCCTTCAATGCCAGCGCTGGAGGCAGAAGCAGGTGGATCGCTGTAAGGAGACTGTCCCTTTCATACCCACTCTGACAACTCCCAACTATAGGCTAGGAGTTAACCCAGTGTCTGCTGGTCTCTGGCAGAGACAATTCCCTGCAAACAATTCTCAGCCAAGGCTGTCTGGAAGAAAGCAGATCTTAGAAGAAGATTGCATCCAGAAGAAACCAGTACCTTGGCTGGGTTTCTATGACTTCTCCCTAAACTACCAAATTTCTCGGACTTTGTAATGAGGAGAATGCAAACCAACCCGAGGGCAGAGGGAGCCACCAGCAGAGATGGGTGAGCCCCTGCCAGAAAGTTATGTGTTTGGAAACTCAAACACGAAATACTTCCTCCAACTGCAGAATGTGATCGCAAAGCTAATAATTTCCATAGATAAAACAACAGAGTGTCTTTGCTGAAATTCCCTAAACAAGCCGAGGAAATGAAAAAGACCTATTTCAAACCATGAGACAAAAATACAGACATGCAAATTCTGTGGCGAATGATGGGATTGGAACCGAACCAGGAAATTCACCATGCAAAGGCTGTGGGTTCCCAGAGAGAAAGGAACAGGAAGGTTATAAAAATGATAGCTACTGTTTCTCTGGGCTGAGCCTCTAGACTAGGTTGATAGGAAAGGAAACACACCTAGCAGTGTGTGCAAGTAAAAAGAATGTCTCAAAACTCAAGTTTTACACCCTTGCAGCCAGCAGGCAGGTCCCAGGTCACCAAAATTGAATGTGGGCAAATGAGAGAAACGGCCTCCAACATGGACCCAGCCAAGGACTGGATGAGAGATCTGTAAAGGCTTGCAGAGGCCACAAAGTATCCCATCTGAGAAGTGGTTTTTAAGAAAACATGCTAAGCAAACAGAAGATGAATCAGAGTGGAGATGTCAAGACAGAAGACGAAGAGGAAAGAGAGAAGCAGAGGAAACAAACCCTGACCTATATATTTGTATCTAAATCTATTTATAATGTGTAATACACATGCTAAGTAAGAGCTCAAGGCAGGTGGAACTCCTTTGGGGGAAATTCTAACCAAGACTAAAATGATCTCGATTAAACGCTGGCGTCAGGTGGCAGGGATTACGGGAAGAAAACCTCACTCCAGATGAGTAAGAGAGGAGGGGGTGAGGAGACAGAAAAGTGGAAAGTGAACATAATTTAAAGGTTCCGTTTCCTTGGGCTGGGAGGGTAATCGTGACATTGTGGGATTGGTTGTATCTTTATACACTAGAAGAGTTCATGTGTCTGACAGCACAGACCCGACTGTAATTATCCAAAGGAATTTTGCTGTTTTTTTCTAGACAAAGTCTTGGTGTGTATCCCATCCTGGCCTTGAACTCTCCGTAGCTATGCCTCAGCCTTGTGAGAGCTGGGAACAAGAGAAAACAATTGCTACAGAGAAGCAAAGGCATCTCACCCCAGAGCAAACCCAAGTGAACGGAATTCTGCTGCTACAAGACTAGCTGTTTCATAAATCAAAGTCAGATAAATATTTACGTAAGGGAAACACACAGCAAAGTGATAAAGTTTCCAAATAAAGATATGATTGAGAGATATGAAGAAAAAAAATCCAAACAAACAACAAAAGCAGATGTCCAATGATTTCAAACCAGTAGAATTTAGTCTATAACCCAGGCTTAAGGGGTCAGGGCAGGGTTGCCCCTCAAGGAAACTGGATGCAATTTGGAAGCAATAAGAATTCTCTTTTCTTTCTTTAAATGTTTTTTCATTTCTTTTTCTTTTTAGCTTTGCTTTTTACTTTACTTTATGTGTATGGGTGTTTTGCCTGCATGTACCTATGTGTGCCTTATATGTGCCTGATTCCAGCAAAGGTCAGAAGAAAGTGCCGGGTCCCTGGAACTGCAGTTATGGATGATTGAGAACCACCTTGTTGGTCCTGGGAACTGAACCTAGGTCCTCTACAAGAACAACAAGTGCTCTTAACCACTGAAGCAATGTACCATCCCCCCTTTTCATTTAAAAAATCCATTGCAATTAGTTCTTTATTTGGGAGGGGGGCTGTGCCTGTGGAGGTGAGAGGAGAGCTTTCGGTGGTTGGGCTCTCTCCTTCCACCATGTGGATATGGTGTGGGGCGGGGACTGAACTCAGGTCTTCAAGCTTGGCAGCAACTGCCTTTGCCTGCTGAGCCATCTCATCAGCCAGGACAAGGGATAATTTTAAGACGTCAGTTTTCCAAAATTGACATGTCTAGGTAACATAATCCCAACCTTAAATTCCAGTCTTAAAGAAAGGGCAAGGAAACGTTTGAAAAATGTTTGGAAAATTGACTGAGGGCTAGGGAGATGGCTCGGTGGGTAAAGCACTTGTGCAAACCTGAAGGCCTGAGTTCGAATCTTCAGACCGAATGTAAAGTGACATCAAGCATCTATAACCCCAGGATTCCCACAGATGGATGGATGCGAGGTCGTGGTTCATGCCAACCCCCACACATGTGTACAAACATGTGCACACACAAAGATTATTTTTAAAAAATTACTGAGGTAAGGCTAGGAATGCATTTCAGTGGTGAAGTACTTGCCTGGCGTGCAGGAAAACCCTGGGTTCAATACCCAGCACCATAAAAAATAGTGAAAAAAGTTTCCCAAATATCAGGTTTTGTGTGAACTTCTCTTGGGAAATGTAAACAAATATCTACTCAGTGGGGCATCAATTACAAACCAAAGTACAACCTTATGGATATTCGAGTTCAAACAAAAGAGTTCGAGGCCAGCCTGGTCTACAGAGTGAGTTCCGGGAAAGCCAGGGCTATACAGAGAAACCCTGTCTGGAAAAAACCAAACAAACAAACAAAAAAAAAAAGAGTTTCTAGGGCTTGCTTTCAGAGCATGAGTGGGGGTCACTACAGGAGAAGGGATGGTCCCAAAGCAGCCACACCACTGAAAAGTCTCAACCCCATAGTTGAGCTCACACTTCGGTTGACTGTCTCCATCGCCTCCAGAGAGCAGCTTGTACAGAATTACCTTACCCACAGCTGGGATGGAAGTGTAGCCTGGCAGGAATCCAGATCAGGGTTCAGTGAACTGCTCTGCCTCGTTCTTACATGGGGGGGGGGGGCGCGTCAACAGGCTCAGTCCCCAGAGTCTCTTGCAAGTAGTAGTTGAAACTCCAAAAATAGCATGGGATGACTTCAGTGATGGGGTCTTAACATCTCGTTCTGTCTGGTGGTCAGCTCTCCTGGTTAGTTTTGCTGTTAACTCAATCTGAGGGAGTCTCAACTGAGAAATTCCCAGATCAGATTGGTCTAGGACCATGTGTGTCTTGACTGATGAATGATGTGAGTGCGGCCACTGTGGGCGGCACCATCCCTAGGCTGTAGCCCGCTGTGGGCAGCACCATCCCTAGGCTGCTGTAAGCTGAGCGTTACCACTATAGCGAGTGAGCTGGTAAGCAGCATCCCTCCATGGTTTCTGCTTCAGTTCCTAACTGAGCAAGCTCCTGCCCTGATCTTCCGCTATAGCTTCCTTATAACTATCTTTCCTGCGCACTACTTCCAGAGGCTGAAAGATACAAGAAACTCTCTGGCCCATCAGCCATTTTGAGATGTCTCTACCCGTTTGACAAATAGAAGTCACCAAAGAAGCATGCCACTCCATAACACATAGAGAAGGATAGCCCCGCTGGGCTAGCCCTCACAGATTTTCACTAAGACTTTGCCTCTGGGAAGACAATTCAGCTTCAGTTGCATTTCTTATTACCCCTGAAAGGGGCATGCATGTGTTGCTACAGCCAGGAGGCCTGCCGTTCCATAGCATATGAAGATGGCTGCCTCAGGATTCCCTTGAAGACATATCCCTCCCTCGGACAGTTGATCTTCAGGTACACATCACATCACCTACAGCAGAGACAAAGTCGCTGGTCTCCCCAAACTCATCCTGAAGCACCAAGTGCTTCTTGAACTTTTCCTGGGTAAATATAAATAAATGTGCGCTGCCCCCACATAGGGTACGATTTTACTGATGCCCAGCTCAGTGAAGCAGAGAGTTTATTTGACTCACAAAGCTTGGATGAGGAGTTACTTACAAAGAGCATGGGTGACCTCAAAGCAGTCACACCGCTGAAACATCTCAACCCAGCATGAATAACAACTTCCCCATAGCAGTAAGGGCGGAGTCCCCTTCAGTTAACCGTGTGTGTACTCTAGTACCTCCTAGAGTCACCGCAGTCAGTGGGTTCACTTACACACATCTGGGATGCCAGTGTAAGAAAGAGAGGCTGGGACCTCAGATGAGGGTCTCGTGGCCTAAGTCATGGCCTGATCCTGAGCGTTTCTTGCGAGTGGACACAGCTGCCCCGGTAAGATGGCAGGCAGTGTCCGTTACGCTGGGAGAGCATCATTCTCTGACCAGGTGCAGCCTATAAGGCAAGGTAAAGACTAAACCATGGGATGAAAGGAAGAAGCCCACACACAGTAGATGAGTGTCAGTGAAAAACGTGGCAATTTCCCTGGGAAGACATGGAAACTGTTGGTGCTGGCCCCACCCTTAGTGAGTGCCAAGTGGGGCTTGCATCCCAAGTTGGGAGTGGAGCATGCTGGGTAAAAGCAGAACCTCTTCTGCAACCAGAGAGGCTGATCCAGGCTCCAGTCTGCCCCCCATGGGTCCTGCTCATCTTTACTCTCATCCCCACTGCAGACTCTAAGCTTCAGCGCCAGACGGAGCCATGTGCTGTGTGCAGGAGTAGTGTGTACAGAACCGTGTTCCGTTTAATACATTTAAAAGATTTATTAGGCAGCTTTGTCCTGTGTGACCACCATAGGCTATACTGATGGCAGTGCCTTCTATACTTTTGGCTACAGGACAGAGCTTTTTGTCCCTAGTCTACAAACCTCTATACCATGTTTCTGCAGGAAATACTGTAGACAACTCTAACATAATGGTATTTATCTAAACAGAAAGTATTAGATGAAGTGGAAACTTAAGGGTTCTTTGGAAAGTCGGTTGGATGGTGTTGTTCTAAGGCAAACACGTAAAGGAACATTTCATTAAAGTGGACACAGGTGTGAAAGGCTAAGGCCGACTTGTGAAGGAACGTTTCACTGAAGCAGACACAGAAGAGGATGTCCTGCTAAAGCAAGCACATGAGAGGACGTGTGATGAAAGATTCCTTTTTAATGACACGCATGTATTGATCTCCCTTACATTGTGTTGTTGAGTTGCATTTGTTGGGACGCCATAGAGAGAAACACACCAAAAATCTGGTGGTGTATGGCATTTTGTTGTGGCTTCCAAGGACTTGGGCAGATTGGATGCATGTGCTGAGGCAAGGCGCGTGGAGGACGCGTGATGTGAGGAGGGTTTAAATAGGACTCACGGAGTGACTGACAGAGTTCGGCTTGCTGCTACAGTGAGCTCTATAATGCTTGTAGGTCTTGAGTCTTCTCTGATCTTCGCTTCCCCGAAAGAGGCACAGCTGAGAACGTCTCCTGGTGTCCCTCCTACTGACTGGAGCCGAGGCTGAGGCCTGGCTGTCTCTGCTAGGGCGTGTCACCGCTGTTGCTAACCCAGCTCTACTGAACTGTACTACTGGTGTTATCTGTGAGGTGTTTGCGAATGAGCGGCCACTGTCCGCTAACCTGTGAACTGAACTGCTGGTTTCCAGACAACACAGACAGGAATTACTCCAAAGAACCTTTCTGAACAGGTCCACTTCCCTGCCCCCATTCTTTCTTTTCCACTGCCTCTCGTGGATGGTGGGTTACAAGGAAGGTTAAAGCATTTAAGAACTATCATTAAAAATTGGATTTGAAGCCTGGCAGTGGTGGCGCATTCCTTTAATCCTAGCACTTGGGAGGCAGAAGCAGGCGGATTTCTGAGTTTGAGGCCAGCCTGGTCTACAGAGTGAGTTCCAAGACAGCCAGGGCTACACAGAGAAACCCTGTCTCTAAAAACAAACTAACAAACAAACAAAAATAATAGGATTTGAAAAAAATTAAAGTTACAATTAGACACTAGGATTTTTTTTTAGCTCCATTATGATATTGTGTATTCTCTTTGTTGGTAACCAGAATGTTGTTGTGAGGAGGTGTGTGTATGGGTGTGTGTATGGTAGGACATGCCTGCAATCTCAGCATGTGGCAGATTAAGGCAGAATTATCATCATGAGTTCAAGACCAGCCCATGCTTCAGAGTGAGACCTTGTTTCAAAGTCAAGTCAAATCAAGTCACACAAAAACCCAAGCCAGTCCACGCTGTTCTATGTCATGTAACCATGTGCGTGTGTGTAAATGAACACACACACACATCCTAATGGCTATAATTCTATTATTGGGCCTGGACTGACTGACGTACTAGATGTAAGACAGGGGTGTTTATTGTATTATTCTTTCAACTTTACTTTAGGCTTATTTTTTTTTCAAGGCAAAATTTATGTGCAAAGGATTTTGTTATAACTTCAACAGAGCAAATTCAACTTTGCTATTTTCTATATGAAAACATATCGACATTCACTTGGGGTCCAGATGTGCGGTTTAACCTAGAAGGGGATCCACTTGCTATCCAGGGTGGAAACAGGCTGAAAAGCAACAGGAAGTTCTGAGAGCCACTATGGAACGTGTGCCCTCACCTAGGGAGGACGCCCATAAGGTCCTACAGCAGTTTCCATGCCCTGGCAGTGTCTGACACTTCACACTTGGCTCGGAAATTAACTTTATGCAGTCATCAATTCTCAAGTCAGTTTCTTTAAAAAGAAGGAGGAAGAGGCCAGTGAAACATAAAATCCCTACTATGCAGTTTCTTCTAAACGGAGTTGCTGTTCATTTTCATCTTCTGCCGTCTGCTCTCGACTCTGTTAAGCAGTGCTTCACGGACAAGACAGTTTGCCTGGTTTAACCCAGACTTCATCAGACTTCATCCTGAGCCCCACAACTGGATCTTTTCCCAGCTGGTGGTCAAGGGGCACAGGGCACCAAGAGCCCCTGGAGCATCCTTACTGTGTGTCCCCGTTCTGTGTCTGTCATTTAGGGCCAAGCGCCCCTGCCAGGCCCCTTATCCACCTCAATGTAGGAGTCTCGAGTCGGGCACAGTTGCCGTAAGAATGGACTCTACTCTGTGGGGCAGCAGAGACTCCCTGGTGCATGCCTTTGCCACCAGCTCCTGAGTGGTCATCTCTGTGATTTCCGCTCAAGTGTCATTGGAGGGGCTCACGCCACGTTGATTTCTGGACCGCGTGATGTGATGGAGCGTTCAGTTCCCCACTCACTTCTTTTAACCAGCTGGAGCTGAGGGGATGGGGGTGTCACAAACCACAATGTTGGGGTGTCCAGGGCTGCCTCATTGCCAGAGTTTTGCTCCCTTAGAAGAGTTGTGGAGCCAGGGTTAGAAACAGATAACAGGCTTGGGAACAGCCTTCTGTCTCAAGCTCTCCTAGTCAGCTAGTGGGTTTATAACAAGTTGACAACAAGCAACAGCGATTGCTAAGACCGTGCAAGTGTGAAATGCTTAATAATCTTTTCTCTCCTTAAATGGATAGACTCTCACCAGCTCAGGCTGTGGGCCACAACTATTGGAAAACATTTCCAGTTCCATTAGGAACAGAGACACTGTTCAGTAGCAAAATTACAGTAATGAAATATCAACAAAAATATTTGTATGGCCAGGGGTCACCGTGAGGAATTGTATTAAAGGCTCACAGCATTAGGATGGTTGAGAACCACTGCACCATGTAGTTCTGGTCTGCAGTTTACTTAGTAGACTCTACTACCCTAAATGTTCCTACACGAATCCCTGCTGCCTGTCAATGTGTAACTGTGCCTGACAAAATGTAAATATACTTAAAAAAAGAAAAAAAGGAGCTGGGTATAGTGGTACATACCTTTAATCCTAGCACTCAGGAGGCAGCTAAAGGTGGATCTCTGTGAGCTCAAGGCCTGTCTGGTCTATGGAGGCATAATTTTTACTTCATTGAGTTCTTATATCTACCACCCTTCTCCACCCCAATCCCTTCCAATCCCCCAACACTAGGTGAGTGAGAAAGAAGCTGAAAGGGACGGGACATGGGTCTCTGTAGACTATTTCTTACTGATTCAGGGCATTGAGTTCCTAGGGCAAGTCCATTCTTTGTAGGCATATAGTTTTTCACAACAACTTACATTAATAAGGGTTTGTCCTCCCCTCAAGTCCACCACCCACCAGAGGTAGTGGAAAGGTATTAGGCTATGGGGAAAGAGGACCTGCTTAGAAATAGTTCTTTGGGGTGATTTGTTGTTCTCAGTCCAGTCCACTGGCAAACACCAAACACAAATCAGCGAGGGTGCTTCAATCCACAGGGCTCACCAATCGCTGAGTCCCCTGAAGCAGCAAGAAGCAACAGGAACCTCACGAGAAGTTCTTTGGCCAGTTTCTCTCTATGAAGTCACCACAAGCAGAGCTCAGTAACTCAAGTGTAAGATGAACCAACTGATACGTGTGTGTTGTCAGTGGAGACTAATGACGTGGAGCAAGGCAAGCCTGCTCCAGCTCCCACTGTCTGTGGGGTCAGATTTAGATCCCTTCTAAACATCATGGGTCCTTTCCCGTGTTTGCTATAGCAAAACATTCTTTCACCTGTGTGCCCCAGCAAAACATCATCTGACATAACTTTCCAAAGAAACCAGAAGTTTCCACTTTAAATCTTTATTGTCAGGATATCGTCAAGCCAGCAATCCAGCAAACCAGAATCCAGAAACCAGAAAATGAGCAAACGCAGCAGCAGCAGCAGCAGCAGCAGCAGCAGCAGCAGCAGCAGCAGCAGCAGCAGCAGCAGCAGCAGCAGCAGCAGCAGCAGCAGCAACAGCGGCGACAGCAGCGACTGGGACTGGCCGCAGCCTCTCAGGGCTCTCGCATTTATACCTTCTCACAAGTCCCCCGGGAATTCCAAATGTAAATTATCTGCATCTGGAAAAAAGCCACTCCCCTCCGAGAGCAGGAGACAATCACAGCTAGCAGCTGACAACAATCTGAAGCGGCCCATCGCCCTCATCTGGGATAAAAACAATCACATAATGTAACTAGGCTTTTAAAGAAACCAAAATTATCACCACTTTTCCCCACTTTAGTCCAATAATGACCTTGTCTCTAACATCAATCAACTATAAACAATAAAATCAACTATGAGAACTATCAGATAAGAATTTTCTTTGTAATGTCCAGTCCATTTGGAGAAAGTATTCCACTCCCTATCCCACCCTGGTGAGTCCAGAGTTCTGTACCTAAATAGTTTTCTTAACTTCCATTTATCAACCTAAAAAACATCTTTTAGATCTTAAAACATTTTTTCTAAAGATTTATTTATTTATTGTATGTAAAGTACACTGTAGCTGTCTTCAGACACTCCAGAAAAGGGCATCAGATCTCATTACAGATGGTTGTGAGCCATCATATGGGTGCTGGGATTTGAACTCATGACCTTCAGAAGGGCATTCAGTGCTCCTAACTGCTGAGCCATCTCTCAAGTCTGACCTTAAAACATTTTCATAGATCCTAAACAACTCAAGCTTTTGTGTCTTTAACCTTTAATAAGGAAAACTGTAAGACTGTAACTATCTAGTCCCCAACCCCATCAGAGACCGGAGAAGGATAAATACTACCTGAGTAACAGGAAGAGCAAGCAGCTTCCAAAACAGTTTAGATAGAGATAGTATAGTCAGAGACTGACGGCTGCCTGTCAGTCACCCAAGGTTCCTGTGTGTCAGTGGGCATCCAATCTTAGGTCAGAAGACCCAGAATATCTGACAGACTTATCTGTGAAGCAGGAGTTTTGAAGAATTGGCCTACCCTGTCTTGGCAAAGTTGGCGGTTGACCTCCCAGTGTCCTGCTTATCCACAGTTTGAACAGCATGTTATTTTATTTTATTTTTATTATGTATGTATTTACTTATTGCCTAGCAGCCACCTTTGCTACAATTAAAGCAAGCTCCGGGTGGAGGTTCTTCGATGGCTGACATCTTCTTTGAAGTAGATTGGGGGCTGCCAGGAGCTCCGGTGACTCTGTCAGAAAGGCATTTTATTATTAAAACATCTTAAATGAAACATTCTGCAGATCTCTAAAGTGCATGAGGACCTCTATCTAAAGGATGTCTGACTAGACCAAAGCTGCTTGTTTCTTGCTATTTACTTTTCACTTTGAAAACATATCCAGGAGGCTGAGTGAAGCTCATTTCTGTAATTAGCTAAACTCAGTATCTTGATAACTTAAGGTGACCAATTCCTAATTATCCTAAGCAGTTTTCAGTATCATCTTTCATAGAACTAGAACTTTACATTTTTTAAATGACTTGCATTCAAATTATATGCACATATACCTTAAACAAGTTGGATCATATTTAGAGTATGTTGTAGCAAATAAAACCTTAAATTTCTATCAGTATACACTATCAATATACACTAATCCATACCAATGTAAAATATTTGAGACTTGTTGCTTTCTTAGTCTAAGGGAGATAGAATAACCCACATTTCTTTTTTCTTTTACAAGGAGATACATAGTTTACCCTTTTTTGTCTTTATATTCCTACTGCCCTTGAAGTTTAAGGACAGTAAGCACCAGGGGTTACTTTGTAACCTTGAGTTTCCCAGCATAGGGCTAGAGGTAGATGAGTAGTACTTAGTTGAGGTTTTTTTGCTTGGCTGATCAGAGGGAAATGCTCATATTTTTGCCACAGGGGCCTTGAGAAAACAGTGCCCCCATTAAATTTCCTGATGGCAAGAGACTGCCTTGTATGTCCCTGCTGGCCCTGCACTCATTACCCTCTGCCACAATGCCCGCACACCCTGGGAAGCCTAGGTGTTCTTTCTGGTTTATAGCTCAGGAAACCATTGCCACCAGAAATGGTTTGTTCTCTTCTCTGGCAGAAAGTACGGTATTTTTTTGCAATTAACCACACTGGACATTTTTGAGCTCTGAGACTTTAGCAGCTTGGTCACAATTTCCTTGTAAATGACAGGATTCACTGCAGTTAAAGAACCGGTATTTGATATCTGAGACGTCTAGCTATAGCTTGTCCTATGGTGCAGGCATGATTGCTCGAGAGAGACAATGAGTTGTGTCCCTTATCCATTTGTTCATTGGTGCTGCTTCTATCTTTAATGGTCTAATAACTCTTTTTACATCTGGTATTGGCATTCTCAGACACAAAGATCTCTATCAGTACCTGTCTCCCATCAGGGTCTGATATGGCTTTGTTCACACCAATCCTGCAAGAAAGCTGTGAAGGCTTTGCTTTCCCAGAGCCTTGTACAGTCTCAGTGGACGAGGTGGATCCTTTCCTGGGTTCCTCAACCTTCTCCCAACTCCCAAGGTTCCCCCCCCCCACCCCCGGCAGGGTTTCTCTGTGTAGCCCTGGCTGCCCTGGAACTCACTCTGCAGACCAGGCTGGCCTTGAACTCAGAAATCCTCATGCTTCTGCCTTCCAAGTGCTGGAATCAAAGGCGTGCACCACCACTGCCTGGCTTCCCAAGCTCTTAAAGCTGCCAAGCAACATTGGCATATAGTGATATCAGCAAGTTGAATCCATTCTTGTAGGGCGGAATACCGCCCTCCACCACGCAACTGATCTTTAACCATATTCATTTCCCTCGCTCTGTTTCTTTGTTCAGTTGTCTTGACTTCCTCCTTCTACCACATTAAACACTGTAGCTGCTGACCAGCCTCAAGCACAGCTGTCACCAAACCTTTCCATGTTGGGGGAATGACTATTTTGGGTAGCCCAGTTACTTAATATTTGTTTAACATAGGCGAATGCATTCCATAGGAAATAATAGCCTCTTTAAAATGCTTCAGATCTGTCATTTCTATAGAACAACATACTATCATCATAATCATGATCAGCACCATTGGAAGATATGTGCTGCATAATTACTAGGAAAACGGATGGTGACCTCATAACCCCAGGCCCTCCTCTGGCAGCACACTCGGCCCATAACCCTTCCTCTTGAAACTGGCTGGTTTTTTATTTTTTGTTTTCCCCCTGTCACCCTGCACAGCCTCCTGCTCCTCCTGACTCCCCACTCTTCCCAGGGGCTGCGGGGACTTGAAACCGAAACTGCACCATGCAGGGCAGGGCCAAGATCTGCCCTCTAGCCCTGTTGGCTTCCCTCTTTCATCCTGCGGGAAGCAGACTCTCCATCACCAGGTTCCCCTTTCTCTGGCACTGATCATTTCCCAAGCACTTCCACGTTTTTACCCATAACCTCTCCAGTTGCACGGCCAATTCTGCAACCCTTTCAAAATTGAGAGAACAGAGCAACTGTTCTGGGTTTCCCAGTTCATCCAGTTTTTGTTTCTCAGACCTGCCCATATCCTTGCAATTTTTTAAATAGTGCAACCGTTCTCCCAAAATTTTTTGAGATAAAATACAGGAGGAAGAGGAGGAGGAAGAGGAGAAAATCACTTTGGGGAACAAAGCAGGGAAAACCCAGTGTCATCAGCAATAAATTTTTGCTGGCGTTCCAAAACAGAATATTCCTTCCTTCATACCCTGTCGTCTCCTCTACAGCATTAGAAACCAAGTTTCCCATTCTGCCTAGCCTTACTTTGGGCACCACTGGTAGGTGTACTTTTTTGTGCTACTTTATTGGAGTCTTATATCTACCATCCATCACTCCAATCCTTTCCAACCCCCAACACTAAGGTGAGGAAGATGGATAGAGGGGAAATAGGGCCTAGCTCTCTCTCTCTCTCTCTCTCTCTCTCTCTCTCCCCCTCTCCCTCTCTCTCAGATTATTTACTTATTTAATGTATGTAAGTACACTGTAGCTGTCTTCAGACACACCAGAAGAGGGCATCAGAGCTCATTACAGATGGTTATGAGCCACCATGTGGTTGCTGGGAATTGAACTCAGGACCTCTGAAAGAGCAGTCAGTGCTCTTAGCTGCTGAGCCATCTCTCCAGCCCGCTAGCTCTTCTTAGACTAGTTTCTACTGACCAGGGGCATCGGGTTCCTACAGGCAAGTGCAATCTTCATCAAGTTATTTCCAACCAGCAAACCAGCAATCCAGTAAATGCAACACTAGGAACCACCACCAGCAGCAGGGGAGCAGTGGGGGGCAGCAGGGAAGCAGGGAGGAGGGGGGAGCAGGGGAGCAGCAGGGGGAGAGCAGGGGAGGAGCAGGGGAGCAGCATTGGCAGCTCTCTCAGGGCGCTCACATTTATACCTTCTCCAGAGTCCCCAGAATTCCAAACATAAACTCTCTGTAGCTGGCAAAAATCACACCTCTCCTAGAGCATGAGACAAATCATGATGCCTGTGGACAATTGGAGGCAGCCATACCCCACACCTGGGGTCAAGATAAAAATCATATTCATATAATATAATTGGGTTCTTAAAGAAGCCAATTTTCTTACTACAGCTTGAGATATCAAGTTTCAGTATAGCCAGAACTACAGATAGACCCTGTCTAAAACTCCGAAACAAACATTTAAAAAGAAAGAAAGCTGCTGGGCGGTAGTGGCGCACGCCTTTAATCCCAGCACTTGGGAGGCAGAGGCAGGCAGATTTCTGAGTTCGAGCCCAGCCTGGTCTACAGAGTGACTTCCAGGACAGCCAGGACTATACAGAGAAACCCTGTCTCAAAAACAAACAAACAACAAACAAACAAACAAACAAACAAAAAAGAAGTGCTTGCTTCAGCAGCACATATACTAAAAAAAAAGAAGAAGAAAGAAAGCTGAAAGAAAGATATCGGTTAAGCCGCCATATTTACGGTAGACAGCTTGTTTGTGATGCGACAGGAAGAACATGACTACGGATATAAAGGTCAGCTCTGCACTTGTCACTGCGAGCATATCACAGTGGGAGTGGGAAGACACAGGCTCTCATGTAGCCCAGGCCAGAGTTGAAATTTTTCTGTATCCACAGCTACCCTTGAACTCCTGCCTGCACCTCCCAAGAGCTAGATTATACAAGTTACTATTTCTTATCTGTAAATAACAGTCTAGAAATCAGCCAAGGTTTTACTAGAAAGAGAAATAAACTTTAACAAGACTTCTTAAAAAATCACACTCCAAGACAGGCAGTGGTGGCACACGCCTTTAATTCCAGCACTTGGGAGGCAGAGGCAGGCAAATCTCTGAGTTTGAGGCCAGCCAGGTCTACAGAGTGAGTTCCAGGACAGACAGGGCTACACAGACAAACCCTGTCTTGAAAAAAAAAAATCACACTCCAACATTAAGTCAGGAGGATGACAAGTTCAAAGTCAACCTGGCGTCTGGAGGGTTGGCTAATTTGAAGGTGCTCAAGAAGAACGCCATTTCCTTGGTTTCCTGGTGTCTGGAAGCTGCCCAGACTCGTTGGCTCATCAAGCTCCTTCCCTTCAAAGCCAGGTTGAGCTCTTGCATCTCATCTCTCAACCCTTCCTCCTCTGGGATGTCTTTCTTCTCTTCTCTGGGAAAAGACCTTCCTTTGAGGTCCCCTGAAATGAAAGTGGGATGACCAGGAAAGAAGGGGTGCTCGTCCAACTAGAGGGCCTTCACTTGAGCCCTCAAAACAACTATGCTTTGTCAGATAAAGTCACACACTCATAGGCAGCTGGAATTAGTGTATGAACATTTTTGGACGTCCTTAGTCTGCCACTGTCGGTAGGTTAGGGTTTCCCAGAGGCCAGTGACGATGAAATTACAGCCTAGCTTGATGGCGGCTTGGTACTTGCATGATCAAAATGAGAAAGATGAACCCCTTTCCACATGATAAATTCACAGCTGGGCCTCCCCTCCTCCCCCAGGCAGCCTCCACAACCCATTCTCTGTAATAAGCAGAGGGACAGGCAAGGCTTTGCCTGTGGTTCTGAGTTCTGCTGCTTCCCTCAGGGTGTCCAGACATCAGGTACAGCAGGCTGGAAGGACGAGACAGAACCTGGAATGGGTGGAGTCTGCAGGGTCCCTGTTCAGTTGGGAGAGCTGTGAGGGAGACGGAGGGGCCTTCTCTAAGGACTTTCGAGTTGCAGTTCTTTTAGACAATACTCAATGAAACGGCTTTCTCAGACAAACTTAGTGAAACAGCTTGTGTGCATACATGTTATCTGGTGTGATCGGGAGCTACATGAGCCTTGGAGAGTGGGAAGGAGTTTTCAGGATGAATGTACCCATTGGCTGGGTGCTTGCTGGGCAGGTTCTTATCTGGAAAGATGGAGTTGAACCTCAAGTTTTGTCAAGGACGACATGACCTTCCTCAGGTAGAGGGTGTGGGGGTCAGGCTACCCAAATAAGGTCAGGCAGAAAAGAGGAGGTCCCGCTGGGAGAGGGAGGCCTCCATTTTGTGCTGAGGTCAGCCGTGCTACCTAGACATGGTAGAGAGTGAACGCACTTAAATAGCAGGGTCCAACATTTGTGTTTGTCCTCCTGCTGTCAGATCTTAGGTGGTGACATTGTGGTCCCGATGCACAGCTCTGATCTTTCAGTTCTTAAAGCCCCCAGTGTTTCTGACATCCAGACAGTTCGGGTAGAACTGAGGCCCAGATCTCTACTTGCATGTCTAACTTTGAAAGATAATGAGAATGCCAATACAGAAGCCTTCATGCCCACCCAGGGAGGGGGACTCGGTCCCCTTACCCATTCCCTTCGGTAAACTACAAGACCATCTAGACACCCACGGAGGGATACAGACAGGAGCTCTCGTGGGTAGCCTCAGCCTACAGGATCTGTCCCATCTCATCTATCAAGGATGCTTGGATGTAGACTCTACAGGCTGACCTTAGACTGAAGGGAATAGAAAATGTCATGAAGAGATAGTTTACCATCACCAAAGGGCTAAAGAAGAGAGAGCCCACACCACTCCTTACGAAGACTTCTAAGGCAATGCGGTGAGCTGTGCCTCTCAGCCCAGCTCCATCTAGGGGTCACTTTTTGTTGTTGTTGCTGTTGTTGTTGTTTTGTTTTGGGGTTTTTTGGTGTTTCCGTTTTTTGGTTTTTGGTTTTTTTGTTTTGTTTTTGTTTTGTTTTGTTTTCGAGACAGGGTTTCTCTGTATAGCCCTGGCTGTCCTGGAACTCACTCTGTAGACCAGGATGGCCTCCAACTCAGAAATCCGCCTGCCTCTGCCTCCAAGTGCTGGGATTAGGGGCCACTTTCTTAAGACTCTCACAGATGCTGTTTTCCAGTGCATACTAGAAGTTCAGCTTGGGCACCTTACGTAAATCCAGGTCATGTTCGCCATATACGGAGGCCCTGAGAACGGAGGCATTGTCTCTAGTCCATGAAATCCCCACCGGCCTCTTCGCAGCCACTCATGTGGCTGCCCGCCCCCACACCCTGTGTACCCAGATGCCATGTGACTGTCTCCACCCATCCTCGACACCAGCTGCTCTGTGCCCTCCTTCTCACCCCCATCCCCCCACAGCCCCCCAGGGAGTCACCAGTCCACTGCCCAGTCTCCGGGGGAGGCCCTGCCACCACGCCTGGAGGAAGGTCCTGGGCTGTTGGAAACTTTAATCAAGCAGGGACCGTTAACAGCTGCAGAGAAACCTTAAGGAACTAATGAACCACCAAAAGGAAATCATTTGTAAAACCTGCTGTCTGAGCTATGATGACTTTTCTGATAATATCACATTATTCGCTGCTATGGCAAAAGACGACAGCTCCCTCAGCCTACAGGGAGGCTGTTTTTCCTTCTCCAGAGGCACTTTGACACACTCACCTCCCACAGACACCCCAAAAGGCTATGAGTTCAGGGGGGCTGTGCACACACAAGCACACACACACACAAGTGTGTGTCTATACCACCTCTCCTCAGTCACCTTCCTCAGGTGATGGGTATGTTTGCTCTCCATCTTCAGGGCCCACTCTCTAGGGGACAGACTTACTACACCACTGCAAAAGGGCTCTCCTAGCACCCCCTGGCCCTGCCCAGCACCACCAGTCACATGAGTTGGTTAGCCTGTGGTGAGGAACTTTTACCTTTCTTTCTTCCTCCCCGAGGCTGGAGGACAGCTGGTGAAGGGGGGAGCGGATGTGGCCCAAAGAGGGGGCTGTTCTCACCTCCTTATCTCATCCTGTTTCAGCTCATTCCAACCCTCAAGACATGAGGGCCTTTTGGGATTCTTGTAAGAGGCTACACTGTGGTAAAAGAACTTCAGAGAGCACCTCTGGCCACTCAGCTCAGGGGCTCTCCCTCTGTCAAGGTCTCCCTCCCCCTGAGATCTAGGAGACCCTCCTCACCTCTTCACCTACAATAACTTAGGCTTGTGTCTCCTCTACAAATGCCTCTTATCATTTGTGTGTCTCTGTTTCTTTGTGTGTCTCTGTCTGTCTCTGTGTCTGTCTATGTCTCTCTTTCTCTGTTTCTGTCTCCCTCTCTTTCTCTCTGTGAGACATGGTCTCACTACATAACCCTGGCTAGCCTAGGACTCCTGGTGTAGACCAGGCTGGCCTCTGACTCACAGGGATTCACTGTGCCTGCCTCTGCCTGCTGATTGCTGAGATAAAAGGAGTGCACCACCACACTTGGCCCAAGTGTTCATTTTTTTGGAGGGATGAACACGATGGGACAATGTTTGGACTGTATGTGTGTCTGTGTGTGCTGGGAAGTGAGATCAGACCCACACACTCCCACTGGACCTCTGAGCTACATCTCCAGCCCCAAGGACCTTCAAAGGGAAGGACTTAGCAAGAACAAGGGGAAATTTCTTTGCCTCATTTCTACCTAGGAAACCATGGTGACCCCCTTCTTGTTTTTTTAGGTTTTATTTTATGTGTACATGTGCTTTGCCTGTATGTAAGTCTGTATACCACGTCCGTGCCTGCGCATGGGACCCCCTGGGACTGGAGTTACAGAGGGCTGAGAAGGGTTGTGTGGGTGCCGGGAATCCCACGCACTCTGAACCACAGAACCAGCTCTCCAGCCCACCATATCCTGTACTGAATCTCCCACTCACTGTTTCCTTTCTTCCCTCTCTGGAAGGGTGTGTGAGAACTATTGTTGCTCCAGGCTAGACCTTTAGCCCAGCCCAAAGCTGCTCCAAGTGGACACTGATTCCTGCTGTGGCTCTGATGTGGGAACAGGATGGGGGGAGGGAGATGGGGGGAACCACAGGATATCAAGGGAGAGATGGGTGGGGGAGCTGCTCACAGGCATGGTCAGGTAGACAGCAGGGAAAAGCTATGAAGTGGGGAGTCTGAGATGCTCCACAGAGGAAAACCAGCTTGTTCCTGTCTCCCTTGCATCCTCCCACAAGTGGTCAGGTTCCTGGGGATGGTGACAGCTCAGTCAGCTGGAGGGGAGGAGTCAGGTTTACCTCAGGAGCACTCCATGCACAAAGGGACACATGCACCTTCTCTGAGCTACCAAATTAGGGACCCCCTCCTGGTAACCCATAGAACGAGGAGCTAAGGCTCCATGGTAGGAACCCCAAAGCTGATGGTCGAGGACGAAGCTGCAACCTGGGGTAGTGACTGCGGTGATGTCCTGTGCGTTAAGAGGCAGAGTCCCAACTGTGCACTGATGGATCTCAGTGGATGGCTGTCAGGAGGCAGTGGCTCGCCAGGGCCTGTATGAGGATCTGAAGCACTGTGGAGGCCAAAGTGGGTCCAGGGTGCGGGAGGAGGGCCTCTGGCTGGACACGGGTTCAGGGAGCTTCAGCGCCTGTATTTTGGACCCCAGCGTCTCTCTCTGGCCCCCTGGCTCCAACCCAAGGACCTCTCTGCTTCACTGAGTCCATCTGCCAGAGACCTTCTTCCTCTTTTGTGACTTGACATCACGGCGCAAAGGGCTGAGCCTTACAGTCACACAGAGAACTCAATGCCTGAGAGAGGAGAGGGGCCGGGGAGGTGTGGGCCAGTGGACTAGCTGGACAGCTGCGAAGCAGAGGTGTCCAGGGCTATGGCTGACGCCATCACCTATGCAGACCTGCGCTTTGTGAAAGTGCCCTTGAAGAACAGTGCATCTAACCATTTAGGACAGGGTAAGTCCTGCTTGCTCCCCCCCCCATTATATTGTACCCCCACTCCACAGACCTCACTCCAGACTCCTTTGGAGTTTTTCCCTTTCCAGACTGTGAGGCTTATGAGGATGGAGAACTCACCTATGAGAATGTGCAAGTGTCTCCAGTCCCAGGAGGGCCACCAGGCTTGGCTTCCCCTGCACTAGTGGACAAAGCAGGTATGGAGGGCCAAGGACGCCTACAGAGGGTGTCTTCATCCAGGGAGTGCAGAGCAGTCTTGGAGAAAGAAGCAGGGTTGTTTCTGAGAAAGAGATATCAGTAGAGCAGGGGTGTGTGTGTGTGTGTGTGTTCCTCCCGATAAGGTGGGTTTAAGTAAACTGGGTTTAGGATGGGGCAGGCAGGTGTGAGACCGGTTTCAGTGGAAAACAGGAGTGGGGAGGACGGGGAAGAAGGACGAAGGGTCACAAACAAGGGACCCTAGGAAATGATAAGAACACCCAGTAGAGAAAAGAGGAATATGAGGGAGTGTGGATAAAGCGACCCAAGAAGGGCTTTAGAGGGAGAGCCTTCTGGCGTGGCACTTCTGGGGACAAGCAAGAGGTGAGCTAAGTTTATCCCCAAAGCCTGGAAAGCAACAGGGACGTGTGCCCCAGGGGCAGCAGATGAAGTTCAGAGAGTGAAGCAGCGTTCCACAGTCCTTCACTCAGGGCAGACGAGGGTCTCAGCGTGGTGTGGGGCGGGAAGAAGGGAGGTTACAGGGACTTTCCATCCTCACTGCGGGCGCTCCCCTTCGGCAGGGGTCAGGTCAGAGCAACCAACTGCGTCCTGGAGCTCCGCGAAGTCGTCCGCTCTCGGGCCGATTCCCCGCTGTGCGTATTCTTCCCCTCCTTCTGTCCCCCACCCTCCCCCGCAGCCCCAGCGTGCCATTCACCAGCTGCCCGCCCCGCGGGCGCAGGGCAGGGGGATATCAGACGCCATGTACCCACATGCATTCCGGAGGGGTGGGGCTGGGTTCTGCCCTGCGCCAGATGAGCTTATGGGATTTCCATGACAGCCCAGCCTCTCCATTACCTACCTCATCCCAGTAGCGATTGTTCCCACACGGAGCCCCAGATCACAATTCCCTTGTTCGGATGGTCTCTAGTCATGAGCCTCTAGGCCCCTTCCCTGCATGAATTTAGTTTCTTCAGCCCGGGAAGACCCCCTCAATCCTTTTCGCCCGCTATAGACCCTAGCACTTACTCTGCTTAGGAATGCTTTCGTTTTCTCCCTGACTCACTTGGCTTCCCTATCATCCTTGTCCCCTAAGGTCCTACAGTCTGCTTGCAATACTTCTTGCTTGGCCTTCTCCTGGCCTGTCTGATGTTAGGGGTGGCTGTCATCTGCCTGGGAGTTCGCTGTGAGTATGGGGGCCCCTCATTCCCCACTCATTCTAAACACCTTCCCTCCTCTCCCGCCAAGTGGCCTTTCCTTAGCACAGTTCAAAGACACTGTTCCAACATCCAGCTGGGACTGGAGTGTTCCTGCCTTCTTATCCCTACCCAGTTCAGGATTCCTTAAAGTCCAGGCAACCAGATCTTAAGTTCAGGACATTATACCAGAAGTTTCAAGAAGTACAAAAGGTTGATGCTGAAAACTTAGGGTACACCTGGAGGAAGTGCCCTCAAGTCTCCCTGCAGCACTCCTCACCCCCAACAAGGGTCTCTCTATGTAGCCCAGGCTGGCCTCGAATTTGCTATCCTCCTATCTCAGCCTTCTCGGGATTGGGATACAGGTGTGTGGGGCTACACCCAACATCTCTCCTACGGCCACACAGATCTGCAGGTGTCTCGGCAGTTCCAGGAGGTGAGCAGGAGTTGGGAAGCCACCAACAGCAGCTTGCAGCAGCAGCTCGGGGAGACGATAAGTCAGCTGAGGCAGAAGGAGGTGGAGCTTCTGCAGTCACGGAGAGAGCTGAACTCGAGTCAGGACACATTGCAGGAGAAGCAGAAGACTCAGGAGGACACTGAGCAGCAACTGCAGTCCTGCCAGGCTGAGAGACAGAAGACCGAGGGGAGCCTGAGAAATGAGGAGGAGCAAAGGAGGGACCTGGAGCAGAGGTTGAAGAGCACGCGGGAGACACTGAGGCGCTTCTTCTCCTGTTCATCAGGTATCTATCTGCTCCGGGATCAGGGAGACGGGGCTGGTGGCCGATGAGAGATGGACTGAATCTAGGAGTCTAGTGGCTGGGTTTGTCTGGCTCTCAGAAGTCAGTGAGTTGTTCAGGAAAGGGGCCGTGAGCATACAGTGTCTGCCCTGGGCTATGTGAACTCGGTTATTGACGAGGACCAAGCTGCACACTGTATTTATGGGGGTGCACCCAGCTCTACGGCAGATCATGAGTGGGGATACACCCAGCTCTACGGCAGATCATGAGTGGGGATACACCCAGCTCTACGGCAGATCATGAGTGGGGATACACCCAGCTCTAGGGTAGATCATGAGTGGGGGTGCACCCAGCTCTATGGCAGATCATGAGTGGGGGTGCATCCAGCTCTACGGCATATCAGGATACACCCAGCTCTAGGGTAGATCATGAGTGGGGGTGCACCCAGCTCTACGGCATATCAGGATACACCCAGCTCTAGGGTAGATCATGAGTGGGGAGAGAAGGGGACGCTGTCTCCAGTGACTCAGTTCACTGTCCAAATCTTCCTGACTCGGGGGCATCTAGATGCTCCCTCCAAACTTAAGATAGCAAGATCACAGGAACCCGTCCTTAGCTCTCATTTCCTTAAGCTTCTGTTTTCTCTGCATACATATGTGTAACTGTGTGCCTCCCCTCTCCCCCAGCTCCTCTATGCATGCAAGGGTGTGTTGCACTCACTTGTTTGTGTGTGCACAGGTCATTTTTTGAAGAGACTCTTCCCTGAAGCAGGGACTTTCAATCAAACCCGAGTTCGTCGATATGGCTATGGCCAGCTTTCTGTGAGGATTCTCTGACCCTGCCTTTCACTTGGTGTCTTAGTTACTTTTCTGATGCTGTGACAAAACACCAAGACCAAGGCAACTTATAGAAGAAAATGCTTAATTGGTTTGTAGTTTCAGAGGTTAGAATCCATGATGGTAGAGCCAAGGCACCAGAACAGCTGAGAGCTCAGGTCTTATCGACAAGCAGGAGACAGAGAAAGTTCACTAGGGGCAGCAGGAGTCTTTGAAACCTCAAGCCTAGCCTGGCCCCGCCTCCTTCCACAAGGCCACACCTCCTAGTCCTTCCCAAACAAGGAAGCAAGCCTTCAAATAGCTGAGCCTATGAGGGCCTTCTCATTGAAACCACCACAGTCAGGTCCGGTCCTCATGCCTGTATGGCAAGTGCTCTAACCACTGACCCAACCCTAGTTATGGGGAAATCCTTCAAAAGCACAAATCTGATCATGTTGCCCTGACTAGGCCATGCCATTCTTACTAGTTACCTAACCAGCAACGGGCATAATATACTCAGTGCGTGCCCAGACACGGGTGTGGCACAACTCCCGACGTGAAAGTCAACATCAGTGTTCTCTTCTTCTTGATAGAACAATACATTCTTGAGACAGACATGGTGGTGCATAACTTCAGCATCTAAGAAGCTAAGGCAGGAGGATGAGGAAATTGAGCCCAGCCTAGGCTACTGCCCCCTCTCCCTCATTAACATGGTTTTCAAGGCCCTGCCTACCTTTAGGCGTGTTTCTTATTCTCTCACTTTCTTCAAATCAGTCACACCAAACTAAAAAAAAAATTCCTTTAAGTTGTCACAGTGCAGAACAATGAAGCTGGATGGAGACGTAAGAAAATGTAGGGGAGAGAGAGAGACAGAGAGAGAGAGAGACAGTGTGTCAGGTGGTGGACAGGGAATGACTTCCATGTTGGAGCTAGGTCTGATAAGAGGTGATTATGATCAAGATTGGAGAGGAGTGTGGGATGTTAAAGAAGAATTTCATTTCTTTTTCTTTTTTCTTTTCTTTTCTTTCTTTCTTTTCTTTCTTTCTTTCTTTCTTTCTTTTTTTTTTTTTTTTTTTTTTTTTTTGAGACAGGGTTTCTCTGTATAGTTCTGACTGTCCTGGAACTCACTACTCTGTAGACCAGGCTGGCCTCGAACTCAGAAATCTGCCTGCCTCTGCCTCCCAAGTGCTGGGATTAAAGGCCTGTGCCACCACTGTCCAGCAGGATTTCATTTCTGAAAGGTAATCCAGAAAAGAACAGAGATAGGCATTTTTAATAAGAGATATGGAAATGGAGAATTTTAGAAAAACAGGAACCATTCGTCTGCTTACAGAGTTGTGGAGGGAGATGTAGCCATGTGCTAGAGGAGTGTGGCAAAGTTCTGAGTGTGCTGTGGAGATATGTTAGGGATTAAATGGGATGAATGAATGAATGAATGAAGCCCATTGATCAATATGGGAGCTAGGCAAGGTTGGCTAGTAATGGATTTTAATTACTGTTAGGGACAGTAATACTAACTCCACTAGAAAAAGCTTCCTATATTGTTAAGAAGTAAAATGTTTCCAGAAGGGTGCTAGAGAGATGGCTCAGTGGTTAAGAGCACTGGCTGCTCTTCCAAAGGTCCTGAGTTCAATTCCCAGCAACCACATGGTAGTTCACAACCATCAGTAATGGGATCTGATGCCCTCTTCTGGTGTGTCTATTTTAACAACCAGCTGGCCAATTGGTCACTTTATCCCAAGGGTTGTGGCTGTCAGTTTTTCTGCTTTGTAGACACCTGCTGTCCAAGGGGATGGTTCCAGCATCAGAAAAGGTGCTTTTACATCTCACGTACTCCCAGAAGTCTGGAGACGAGCGAAAACTACTGCGCATCTCAGTCCTCCAAACTGGCTGCACTCATCGAACCTAAGAATTCCTATCCAGTGAGCATGGCCTTGTCTGTGTTTTTCAGGGAGGTATATAAAGGGGTGTGTGTCATCGAGTCAGTCAGGAATGGCAGTGCACATCTGCACACATGCCATGGTTTCTGTTGCTTCCCCAAGACAGATCTGGAAGTCACACTACTAGCCAGTAAGTGTGGCAGTAGCTTTGGCATCTTCTCAGTCCCGTGTTCTCCCATGGCTCCCACTGCTTAGCGTGGGTGAGAGCTGACCTGTCTGGGCCATCTCCACTTCAGCCTGTGTGGCTTGCTGGCCTAACCCCTTGACTGCCTAAGGCTTCATTGGCTTCTCTCAGGCAGAGTGACAGCCCTGACACTCTGAGACCGGAAGTTCACTTCAAATTCTTCCCCTGCTCAGAGGTGAGATGGAGAGAGAGCCCGTGTCTGCAGCACTGGAGGGATGCAGAACAATTAATTCATGTAGTAAATGGGCGTGGCCTCTTGCTAAGTGAAATTCATAGGCCCCTAGGGTGCCAGTTTACTCCATATTCTCACTGTTCTTCATGTACCTCTCTGAAGTTTCAGGTTTCTCTGCCCAACAGTTTAAAGGAGTTGCTAGATGGCTCAGAGTCATACTGGATCCAACAGATGAGACTTACTGAAGGTGATACACAAAATGGGAAGAGGAGGTATTGTCAACTCAGTCTTTCATAAAGGAATATTATTACTTCCTTAAGCCCTGCTCCTAAAACAGCTCCACAAATCAGTTTTGTGGTTTCTTGTTTTTCTACCTGATTAACATTAAGCTATTAAAAACGTGCTGGGGGAAGGGTGGCATGTGGCAGCCAGAGGACAGCTTGTGGGAGTCAGTTCTCTACCGTGTGGGTCTCAGGGATGGCACCCAGGCTGTAGTGCCTACCAGCTAAGCCACCTCACTGACCCATTCTTATCCCATATTGCATCCATAGTGCCTGGAGGTCTCTAGCGCATCCTCAAAACAGTACGACGGCATATTCCTGTAACCCTAGCACCCAGGAGGCTGAGGAAGGATTGTGAATTAAGGCCAGTGTGGCCTACACAGCAAGACCCCTTCCCACATCTCTAAAAACAAAAACAAATTAGGCCGAGAGAAGAGATTCCAACAAGGCTTTTCAGCAGGAGTGCTGGCGCCGGAATAACTAAGCCTTGACAGGCTGCCCACACTGAGAAACCTGCTTGGTCCAAGCCAACTGGGGCACTAGGACTGTCTCGGGAACGAGCAGGGCAGCTGCAGCTTTCTCCAGGAACCCAGAGCAGGGTGGCTACCTCATGTTCCATGGAGTTTGAGGTCTGTCTCCTGGGTGCTAGGAGTAAAGGTGCCCACCACCGCACCCAGCTCCACCGCACCCAGCTCTACGACACGCAGCATCACCGCACCCAGCACCACCACGCACAGCTCCATTGCACGCAGCTCCACCGCACGCAGCACCACCACACACAGCTCCTTACATGCACTTTTCCTCTGTGGTCTTAAGGCCTGCTCCTGAACCATGTGGCCCTAGGAGGAGATAGGATTTGGACTAGGTTTTGCAAAGAGCAAGGGGAAAGGAGGGGCTTGCAGGGGTCTGAAGTATATCCCAGCTCTGCTCACCAGGTATGAATATTGTATCGTGATAAAAAAAAATTACTACTGGTGGAAAACATCATCAGACTGTACAGAGCTTCACCCCTGCATTTGTGAGTCGGAGGCGTTCAGGTTTCCTGATGGGATCCATCTGAACTGAACTGGGTAAGCAAGGGTGTGCATGGGCATGTAGATAGAGGCCTGGAGGACAGAGGGAAAATTTGTTCCCTCATCTGTCACATCCACCACCTTCAGTGGCTCAAGTCTGTTTACACAGGACCAGGCTAGGCAGGGAAGGGGACAGATATGGCCTGGAACGGAAGAGGGCCTGGGGGAACATAGGATGAGGGCTGATGACAGTCAACTGGAGCTCACTGATGCTTTATTTTTCCAGACACTTGAACAAGACCTTGTGACCTACATCCTTAACCTGTGGCCTGCCAATTCCTAAGACTGCTATCCCTCCAGCACTCCCAGCTAAGGGCTGATTCTGGTCTGGCGACCTGCTGCTTGCTTGAAAGCTGCTCCAGAAACTTGACTATTCTTGGGAAGAGTAAAGAAGCCTCCAGAAAGACTTTGACCTTCCTTAAGAACTTCCCAAACTAGAGATGGGCCAGGGGAGGGCGCTCCGCTGAGTGGATGGATGGCCCGGAGCCAGCCAGGCAGTTTTATTGAAACATTTTTAAATAATTTGCACGTGTTAGTCCTGTGTGTCAGCAATGCTGTGTCTAGTTCTGTGATCCCAATGGGACAGTGGGCCCAGGGCCAGGTGGGAAGTGCTCTGTCCATTGAGACCATGCTGAGGCTGAGGCTCCCCTATACGGGGAGAAGAGCCAGTCAGCCCATCTGGGGCTGGCATTGTCCAGCAAGTGCACTCTGTCCTTACAGGGTCTCCCGGAGGCCAAGGCTGGAAGCCTGAGATCACAGGCCTCACTGCTAAGAGCGTGCCCCAGGCAGCTGCAGGCTGGGTGTGGGTGGCTTGGCATGATGCCCTCGGTGGCAGAGAAGACTGCCCGCCTCACAGTTCAAGTTGCGGTAGCGGGCCACAGCTGGGGTAGGGCGGGGGCACATGGATAGGAAGCCAAAGCTGAAGGGGCCGAGGCAGCAGCCAGGGCAGGGCAGCCCCTCTTCCTGCTCCCGGGGAGCCGATGGGGGCGGTGAGGGTTCTGTCCGCTCCAGGGCTGCTGCCCGGGGAAGGCTATGCTGTGCCCGGTTCCAGGGCTCCCTAGCCCATCCTTGTGGGGAATTCACCACCACGGCGGGGGGGTTATTATTGAGGGAAGGTCCTGATCTAGGAGACCAGGGCTGAGAGGCTGAGGAACAAGTACTGATGAAGTTGTCGGTGGCCACAGCCAGCGGCAGCTGGGGAGCCGGGCCTGGGGGCTCTGGCTCAGGGCTGCTGCCCTCACAGTCCATCCTTTCCTCAGTCGGGGGGCCCACGGGGGATGGGCCAGGACCTGGCAGTGCAGTCTCCATCCGCCGGGGGAGCTCAGGGGACGAAGGTAGAGAGCGGCAGCGGCGGGCAGGGGTCTCGGGCTGGACCAGGCTGTCTGGAGTGCTCACGAAGGGCAGCTGGGCAGAGGTCAGTGATGGAGGCACCAGGGGCAGTGGAGTGGCCGGCCTGCAGGGTGTGTCCAGGAGCTTGATCTTGCCCCCCCTGAGGTCCTCCCGCAGTGAGAAGGGGTTGACTCGTGTTAGATTGTCCCCCCAGCTGGGGGCCGATTCTGGTGAAGGTGGCAGGAAGAGGTCTGACCGGCTTCGGGAGAGCCGGGGGTCTGGCCTGGGAAGTGTGGCAGAGGGACCTCCTCTTGGAACAGACCCTGCAGAGAGAGGAATGAGACCGCTGTTCTCAGCAGCTGCTCCGAGTGAGGCCCTGAATCCCCCGGAAGGTGCTGGGACCAGAGCTTAACCAAGGCGGTCCTACGGGTGCTCAGGAAGGGACAGCAGCTGTTTCCAGCTACCTCGTTTACTTAAAAAAAAAAAAATTCATGTGTCTGCATGAACACACGTGTGAACCATGAACCACAGGACACTAAAGTTGTCAGTGGAGATTGGAGGTCAGAGGACAACTTTTAGGAGTCAGTTTTCTGCTTCATGATGTAGATCCTAGAGATGGAACTCAGGTCCTTATGCAAATGCCTGAACCCGTTGATCAGATCACCAGCTCCTCCAGCTACCTCTCTACCCACCTTTTCTCTCCTTCCTCTGCTTCCTGGGTTCTAGCAATAAGCCATCTTCTGTGAGGTGCCTCTCCATCCCACCCGACTTCCCACCTTTTTAACTCAGAGATCCAATTAGCCTCCTCCAGATAACTGAATCTCAGGAGGCAGGACCTCTGCTGGGTCAAGGTCACGCTCACTCACCCTGATTGTAGGTCAAAGGAGCCTTGGTGAGTGGCGTCTTGGTGAGGGGCGTGGGCTCAGGCAGCTGCTCCAGGATCTGTTCCAGGTGCTGGGTGATCTCACTAAAAGGGGCGCGGGTGCTGGGCTCCATCTGACAGATAAAGACAGAGCTTCGCTCAAGGCTCACGGAGACGGCGGGTTCCTCCATTATCTCACGGAGACGGTGGGTTCCCTCCATTATCTCCCCAGACTTAGAAGACAACTCACGATAGGGGTCAGGGAAGGGGTGACACTTACGCTGCAGCAGTGGATGGCCAGAAGCAGGAAAGGTAGTGGACAGTCATTTCCCACCAGAGTTCGAAAAGCAGGCACATCCAGGCCAAAGTCCTGTGGGGACAGAGGAGGGGCTGCCCAGTGAGCCTTCGGTGGGCTCTCCTGTGCCCACTGATCAAGCTCCACAGAGCACCCACAGTGGAGGTCACCTCACCTCAGTGCGGGGCAGATAGTCAGGGTCCGCAGGCACTCGGGCGATGAGCTCACAGAGGACAATCCCAAAGGCGAAGACATCGGCCTGGAGGGAGGTGGGCCATGCCAAGGGGGAGGAGTCAGCAGTTATCTTGTGTTGGGAGGGTGGCAGGGAGGGGTACCGGAGAGAGAAGGCTGGGGTTCCCAAATATACCGCACCTACGGGATGGGGCACCACCTCAAGGCCTCTTACCTTCTCATCATACAGCTCCCCCCGCAACACCTCCGGAGCCATCCAGTACGGGGAGCCCACCACTGCCAATGGCTCCTTCCTTGCCCCTTCCCTGCAGAGGCAGGGTGGTCAGAACTCTGTTCAGACATCTGCCCCCAACTAAAGGGGATGGGCAAGCCTCCTCCACCCACAGAAAATACCACTGGGGGTTCACTCATGTATAGGGCACCCCTGGGAGGCTGAGGGTCAGAAGGGCATTCACCTTACCTATACACAGGAATCTTTTCAGCCAGTCCGAAGTCACCCACAACGGCTGTGAAGCCTCGGTCTTCCCTTCGGACCAGACAGTTCTGACATACACACACACACAAGCTTCCTCACACACCTGTCCCCTCTCTGGTCTTCCAGTATATACCCAAAGTCCCGTGTCACTATAGCACTAAGCACTACCCCAACCCCCTCCCCCACAGTTCTCCAATGCGCCTCATTATTTTAACACCACTCAATACTCACTGTGATACTCAGTTCCTCAGCCCTCCTGTCATTCCTATTCTTTAGTAATTTCCAACACCTTGGCCCCCGACATTCTAACCTATCTACCACCCACATGCCGACATGCACAGGCCAATCACAACTTAACAGTTGCAAACCCTTCTCATCGTTCTGCCCGCCTTGGCCAGCCTACCTTGGATGTGAGGTCTCGGTGAAACACACCTTTGGCGTGTAGGTACCGTAGGCCTTGTGCAATGTCCAGTGCTAGGTGGAGCCTGACTGGCCAGGAGAGGGGTTCCGGGGAGCTGAGCAGCTGTTCCAGGGTGCCCCCATTCATATACTGGGACACCGGAAAGAGAAGGGGAGTGAACGCCAAGGCTCAGTCTGTATTCTGCGTCTGCCACCCCTAAGGCAGTTACAGTTGGCACTGAGGAGGCTCACAACGGTCAGCAGGGTTGGTGTGTCTGTGCTCTATGGTTCCCATTTACATAGTAGGCTGCCCTGTCCCTCACTGTAGGACTACTGCAGTTATGCCATGGAATACGTTTAAATACAATCAGACATTCTTCTGTTACATCGGCTCTTGCTTTAGTCTACTCCATGTGTAGCTAGTGGCTCCTGTGTTGGACACAGATACAAAATATCTCCATCATGGTAGAAAGTCCTCTGGGCTGCAAGTTCCCAGGGATACACAGAATAACTCCGGCTGAGTATTCTAGTAAGTGGTTTGCCCAAAGGGAAGGTCAGGACGGTTCTAGCTGGAGGAGGCCCTGAGGTCCTGGGCAGGCAGGTGGCTTCTTTTTAATTTCCCAGCAGATCCACCAAGATCCCTGACACCTTGGCTTGGAGGTGTGGTGCCTTCCCTCGTTCCTGGCCTATGCTTAATGCTTACCTCTGTAAGCGCGTGCAGCTGCCCTTGATGCACACAGACCCCCATGAACCTGAAAGGCGATGGAGAGGACAGAAGGACAGGCTGTAAGAGCCCAGGACCCACGGCATCTCCTTCCTTTCCTGAGGGACTTTTCCCTTTCCCTCCCACCCAGCAAGCCGCCCAGCAAGAGGCTAGGCCGTTCACCTGAGGATGTTAGGGTGCCGGAGCCGGTTCATCAGCTGCACCTCCCTTAGCGTGTTGCTCCGGTTACTGGGGAGCTTGTTCATCTTCAGCACCATGACTTGTCCCGACTGTCGGTGCCGAACCTGGGGGAGGCAAGGATCGGTGTGTGCCCGGCAGGTTGGTTGGCTGCTAACTCAAGTCGGGTCTCTAACCCAGGCTGTGGGCCCCGAAGTTCTAGCCTCCCGTCCAAGGCTCGGTCCCGCCCCTCTGTCCTCTCCGCGGGTCCTACCTTGTAGACCTCAGAGAAGAAACCGGCCCCGATCTTCTCTGCGCAGTCGAAATCGTCCACACGCGCCAGGCTGGACACGGCGCTGCGGAGGGCCCGGTAGGAGGAGGGCCGGCCCCGGCCCGGGCCTCCGCCTGCGCCCCCCGGCCCCTCCCCCGGAGCCTCTCCGGGCCCGGGGCCCCGCAGCGGTGGCCGTTCCCCGGCCATGGCCGGGCCCCCAGCCCCGGCCTGCTTCACATGGCGGGATCCCCGGGACCCGGGCAGGCCGCGCTCGCCATGGGCGCCGGCCCAACCCGATCCCGGGTGCCGGGACTCCCGCCCGGTGGACTCCTGGAGGACCCGCCGAAGGTCCTGGGCCCGCCCCCGCCGCGCCGGCGAGTTGGGCCCGGTGGAACGCCGCGGCTCTCCGCTCTGCGCGGGGCCTGGGCCTGGGCCTGGGCCGGGCGGCGGCGGCGCTCCCGGGCGCCGGCGGCGGGCTCCCCGCGGGCGGCTGCTGCTCCGCTTCGCCGCCGGGCTCAGGCTGCGCGGCCTGCCCGGGGCGGGGCCGGGCCCGGTCTGCGGTTAACTCCTTGGAGCCCGGGCTGCGGCCCGGCCACGCCCCCTCAGGTGCGTACCCGCGCGTAGGCCGGGGCGTGAACACCAGGACGACTTAAGGGTTGACGGCCGGCGCGACTTCTCCGGCGCCCCGGGCTCCACGGATCCACCCCGCTGCCTGCCCCGTCTGCGCCCCACTCCGACTGCCCATCTCAAGGGGCTTCTGACCCCGACACGCTAAACCTCGGGGCTCGCTAACACCTGTCTTCTCCCGTCGTGGTACCCAGGGCTGTAGGGAACCTCTGGCCTCCGCATCCCTGACCTGCCCCGACCCCTCCTCACTCCATGTCCGCTCCCCTAAGTTAAGTTGAGATCCCCGCGCTCCTCCCGGTGGCCACCCTCTTACTTCTTTGTCCTAATCACCCCCTCTTAGAAGAAGCCCGCACCTGCAAGGAAGCCCCGCCCTCCGTCACAGCCCACCCCTCGGCAGGATCCCGCCCCCTCAAAGGCCGCTGCCCCTCGGAACCCGCTCTCCTTCGGGGGACCTTTCCTTGGGATGACACTGTCACATCGGTGTGTACCCAGGGCCCCTCGGTGCTGCACCCCCTCCTCTTTGTGTTGCTCTCACTAAAAGAGACCTCTCGGAGTGACTCGGCTAGTCATTGTGACCCCTCCTCTCAAGGTGACTCCTCCCCTCGCTGTCGCCCAGCGGTGTGACCCCTTTCGGCAGGTTGCGCCCCGCGTCGGTAGACGCGAGTCTGCCCCCTCAGGCCAGAGGAGGAGGTGCAGAGGCCTCTACAGCGGTTGGGATCCTCGGAGTGCGCACGCCCGGTCTCGGGACGTGGCTTTCGCTGTTGCCGATGTTTCCGGCTCTGCCACTGACTCCTCCCCTCAAGGTCATCGGCGAGGGAGCCAATCATCGCTAGGGTTGCGTGACGTCACTGGATCCCGGCAGAGGTCTGGCCACCGTGAGCCTCCTGCCACCTCGCGGCGGGATGGAGCGAGGCTGGCTGAATGTGCAAGGCAGTCCTGAGACTGCACCGTATAAGGGAATCATACAGGTTTGGAGAGGGAATAGTTATGCACAGTTGTTCTAGAAAAGTAGAGTAGGCCAGTGCGCGTTCGTTTTCCCAGGAACTCTGGTTATCATCCAAACATACTCATCGCATTAAATTAGTTAACTCTGAGAAACTACTTGTAATCTTTTTGTGTAGATTGAAACAAGGAGGCCGGGCGGTGGTGGCGCATGCCTTTAATCCCAGCACTTGGAAGGCAGAGGCAGGTGGATTTCTGAGTTCGAGGCCAGCCTGGTCTACAGAGTGAGTTTCAGGACAGCCAGGGCTATACAGAAAAACCCTGTCTCGAATTTGTAAAGCACCTTGGGGTGTGTCTTGACTTCCTGAGAGGATTCCTAGGGAAAGACACACCTAGAATGTGAGTGGCACCGTCTGGGGCCATCTGGGGCCTCAGGGATCAAGGGAAAGTCCACGGCATGGGTATCCTCAATCCTCTCGGACGATGCTGTGTGGGGAACTGCACAGTTCCACCTCCTCACCAGATAGACAGAAACCACCGAAACCCAGAGCCGGAATAAATCCTACTAATCCTAATAATTCCGCAGGGCTTGGTTTTTGACAAAAAATTAACACAGTTTCCATGTAAACTATTTGTCATCCAGAGATACAATTCACAGGAAAAGCTGGATAAATGTTTCCTGTTATCAGTTTTTGGATACTGTTGGTTTTCTAGTCTCTCCCAAGGGTGCCAGGGAAGATTGTGGGGCCCTGAGGTCATAACTAAAACCCTACCATGCTCAGGAGTTGGCAGCTAAAGTGTTGATGCTCGGACCGCCTGTTTTTCTCTGGTCCCTGGGAACCTCCCCAACTTGACCAGGCTCTTTTGACATGAGCTTTGCCATGGTGTACATGTTACCTTGGACATACATGTCAAATTTAAATTGCCATCTAAACTGCTATGAGAGGAGGGACAGACACTTGAGAGAAGATAGTGACAATTAGCTCTCGGTGGCACTGCCCTCATGAATGTCCTGATGCTATCATATGAGGACAGGTTCTCCATGACAAAAGGACAGACCCATCCTGAGTGTTCCTATCTTGTTTCCTGTGTTCCTGCTCTCCAGCATGTTACAGAGCAGTGGGATGTCTGTCCCATGCCAGATAACGACACCATGTTCTTGGAATTCCCATCTTAGGGTTTTACTGCTGGGAGCAGATACCGTGACCAAAGCGACTCTTTCTCCCCCACCCCCGAGACAGGGTTTCTCTGTGTAGCCCTGGCTGTCCTGGAACTCACTCTGTAGACCAGGCTGGACTTGAACTTAGAAATCTGCCTGCCTCTGCCTCCGAAGTGCTGGAATTAAGTCATGTACCACAACTGCCTGGCCCAAAGTAACTCTTCTAAGGGACAGCATTTAATTGGGGCTGGCTTACAGGTTCAAAGTTTCAGTCCATTATCATCAAGATGGGAACATGGCAGCATCCAGGCAGGCATGGTGCAGGAGTTCTACATCACATCTCAGATGTAGCTGAGAGTTCTACAACTTCATCTGAAGGTTGCTAGTGGAAGACTAACTTCCAGGCAGCCTGGACAAGGGTATTATAGCCCACGCCCACTGTGACACACCCACTGTGACACACCCACTCCAACAAGGCCACACCCCCTAGTGGCACTCCCTGGGCCTAGCACATACAAACCACCACACCCATCTTCTGGAGCCATGAGCCAAATAGTCTGCCCGTAGTCAATGGCAGAGACAAAATAAAAATCTAAGGCAGTTTTCCAGCCGTCTTACTGTTTCCTTTCTTCTCTTTCCCCTCCTTCCTCCCCACCCCCTGCATGTTCCCTGTCCCTGCCTTCCTGCCCCTTCTCTCCTTTTTAAAATGGCAGGGTCCCTTAGATCCCAGGCTAGCCTTGAACTTGCAATGTCTTTGAGGCTAGCCTTGAACTCTTGATCCCCCTGACTTCCTCCAGTGGGCTGGGATTAGAGGTACACCTCACCGCTTCCAGCTTCTTGCTGTTTGCTGTTTTATAAGACAGGTTTCATCTTAGAAAATGCTCATTTTGTACATATCTAGACTAGAACTGGTATCAGCTATTTCTACTGTGGTTTTCCTTTGTTAAGGAAATCTCATTTACACCTGAAGATTAGTACTAGGAGTAATGGTTATTTGACCTTAGGAAGAACAGGTAACTGAATGTAGTTGATAGCTGCCTTCTTCAAAACAACCTCATCCAGTGTCTTTATTATGCAAATGTATATCCTTCACCTAGGTTAACATGTCTTTCAGTTCTGTGTATAATATAATGCAGATAATATGATAGGGAAGGATGTTAGATAATGCAGGTTAAAATCTCACTGTAGGGCTGGGAGAACACTCAGTGGTCCAAGGGCTGGCGTGGAAAACTTGTGTATGGGAGTTCCGATCTCCACGATCCATGTAAACACCAGGTGGGAATGGTGACCCAACGGGGACTTATAACACTTGCTGATGACCAAGCTGGCTGTGTTCGATAGCTCTGGGTTTGATTGAGAGACCCTGCCTCGTGGATAAACGCGTGATCCAGAATGATGTTCCACATCAGCCGCAGGCCTCTACACGTGCTTGCATCTCTGTCTCTCTGTCTCTGTCTCTGTCTCTCTCTCTCACACACACAAGGGCCAGCATACATGTAAAACATACATACACACATGCATACCACACACATGAAAAAGTAAAACTATCATAACCACTTGAAGATAAATTGCCTGAATCATGAAACTTGTTTTCAAAACTGTTAGCACACTGTCTCCTGTGATGGTTGATGTTGACAGTCAATTAGTTGGGCCTGGAATCATCCAGGAGGCAGGTCTCCTGGCACAGCTGTGAGGTGTGCCTTGACTCAGTCTGCTGAGGAGGAAGAGCCACTTGACATCCTTCCCTGGGCTTGGGTCCTGGACTACAGAATATTTGATCACACTGTGAACCCCGAGATTATGTCATGTCCTGGAAAAACCTGTTTCTAGTTGTAGTGTCGCTCAGCCCATAGCACACACCTTCAATCCCTCTGGCTGGAATACACCCTTAGTACATATCTTTGATCCCAAACAATAAAGGTAAAGTTAGTTTGTAGAAAGAAGCACCCATATTTGAAAGTGATGTCTAATTGAGTGGCAGACAAAGTAACAAGTCAGAGAAAGATCTGACAGAATAGGATACGCCCACCTCTCAGAACAGAGAGAAAAAGGCCACTTAGAGAGCAGGGCAGAGAAATAAGAAAAGGCGAGAGGGCAGTTTTACCAGGACGGTTGTACAGAGACAGATTGCAGAGAGAGAACAAGCCAGACACAGGTGAAGACAGACTAAGCCAGGGATGAGAAGGAACCAGAAGACAAGAACATGAGTGGCCAGGAGGACCTGAGAGTTCTACATCTTCATCTGAAGGCTGCTAGTGGAATGGCCAAAATTAGTTTGAGGTCAAACAGAGTAATTCAGTAAGAAGCCAAGAGAAGCCAGTTCGAGTCAGTCATCTTGGAGAGGAGTTTGAGCCAGAACAGCTGAGTTGAGCCATCCAGCTAGGGTTCAGAAAGAACAAAAGGGTGAGCTTATTCAGCAGCAAGTTTCAGAGGCTGAGAATGTTCTATGCCTATATTAGATTGTATGGAGGCTAAAAGTTTCCAGGCCAAGGCCTAGGTCAGCGAACTTAGGCAGTAAGCCTCCAAGATGACAAACAGGAGCTATACAGAGAAACCCTGTCTCGAGAAAACCAAAAAAAAAAAAAAAAAAAAAAAAAAAAAAATGACAAACAGGAGAATAAAAGTTCCTATTACTACAGGTTAGGAGGAAGAGGAAGGTTCCAGACCACAGACACATGTGGCCAGCTCCTTTTGCTGCTGCTGCCTTGACTTCCTCGCCATGATGGACTGTACCCTCGCTGAGCCAGAGCAAAGCCTTCCTCGCTAAGCTGCCTATGCCAGGGTGTGCTGCACCTCACAGCAGTGAGGGAGGGAACTGAGACATCCCACATCATCACGCCACACGTCTTCTCTTGATTTTCTCCACTGGTTCCTGGCAGTCTCCATAAGTCACTGGTCTTTGCTGTTTTAACTTCACCTCTCTGTCCTTCCAATAGGAGTGCCCCCCACTTCTCTGTACGCACACTGCAGGCCAGGTCGTTGATCCCAGAGTTAAAGATTACTTCTATGTTGAAGAATCTGAGTTCTTTCTGTTGGCCTGCCCTTGCCTCTGAACTTCAGACTGTAAAATTACATCGATGACTCATCACCTGAATACGTGTTTTTAAGGAATGAATGGACTAGACCAACTCTTGGAAGATGAAGGCAGGAGGATCAGTAATTCAAGGCCATTTAAGCTACACAGAGAGTTGGAGGACAGATTGGGCTATCTCAAGCAAAACAGACAAACCCATGGGTAAAAAACTATTTTTTTTTTAAAGACAAGGCTTCTCTATGTAGCCCTATCTGTCTTATAACCTGCTATGTAGACCAGGCTGGCCTCACACTCAGAGATCTGCCTGCCTCTGCCTCTTGAATGCTGGGACTAAAGATGTGTGCCATCATGCCTGGCACAAAAACTTGATTCCCCTTTTAATTCCAAGTCTTCCCTAAGTGTTCCCTATCTCAACAAATCCCATTAAATGCTCAGGTGAGACAGCTGAGTTAGCCCTGACTCCCCTCTCTCCTGACCCAGCTCATCAGCAAACACTCTGAGACACTGAACTCTGGTCTCAGTGTGGACATTTGGCTCACCCTGCTACCCCTGACCCAGGGTTCGGCATCACCGCTGGCCTGGGCCTCCTTTTTAGGTCTCCACGTTACTTAATGCCTTTGCCCTTGCATAACTTTTCTCAACCACAGTGGCTCTCAGCCTTCCTAACACTGTGACCCTTTAATATAGTCCCTCATGTGTGGTAACCCCAGCTGTAAAATTATTTCCTTGTTACTTCATAACTAATTTTGCTACTGTTATAAATTATAATGTAAATGTGTGTGTTTTCAGATGGTCTTGGTGGACCCTGGTGAAAGGGTTGTTTTACCTCTAAGGGGCGTGACCCACAGGTTGAAAACTGCTGCTGTACAAGAGGGTTTTGGTTTTGTATGTTTGTTTTCAGTTCTAGGAATCCAACACAGGGCCAGGCAAGTGCTTACCAGAATCACAGCCGCAGCCTCTGCCTCCCCCAGAATATTCTTTTTAAGATATTAAGTCTGGGGCTGGGGAGATGGCTCAGCGGTAAGAGCACTGACTGCTCTTCCGAAGGTCCTGAGTTCAAACCCTTGCAACCACGTGGTGGCTTACAATCATCTGTAATGAGATCTGACCCCCTCTTCTGGTGTGTCTGAAGACAGCTACAGTGTACTTAGATATAATAATAAATAAATCTTTTAAAAAAGATATTAAGTCTGATTATTTTACCTGTGTCTATAAAACCTGCACTTCAAATAAAGTTAAAAATCTTTCCTTTATTCTTCTTTCCTAAATATTTCCTAATATTTATGTGCTTGATCTCTAATTTCTTGCCTAAGATCTTCAGTATAATGTGTGAGATAGCGGTTGTGGATAGTAGCCGGCCTTACCTTGCTCCCGGCTTTTCTTAAGACGAGGGCTCACACATAGCCCAGGTTGGTGTAAAACTCACGGCTGCCATCTTGTCAGTCTCCTGGGAGGTAGGTTTTTGATCCTATCTATGCATGTATTTTTGAGACAAGGTTTCTCCTTGTAGCCCTGGCTGTCCTCAGCACACTATGCAGACCAGGCTAGCCTCAAACCCACAGGGATCCACCTGTCTTGGCCTCTGGAGCGCTGGATGTAAAGGTGTGGGACACCACACTGGGCCTGATCATTATTATGTTTGTGCTTGTATTTATTTATGTGTGTGTGTGTGTGTGTTTGTGTGTCTGTGTGTACACTCCTGCCATGGGGTGCATTTGGAGGTCAGAGGACAACTTGTCCAGTACAGTAGGTTCTCTTCTATCCTGTGGGCCCCAGGCAGCACGCTTAGGCCCATTAGGAGCAGAGGCAAGCACCTTTCCCTACTGAGCGTCTCACTGACTCTTAATCTTTAAAGGGATGCTTCTAACATGTAAGTGTAATGTTTACTATATGGGTATTTGGAGTAGTAATTTATATTATCACAAGAGTGCCATGTAGCATTAAATCTCAGTCGTGTAGCCAGGCATAGTTGTGTCTAAGTGTGACTGTAATTACTTGGGAGGTAGAGGCAGGCAGCTTCACTTATATAGAGACTCTGTTTCAAAAACTAAACCAGCCAAAACAAAGTACCCTTGCCCAAGACAGTGCCATAAGACACAGCCATTCTCACAACTCGGTGGGTCGGCTGAAGTTGGCTGGTTAGAGCTGGTGCCCTCTTTCCACCTCCCTCCAGGTTCCCTCCTAGACCAGCAGGGTGGTCTGGGCACACTGTCACAGTGACTGAGGGCAGGACCCCAGGAGCAGCTCTGTGGAGCTAGCTTGTCTGCCAGCTTGTTTGTGTTAAAGATATCACAAGGTCAACCAAGTGCAGAGCAGGGGGGAGTCGGTGAGCGAGTTTCCAGAGAAGAGATCCAGAGGGCTCTGCTCCAAACAATGCTTTAACCACTGATAGAGTCAGAATTTGAATTCGCCTCTGGGAGTTGGTGGAACTGCAAGGCGGGGCCTGGTTGGGAACAAAAGCTGACTCCTTATTCTGGTCCTTTCTTGTTAGCTGCTCTGCTCCAGAGCTGTGTAGCTTCGGGCTGCCCAGACTCCAGAGATCCACGTTAAGTTCAAGATAGACTGTTTACATAGGAGGTGGTCTGGAAAACATATTCTAAACAATGATATATGAAGTGAATGTCTAATGTGACACCAAGATGTCACTTACAGATAAGTCTAGTATTATGTGTTAGGTTTCAAACCTGGGACAAATGACTAACAGATCCTTTTTATCAGATGCCGGTAGCCTGATTTCCCTGCGTCCTCTGTTACAGGGCCTTCCTGGCTGGCACACCCTGCCCCCTCCCCTGAACTCTCCAGCCCAGGAAGTTGGGCTGCTCTGTTCTGTATAATCCAATCATTTGGGTTAGCTGCTCTCTTTGGGCCTCCTGCTGCTGCCCCCCTTCTTCTCTTGCCCTCCCCTTCCTCCGCAAACCCTACCCGGCTCAGGGTCACGTCCACTCTGGACTCTCCAGATGTCCCTGCCTCTGACTATGCTCCCCCCACATTTGTAATACACTTCTCCTCCAGCACACCTGGGGTGGTCAGCTTTTCTTTGCTTTATTTTCCTTTTTCTTCTTTTTTTCCACACTACTTTGTAACTTCTTGGGGGCTGTTCTAGTGACTGCAATCACAGTCAAACTGTTGAAGGGCCAAGTCAAACAACCCAGATGCACCTTGTATGCTGAATATGTATATATAGATGTGCATGCCTGTGCTGGCTAGTTTTATGTCAGTGTGGCTCGAGGTAGAGTCATCTGAGAGGAGGGACTCTCAATTAGACAAAGGCCTCCCTAGGATGGGGCCATGGGCTGGCCTGTGGGGGGGGCACTTCCTTAATTAGTAATTGATAGTAGTGCCCTGCCCACTGTGGGCGGTGCCATGCCTGGACTGGGGGTCCTGGATCCTTTAAGGAAGCAGGCTGAGCATGTCGGGCGGAGCAGCCCGCAAGCAGCACCTCTGTTTTGTCTCATGTCATCTAAGGTGAGCATCTGGAATCGAAGCTAGCATGCCAGCTTTTCTCTGTGAAGCAGTACTAGTTTATCTACGCTATATATTTTATTTTATTTATTAATTTTTTATAAAAGGGTTGATTTATTGTAGTTTAAATACGCAAATTCAACATTCAAACATCTTAAAATTAAACTTTTTAGAAACAAAAGTTCAAACATTCAAATAGAAGTAGTTTACAGGAACACCCAGAAGGGAGTTTTGTGGTCTAAGTGAGACTATTGGTAGAGCTCAGTGGAGAATAAAGAGTGTTTAAGCCAGGGTTCCATTCTGGCTAACATGTTAGTTATGAATGTTCACACCCGAGGAGGAATTATTAAATACATCTTCTCCTGCGTAAACAAGACTTGGCCTATAACTCCAGTGGGGAGAATATATTTTATATTATTATATATAACAATTATATATAATAATATAAAATATATTTTAAATAGACTACCTAGGCTGACCTTGAACTTGCTATGTAGTTGACGATCTTAAGAATGATCTTAAACTCTGGGTTCTCCCCTCCCTATCACTAAACTCTTGGAATTATGCCCTGGTGTCTATACTTTTTTAAAAAAATATTTTTCTTTTAATGATTTACTTTTTATTTTATGTGCATTGGTGTTTTGCCCGCATGTATGTTTGTGTGATGGTTTTTGATCCCCTGGAACTGGAGTTACACAGAGTTGCGAGCTGCCACGTGGGTGTTGGGAATTGAACCCCAGTCTTTTGGAGAGCAGCCAGTGCTCTTAAACACTGGGCCACCTCTCCAGCCTCTATTTTTCTTAATAAGTATTGTGTTGTATGTAATTTGGAGGGGGGTTTTAATCTTTTTACTTCTTGCTGCAAATTTGGCAGAAGTTTGTCAAAGGTCTTATATTTCTCTTTAATGTATTTATTTTGGGGGACAGGGTGGCATTAATGGTTCCATTCTGTAGTCCAGGCTGGCTCTGAACTCTTGGGAATCCTTCCTCGCTCTCCAACGGTGTGAGGCACCATGTTCCCCTTACTCATCCTTCTGGAGTCTTGCCCAGGGGTGACTTACTGGTCAAGTGATGGACTGGGAACCGTATGAAGAGAGGATCGAGGGCGGACAGAAGCTGTGGCTGCACTTCTGGCCCAGTAGGCTGTGAGCACAGGCAGGCTGCTGCTGCTGCTTTCCTAACTGGACTTTGTTTTATAGGTGGGCAGCCACACCCAACAGTGATAACAGGCTCGGTAGCGCCCTTGTTACTTGTGTTACTGTGGCGACCCCTAGTGGAGGGAAGCACAGAGGCAGCCAGAGTTCCCCCTTCACAAGCCATTTCACTGTTTTCCCTGTTGGAATACTCTTCAAGGGCTTAAATATATTCTCTACACAGATGGGAAAACAAGGCTACCCACCAACTAGAGCACACTTTCTCACATAAATAACACAAATCTAAACAAAGTCTGGTGTTTCATTTTTTCATGTAGCCCAGGCTAACCTCAAATTCCCTATACAGATAAGGATGATTTTGGCTCCTCCCCATCTCCCCTCCTCTCGCTTCTCTCTGCCAAGGGCTGTGATGATGGAGTGGGAGTGGTACTACATGCAGTGCATGCAACACCAGGGCCTAAAGCGGGATAGGCAGGCACCTACCCTCGGAACCACGTCTCCAGCTCTGAACCCATTTCCTCTTGTAAAAACACTGATGCAGTGCTAGGGACTTGACCCGGGGCCAGTGTGTACGAGGTACGAGATCTGCCATCCAGCTGCTTCGCTTCAGTGTGTGGTTTGCTGTAACTCATACCCCGACTCTAACTGCTGTCATCTCCTCTGCAGGAAAATCTCTCTAGGCAGGTTCGGTGGCCCATACCTGTAACTACAACTCAGGTGGGGGAGGCAGATCAGCAAGGTGACCCACAACTACACAGTGAGCCCGGGCTGTACACAAGACTGTCCTCAGCCGCCTCCCACACACACGCGGGGAGGAAAAGGACCCCTTTCTAATCCTTGGCTTTGAGCTCTAACCTTTCCCGTGTTCTATTTCATACTTGTCGTACTCCACGTCCATGACTGGCCTTACCTCTTCGTCCCCATCCCATCAAATGTTACAGGTTGCTGTTAAGTTAGCAGCTCAGCCCAGAACAGACCTGGGCTGTGTGTGTGACCCATGCCGGCTGCCTGACGCCGAGGTCCCGTGTCACAGTCGAGAGGACGGAGGTGCAGTGAGTATGGGCAAACTCAGCATGGAGTGGAGGGAAAAATCAGAGCCAGTTGTTTGTTTTAAGACAGGCTCGGGCTCTGTAGGCCAGGCAGGCAATCCTCCTGCCTCAGTTTCCCAAGTGCTAGTGTTAGAGGAGTGTGCTACCACATTTAGCTTTGAGTCTGTTTAGCTTTCAGAGTCTTAAGAAATGGTGCTTTGGCTCTAAGTAAAAGTGACCTTAACAATAATGGACTGGACAAGCAGGTGAATTCAGCGGCTCAGTGTTACTCCCAGAGACCCGGCCTTTCCGCTCCGTGTAGCCCTTCCCTCATGTTCTGAGGCTTTGTCACCGTAAGCGTTCTCAAGGGTTCAAGTGTTCCACCATCACATCGAGGACCATTTAGAGGCAGAAAGCAACCTCATTTCCTCTTGTGTGTCTCCTTCTGAGGAGCTAAGGCTGTCCCTCAGGACCCTTCTGGCTGCAACATACTCCCTTCATCTTGTCCAGGGTTCCAGAACAGTCTAGATTGCTTTAAAAAGCAAAGTTGGCTTGCCTGCTGGTCTTAATCCTTGCATGACTCTCCTTCCTGAGCCCTCTGAGTGGGAGTGCCCCTCCCCCACTCCCACAGGGTTACCACTCACCCTCGGTCCCTGCGTCAGAAGCTGAGGCATTGTGGGGCCTTAGAGCTACTTCCTTTACCTATCTCAGCAAGGCCGCTGACCCTCAGAGCCTTAGGAAGCTCAGGTATTTTAACCTTCACACTGGAGTTTGGAGGAGTTGGGGCCAGAGGAGGGTACTTGCTCCAAGAGGTTGAGGCCTTCAGAGAGAGGTCAAAGCCCGCCAGGCCTCAGGGGGGTTCTTGCCCCGCTCCACAGTTCTGGCTTCACATCTTCTGAGTTTATATCTTTGTGTCCTGGGGCAAATACTTGGGCGGGAGAGGACTTGCCTAGCATGTGCCGGGCCTGAGTTCCCAGCTCCATAGGTAAACATTGATCTGGGCTTCAGAGCAGATGGTAAACAGCACCATCTGCAGCTGCATGTGAGGACAGCGCCTCAGTCTTACCCAGAGGCTCGTGACCCTTCCGCGTAGTGCCCTCTGCCACTCTCAGGGTGCTGAGCGGAGCAAGGCATTATTAATGATGATTTGGAGTATAGCATCTATCCAGTAAATAACCCTGTATTTTTATATATTAAATAACCCTGCAAATTATCTTACTGATCAGCCTAGAGTCTCTAGGATTGCCCTGTTCCCCCTCCCCCCACCCCCTTAGCTCCCTCTGGACGACTCAAGCTCCCCTTGAAGCCTTTTCCCAGAAGCATCACAGGGCACCACAGCCCCTCTCCTCAGCCAGGAAGGGCCTTAAACAGGGAATCTTTTGAGATAGAGACAAATGGCCTGGCGGGCCTCACCCCTTGCCTCCCACCTAGAGGCTGTTACAGCTATTCCCCTCAGCCTCTGCCCTCCATGTGACAGGATGTCACCTGGCCCAGGGCAGACCAAGAGGCTACTCTCTCTCCCCCAGCTCTGCTGACTTTACCCTAGCAATCCCCACTCGGGGCCTTCATTCTCCACCCTCGGCCCCACCCCCTCCCTCCGGCCCCACAGCCCTGGACACAGTACACAGGGCCCAGAGTCCCTCCTGGAAGGGAATAAAAGGAACTGCTTCTGTTCCCATGGCTATGGTCAACACTTTCATCCCAGGGCTCAGCCCTGAGAATCCGCATTATATTCCAGGGTAAGAATAGTCTCCGGCTTGCTGCTGGGAATGGGGCTTGGGCTATAGGAGACGGTTCGCTCAGGCCCTGGGGCCAAGCTGAGAACTGGGGTGTCTATGGTGGGGTGTGGTATGGAAAGGGGAATCGAGTGGCTGCGAGAGGCGGGTCTAACAAAGCTGTGTGTTGTCTTCCCCATGGAAACAGGTTAAAGCAGGAAGGACTGGACACCCAGGCAGGGGGCTCCGAAATCTGTGTTCCAGGGCTGGGGGATGCAGTAGCTTCATTGATTTAATGATTACCTGGCACACACAGGCGCTGGGTCCTGTCCCCAGTAGGCAAAAAATGACAAAGAACAAAACAAATGACCTACAAACTCGAGCTGGGGGAAGGACTGGTTGGCACCTGTCTGAGCCAAGCGTGGTGTGCTGAGTAGAAGGATCAAAGGTGTTTGGTCAGCCTAGGCTGCGGAGTGAGACCCCGTCTATAAGTAAACACACACACACTTGCTGCAAGCGCACCCAGAGCGGGCCTTCCCGCCTGTCAGGACGGTGGTGGTGGAAGGGTCCGTCTTGGAGCTAAGCAAGGATTCTGTGCCCCAGGTACACTGGACACTGCCCGCTACTTCGGTTCAGCATGGGCCAGACCTATGGGCAGGTGACCGGTCAGCTACTCCGAGGCCCTCCTGGTCTAGCCTGGCCTCCTGCTCACCGCACACTTCTGCCTCCCATCCAGTCTCCAAGGTCTCCTGTGATCTCCAGGAGGAGGCCACCTCCCAGGCACGGGCATGAAAGGCTCAGCTCCAGTCTGATCCCTGGGTATACAGGTCTGTACGGAGGTCTGCATGGGTGTCTCCTTCGAAGAGACTGTGTCCTCAGCTAACACATCTCCGTTAGGTTTTATACCACAGGCGAAGTTCATGTTTGCTAAGAACTGCAACCAGGTTTGGGCCGAAGCTATGAGTGAGTTTACACTAAGGTGCGGGGAGCAGGAGAGCCTCGAACTGCCCGAGGAAGCCAAGGGAGAGGAAGAGGTGGAGAAAGACCAAGGGCCGGAGGCAGGGGAGCCACTGCTGGAGCAGAAGCTGGTACCCGTGGGATGGGCAGGCTGGTGGGTGGGGCTGGGCACTTGGGCTTTGCCTGGGGCATCGGGTTTGGCTGCCAGCTGTCCTGGGGAGCCTGAACTTACGGTCCTTCTCCTTCATTAACGTCTCTCGCCAGGTTTCCCCCTACTCCATGGATGATACAGACCCCCGGAAGTTCTTCATGTCAGGTGAGAGGAAGCGGGTCGAGACCGAAGGCGCGGGTCGACCCCAGGATGTCCTGACTCGGCATCTCCCCTCCCCCAGGCTTCACTGGCTACGTGCCCCGTGCCCGCTTCCTCTTTGGCTCCAGTTTCCCTGTGCTCACCAACCAGGCGCTGCAGGAATTTGGGCAGACGTGCTCACGGGGCGGGGCGCAGAAGGACCCCAAAGCTCTTTCCCCACTCCCCAGACCCAACTTTCAGAATCTGGGTCTAGTCCCTCACTATGGAGGCTACGTGCCAGGTGAGAAGAGGCTGTGAGAGGCTTCGGGAAGGCGGGGTGCAGTGCGCAGGCGGGGTGCTCAGGGAACCGGAATAAACCGATAGAGAGGTCCGATCCTGTGATTTAGCTTTAGAGAAACGGGGAGTTGGGAGCAGATTTTAAAGGGCAGATTAGAGAGACTATGCAACTGGCTAAGAGTTAAGTGGTTTTTTCACACCTCTGGCTATACATGACAGACTCTCTTGGCCACACAGGATATAAGTTCCGGTTTGGAGGCACATTTGGGCATCTTACCCATGATGCTGTGGGCCTCAGCATTACTCAGAAACAGCTGCCGGCCTAAATACCTGGATTTCCAGTTCTTCCTTCTCATCCTAACCCAGTGAACCTTTTGGAATGAAGAGAGGTGGGTGGAGGAAGGGCACAAAGAAAATGGTTTGGAGGCTGAGCACCTTTTTATTATTAGGTGTAATAAATAAATAATAAATAAATAAATACATACATAAACAGAAGCCTGGGCTCCTCCCCCCTATTCTGACGACCAGGCACTGGTCACTGCCTATTTACAGCATGGGGGGCTTAGGACTCTGGCCCCAATACTGTTAACTATCTTCATTATCCTTCAGCCTAGTGAACCTACTAGGGCCACCTCCCTCCAGACTCGTCTACACCATGGAAATGTTGGCAGCCCGGCACTGCGTCCCGCCCCTCCTTGCCCGGGTGGAGGTCTGGGACACTGAGGATGGGTAATTAATACTGAGCACGGGAGCAGGCGCCAGCACAGAGACCCGTGGCCCCCAGCTCTCCCCAAACTTTCCGTAGCCAAGCCTGGGGGCTTGGGAAGGACTCTCCGGCTCTGCGTCTCGGGGGGGGATAGGAGGGACCCTGAGGCCACCAGCATGCACAAGGCCTCAGTTTTGGCTGCTCCCAGGAGGTGAACTTGGAGTTGGGGTTAATGTCACATAGGCCACGGGTACCAAGCCAGTGTCAGGGCCGCGGCTGCAGCGCAGCCAGTCTCCTGCAGCCGGTCCCAGCACCCGTAGGATATCTCCTTTGCGGAAGCTCAGTTGTCCAGGGCCTGTGGCCAGATGGTGGCACAGCGCCTGCACCTCGCTGGAGAAATAACAAGTGTGGGGTCGGAGAAGCCCTGGACACAGCCAAGTTTAGTTTCCCAGTACTCAATGCCCTTGGGCGTACCACGGAGGTTTGGAGGGCGCAGCTGGAGGGTGTGGCTCCTGCAGGTCCTCTCTGGGCTCCGGCTCCCGACGGGCCCCCATGGTCTGTGCTACTAGCTGGAACACAGACTTGTCCAGGCTCAGCCAGTCCGAAGGCAGCCTAGGGAAGAGGAGAGATTCTGGTCCTGCCTGTGTCCCACCTGAGACCAGGCTTGCCCCGCCGCTCCGTATACCTGTAGGGACCCTCACCTGTTTGTGGGCCGGGCTTCCCGCTGAGCTTTTCGAGAACCAAAGAGATGTCCCCACTTGATGCCCCCAGGAGAAGGCTCTGTGGTCCCTTCCTCATTTTCCACTGGTGGGGCAACCGGCCCTTCCCTCTCTCGACTACGCCTGAGCTCAGCTAGCACTGAGTCAGGGGGGCTCCCCATCCAGAAAGGCCAGCCCCTTTCTTGGCCGAGGGTCTCCTCGGGGGCAGGGCAGGCCTCCGCCCCCTCTACCACCCCTTCCCGAGGCGGAGGGGGTGGAGCCTGGGCCGGTCCCCCACCGCCGACTGCTTTCTTCTTGTCACTGCCACTGCTGCTACTGCGAGGGAATCTGGAGCCCTCCGCAGTGCCATCGATGTAGACCTGGGAGCTCTGCATGAGCTGGTACCACCAGCCAGCCTGGCCCCCTCGGGCCCACTTGCCGTGATCCGAGCTCCCCGCCACCACAGCCGCCTCGTCCGCGTCTTCCTCGTCCTCTTCTCCGCCTTCGGAGGCGCCCACCCCCTTCACCCGCTCCCCGGGGGCCGCCCTGTCCATGTCTCCGGGGCCCTCCTGGTCTCGGGCCCTCGCCAGCTGCAGCGTTGAGTGCGCAGACAGCAGCAGGTCCTGGGACACCCGCAGCAGCTCCTTGTGCTGCCGCTGCTGCCGCCCACTCTGCAGCAGCCGGTGCTGGAACAGCAAGTCCAGGCTGAAGGGCAGCAGGGCTAAGGGCTGGAGCAGCAGCAGCAGCTCCTCGAAGAGGCCAGGGCACACGGTGTGTGCGGCCCGCAGGAAGCCCCAGGGCTGGTAGTGGGTCTGGATGATATCTAGGGAAAGAGAGAAGAGAGAGGGACAGAGTCACACTCACAAGTCTAACCTGGCCTGAGGGGGACTCGGAGAAGCACCCCTGGGCAGCCACTGCGCGCATCCACGCGTCCATGCGTCTGTTTGTCTGTCAGCACTGAGCCTGCTGCAGCGTGCTGCACATACATCCTGAAATGGCAGCTCTGAGTTTAGAGAGGAAGGCTGGGGTTCGTGGCCACCCTAACCGCTAGAGTCCCCAAGTCTGCTGCGGCTTCAAGGCTCTGAGTCAAGTAGACGCCCCAAACTCTGAGAATGAAAGTCTGGTGGTCCTCCCCAACGTCCCATACTGAGGTGGGACGGCAGGGCAGGCTGTGGGCATTACCTTCATGGTTATATAGGTGATTAAACCAGAACTCCAGGGACCGGATGCTGTTGGAAGATGGAGAAAGAGTTTAGGAAGAGACTTTCCAGATGACATTGCTCTCCCCACAATGTCATCTGGAAAGTCAACGGGGTTGAGGGGAGTGGGGTTAGCACGAGATTCACAAGTCAGTCAATTCTTGGAATGGAGACGGCCTGCGTGTAAGTCAGGGTGACTACTGACTGAGGACAGACTGCTGGGGCAAAGGGAATGGCCGGGCTGCCACCACTACTACACGCTACGATGACGTGTGTTCTAAGGCAGGTTTAGCTCTGAAGCTCTGAAGAGTTGCAGCTGAGAGATTACAGTTTGCAGACCCTGGACATTGAGAGACCCAGCTCCTTTCTAAACAGGCCAGGCCATGGCCTGGGAAGTGGAGGGGAAGTGGTGGGACGTGTCGGTGCCTGCAAGAGGCTGCCCCTCGGTGGGGTGCAGACGCCCCTTCTGTCTCCTTCCAGGCAGCCAGCCCTTTAGGGGGAGAGCAGAGCTATGGTGGGGCTGGCTGCTCCCATCTTGCTGTTCCACACACTCACTTGAGCAGGCCAAGGATGAAGGCGTTGAAGCGCATAGTGTGACTGGTGAGTTCTGGGAACTGGCTGACTTTGTTGTAGAGGCCATGCAAGACCTTGGTGGACGGGCCTGGGGAGAAGACGGGGTTGGAGATCACACTCTGAATTTCTGGAACCCTGAATTCAGCCTGGAGTCCAGGGTTGCTGCAAGCTAGTACCCACCTAGCTGTGTGGACGCCTCCACCACACTCCAAGGCATGTTTTTACGTTGGCCAATGATCACATCCAGCACGAAGGCCTTGAGTCCATCCTCTAGCACGGCCTGGACTGCGGGGCACAAGTACTTCAGAACCAGGTGGCCGACATTGGGGCTCACAGAACTGTTCCCCAGCTTCGCCTGCAGATACATAGGGTGACCGTGAGAAGCCTGATCTTAGTCTTACTTAGTCAGCCCTCCCGGATCCACCCCTGCCCCCCGCACCCCCACCACCCGTCCATTTCCGTCCCCGAGTTCCAACTCTGGGTTCTGGACTAAAGAGAGCAAAGGGAAGCGACATCTGAGTCTGCAGGGCACAGCTCAGCTCCGGACGGACGGACGGACGGACGGTGTCAGCATACCTTGACGCCAGGATCCCGGCTCGTGCCAAAATGGGCGACTATAAGGTCCACGGCGGTGTTGACGGCTTTTACCAGCCCTGTGAGGGAGAAGTTGACGTGCCAGGTCCCCTTTGCAAGACTCTAGCCCACCTGGTGGAGGCCGACCCCTTGGCGGGGAACAGGAAGTTGCCCCTCCCCATTCTTTCTCAGAGGGGTTGGCTGCCCTCTACACAGAAGGTTTTTTTTCCCTCTCTGACCTTTGGCTGATTCACTTGGCTCTACAAGGAGCTCTGCTCTCTCCTCTGCCGAGCTCCTCCCCTAGGCCCTCTTGGTTATTTACCCTGAAGCTGCTCGCAGGCTCCTGGACACTAACCTGCTGACCAGCGTGCCCCTGTCAATCCTTGTCTTCTGTCACCAACACGCTCACCCAGAGTCGCTTCAACGACAGTATTCAACTAGAGTACTTGGGGGCTTTGTTTGTATCTTTTTGAGACTGTCTCACTATGTGGCCCTGGCTGTCCCGGGACTGACTATGTAGACCAAACTGTCCTCGAACTCAGAGATCCACCTGCTCTGCCTCCCAAGTGGTAACCTAAAGGTATGCACTACCATGCCAGGCTCCAGGAAGCATTTTAAAATTACATATCGGTCTCTCTCACTGGACTTAACTTGGTGAGGGAAGGGATGAAGCCTCATTTCCTAAGTTCCTGACCCACCGCCCTCGCTCACTCAGACTCTCCACAAGCTTCCTCCCTAATGCTCATGGGATCCTTATTGGTATTTGGGGTTTTCGATTGGTATTTAGGTCTTCTGAAGGATCATCATGTAGTAGGATACCAGGCGCAGGCGCGATGGCGGGACCCCTGAACCACGCTGGGTGTGACGTGTACCTTTTTTCTGAAGTATGTCGATAGACACGGCCTCTGAGTTGCCATCTGGAGACAGACAGAACTCAGCTGGAGGCTTCTCAGTCAAGGAGAAGGGGTCCTGCAGGTCAGGACACGTCAAAGACAATGGCTTTGCAATCTGATCTGGAAAGAGGAAGAAAACAATCCTGAGAGGCTCTCCCCGGGGCCCTTCCCAGCCAGCCCTGGGTACAGCCAGGGACCTTGGCCACGCACCATTCAGCCGGCAATTCAGATGGCTGGCTGTGCCCAAAGAACCGGGGAACTCAAAGATGGGGTTCCTGCGAGCCAGCCGGGCTTCCTGTGACCTTCGATCTAGGCTTCCTGACAAACCAGGCGGCCCTAATGGGTTCTTCCTCCGGTATTCCCGCCACTTGAGGGCCTGAGGGGATAGGTGGTTGGCTGGAAGCGGAAGCAGATGAGAAGACAAATTAGGAGGAGACAGCATTTCATCTCTACCCAGCGGCCGGCCGTGTAAAGTGCCAGGGCCAGGCCGATGTGTCAAACACCTACAGAGGCTGTGGCCGTGACTTCCACGGAAAGCACAAGAACCCACCCCAAGGAGATGTGGGCTTGCTTGGGCTGCGGAGGAAGGCGTACCGTTGTTGGGTCTGGAGGCCATGCTGCCCTCGCCACCTCCTCGAGCCAGACTCTCTGCCCGGGTGAAGCCGGATCTCCAGGGTCCCAGAGGTGGCAAGCTTCCCGTGCCATGAAGCCTGTACTCAGCCAAGGTCGGAATCTTCTGGTCCTCCTTCTGTGGCTGCTGGGAGGTGGCCGGGCGCACAGCAGGACAGGTGTGGCTCCATGGTGGTAGACTTTCTGCTGCTGTGCCCTGCTCCGGGGGTGGGGAGCAGGAGGTAGAGGCAGATGAGTCGGTGCTAGACCCAAAGGGGCCGGCACTCCGGACTGGGGAGTAGCTTCCCAGGGGTGATGGCCTTGAGGTCTCTGGTTCAGGCCCGGCGTTCCTGGCGCCTCTGCCAGTGCTCTGCGACGTGAATGCCTGCCGCTCTCCTGAGGGAGCCGGGCCTGGGCCTTGAGCAGTAGAGATAACCAGCGGGGCAGGCTGCTGTGCGCGGCTGCAGCCCGCGAGGCTGTAGAGCTGGGAAAGACTGTGGAGGGCGCGGGCCTTGGCCAGCTGCTTGGGGAAGTGATGCTGGAACACGAATGGCTGGATCGGGAGGGTGGTCGGCCTCTGTTCCTTGCTGTAGCGAAGGACGGGTCGGCTTTCAGTGCCACCCCCTGTAGCGACAGTGATGGAGGAGGACTGAGACAGAGAGACACCGAGGAAGAACCAGGAGGACCTAGGAGGTGATACCCAATGGGGATGATGGGCTAGCCTGGGCTGCAGGGTCTCAACAGGGGCAGGCATGCTCCCACCCCCAACCCGGTGAGGAGGGTACGCTGCTCCTCCCTGGAACTCGTCCTGCGCATTCTGACCTGGGCTGCCTTCTGCCTCTCTACTTTCTCAACTTGTTTGGCGGCTCTGCGCTCACCTCCCTGAGCACGTGCTCCCTTGCAAAGGTATTTTAGACTTTCCTGCAGACGGCTCTGAGCCCATAGCATTGAGCTCCCCTTGACCGTCCTGCTGTGGGCCTCTGCTTTCTTTTTAAATGAAAAGAGCCTCGCTAGAAACATTGTTCCTGAACCAGGTCCCTGGAGACTTTCAGACTCTGCTCCTCCACCAGCTCTGCTCGGGTTTTCCTGACACCTTCAATGTTGGTCAACCGCAGACCACCTACAGGTCCAGGTGCTGCAGCCTTCAAGCTCTCTCCACTCATCACCATCTCCACTCACTCACACACTGCACTCACTCACACTCCACTCACTCACACACTGTACTCACACACTGCACTCACTCACACACTGCACTCACTCACACACTGCACTCACTCACACACTGTACTCACTCACACACTGCACTCCGTCTTTGAGCAAATTCAGCAGCAAGACATGTGTTTACTTGTAGCCAAATCGGCCAAACTTCTCATCCCAGTACACTCACAATCCTGATCTCTCCTGATCCCCTCATAAGAACTTCAAAACCCACTATTGCTCTCTTTGAATAGGGATATTTCCCAACTCTGGGTTTTTTTCCAGACACCTTTCAGGTCCGTAAATTACAGGTCTCAGAACTGAGTCCAGAACAATGCAGGTGCCTCGGTATTTGTTAATGAACTGTTATCTCAATAAAACCCGGCTCATGCTGCAGATATCTAAATGAACACAAGGTGGCGCCACATATACTTACAGGGCCCCAAACCCTGGGCGTGGCTCACCAACTAAGAGGCAGTTATTTCTCCACAGATCAAGAGACTTATTTGTGTTTGTCTTTTGAGACAGAGTCCCATGTAGTTCAGACTGATTTTGAACTTGCTGCGTAACTAAGACTGGCCTTGGATTCCTGATCCTCCTGCCTTAGCCTCTAAGTGTTGGCCACGTAACAAGTATGAGCCACCTTGCTACACACAGATCAGGGAAATTTAAATTAGAGACATTACCTCACTGTCTCCAGCTAAGGTCACCCAGATGGGAAATAGCAGAGCCCAGAATGGTGCCCAAACCAGAGTGTGGCTTCTGGGGCCAGTGCTCTCCACCACATCACGTTACCACACAGTGATGTCGGGCTGGGTTTGCTGTCTTTCCTATTCACATCAGTGAGTCACTGGGATGGATACACAGCCTCATGGAGAAGTGTTACCGACCCACGCTCCCTGCCAGCCCCAGTGCTCAGAGGACACTGCCTTCTTGCTGTGTCCTCCATCCCTGCACTCAGTCCTTAATCATTCCTAGACACCAACACCCTGGAGCCTCTCGTCCCCACGGTGTCCGCCTGAGATCCATCACAGCCTTCCTGCTCAGGCCTCTGGCCCAGGAGCCCTCTTAACCTGCTTCATTTCCTTTTGGTAAAGCGTTAGGAGGTATTTCTTAACGTGTTTGCTGTCTGTTGCTTTTCACAAGATTTCTAGAAAAGTCGGGGCCAAATCCCCTCGGTCACTGTGTCTCTAGGGCCTGGGCACATCATGGGAACCGGACAATTAAATGAACAAATCTCTACTTCTGATTCAGTCTGGTCTCCTTTGTCTCAGATCATCTTGTATAAATCTAGTTTCTTAGCCAGGCAGTGGTGGCGCACGCCTATAATCCCAGCACTCTGGCAGGCAGAGGCAGGCAGATTTCTGGGTTCGAGGCTAGCCTGGTCTACAGAGTGAGTTCCAGGACAGCCAGGGCTATACAGAGAACCCCTGTCTCGAAAAAACCAAATCCAAAAAAACCAAAAAAAAAAAAAATCTAGTTTCTTGAAATATGAATGTATCTGTGGTTATTGCTCAGAGAATCACACATATTGCGTAGCTGGGAAGCAGCCCCAGTTCCTGGGTTCCTTTTTAAAATCCAGAGTTCCATGGGAAGCTAGTCAGTACTCAGCGTTTCAAGGGAGGGAGGGAGGGACCATCGCCTGCTGGATTCGACCTCTGTGCAGGGCTTTGGAAATGGCTGGTGCACATTTTGCAATCTGTTACTCATCCAAAACAACTCAAGGACACTTTACAAATCGAATTCCACTCTGGCCTCTGCTTTATTACTTTTGTTCTATCAAGATCTGGCAAGATCCCTTTTCCTAAACGTCAATCCTGCTGCTCAGGTTCCAGATGTGCCTCAGCCTCTTCCAGTCACGTCCAAGCTGGTTTTCCCTGGCTATCCATAAATTCAACGAACTGTCAACTCATTTGTTGGCTTTAAAAAGAGTGCATAGAATCAGGGGAAAGACCATGACAGAGGTCACTGCAGGCTGCCGTGACGGAGAAGTCGCACTGGGACTGGGGAAGAAGCTCTTCCGGTGGAGAGCCTGCCAGTAAGGCGGTCTTAAGGGCTGAGTACCTCTGGAGGGTCATTCCTATCATCCCAGCAGGAGGCAGAGGCAGCAACACCAAAACTTCAAGGTCACCCTTGGCTGCACAGTTTAAAGATAACCTGCGATGTACAAGACCCCGCCTCAAAATAGTGAAAGAAAATGTAAACCGTATTTTGTGTGTGTATGGGAAGGGGCCTGTGGAAATCATAGGTTAAATTTTTCCTTCTCCCATTTAGACTTCAGGATCAAATAGCCTATTGGCAAATGCCTTTAATGGCTGAACCATTTCCCTGACCCAAGAAAAATACTTACATTTTTAAAAATATTAGAAATTCTTTAAATGTCTTAGTTCAATGAAAACACTTCAGTGGCTGCTGGTCCTCTCCTGTCTCTTCTCTCTCTCCTGTTCTTTTGTTCCATTATCTTGTATATGTGGTGTGTGTGTATGTACACAGGTTTGTGTATATGTGGTGTGTGTGTACACAGGTTTGTGTATATGTGGTGTGTGTGCGCGTGCACAGGTTTGTGTATATGTGGTGTGTGTGTACTCAGGTTTGTGTATATGTGATGTATATGTGTGTACACAGGTTTGTGAGTATTTGCAGAGGCCCCAAGTTGATATTGGGGTTCATCCTCGATCACCCATTCACCTCAAACCTAGAGCTCTTGGATATGGTCAGTCTCTGTAGCAAGCATGTTCTGGGTGTCCCTGTCTCTGCCTCCGGAGCCTGGAATTATGGGAAGGCTGCCACAGCTACCAGGCATTGGTGGCATCTGCAGTTTCAAGGGTGTCTGTCAACTGTGACACCTGGCAAAGTGCTGTAATCACTAAGCCACCTCTCCAGTCCTCCTTTAAAATACTTAAACATTTTGAGATAATTTAGACCTCTCGCTGGTCTGGAGCTCACTATCCTCAAAATCACAAAAGCCGACCAAGCCTTTGCCTCATGAGTGCTGGCATTAAAGGTGTGTGTCACCACGCCTGGTTGAAATATATATTTTAATGATCATTGTGCGTGTGCATGTATAAGTGTGGGAGTCAGAGGTCACATAAGTCCTAAGGACTGAACTCAGGCTGCCAAGCCTGGACAGCGACGGCCTAACCTGCCGGGCCACCTCACTGACCCCATTTGAAACTTCTGATTGATTTTTCAACCTTCACTTCCTAAATGCTGGAATTACAGATATGCCGGCCAAGCCCAGTTAGATCTCCAACCTTGAGGGTTGCTCCGCTCAGCCCTTAAGTCTCAGTGTTCCCTGGTGCTATCCTTGTTCACTTTGTAATTCCAGGCATTCTCTCTGGATGACTAGTTCTAAGTACCACTCCTTCCTTCATCCCTCCCTCCCTCCCTCCCTCCCTCCTTCCCTCCCTACCAGGGTCTCACTTTGTAGCCCTGGCTGAGCCAGAGATCACCGAGTAAGAAAAGCAGCTTGCTTAGAACTCCCAGAGGCCCACTACCATTCCTAGTCCAGTGCCTTCCTGCTCTACGTGCTGGTCTCTCCTGTCGGGAAGACACGTCTCCACATCTCCCACCCGAACCACCAAGAAGCTTTCTAAAATGCAAGGCAAAACGTGTCATTAAGCAAACAGAACCAAATCAAACAATACCAACACAGCCACTCTCCCGACGAAAACCCTTCAGTGGTTCATCCCCACCCTCTCGGCTCTGCTAAATTAGTCTACTGCAGTTCCTGGAAAGCGCCAGATTCTGTGCCTGTGTGGCGTCGTACAACGGGCTCTCCTGGGAGCCTAGAATGTTCTTAAACCTTACAGCACCACCTTTGCAGGGTTCCTTTCTGCCCCTTTGTTCTGCCCTTCCTTGGAATCCCACCAGGACAGATTCTCTCTCCAGCACTGCTTCAGTACAGACCCTGCTACAAAGTAATGACTCGAAATGGAATAAACCACAGAGCACTGGCTTAGGACCTGCACACTTCTGGGGTTTTTGCTTTGCTTTTTTCTTACAGAAGTGGTCTCATGTTGTTGCCCACGTTGACCACCTGCCCTCAAGCAATTCTCCTGCCTCAGCCTCTGGAGGCACGTGCTAAGTATTCAGCCTAGGTATCAGGCTCTTTAGTGTAGCCTTACCATCAGTGATGCTGCTCCCCAGTGTGGCTTCCCCGCTGGACGTGCCCCTGAGCTGCCTTAAGTCCTGCAAATCCCTGCATGTCTACAACTGACCACATGCCTAGTCTGTCTCTGTCAGCAACTCTTCCACAGTTTCCCAGGACACCAATCTCCAAGTCCTAGTGATCTATCGATTTGTCTCTCTCTTCCCCCTGGCCCCACCCCAGGGGCAGCACACGTGCTGGACCAGAGAGAGAGGTCCAGGCTGGTATGGAACGAATGCATATCGTGGTGGTGTTCTCCGAGTTCCTTACCGTCAGCTCTAGCTCTTGTGTCCCTCTGAGTGTGGCTGTTGGCCGGGCTCCCTAGGAGCGCGGGCCCAGGATCCGTCGGCTGGGCCAAGGGTCCCTGCCCGGCAGCTCTGAGGCCAGGAAGTGGCATCTCACTGAACTGGGGGCCCTGACAAACCTGGGTGGACCAGGGTTCGGGGCCAAGGAGGTCCAGGCTTGGCCCCAAGGGCATGGATGGCAGGCTATGGCTACATCGAGTGCCCTGGTCAAGTGGGCCTGCCCTGTCTTGCTGGGCTTCTTGGATGGGTGAGAACTCTTGGGAAGAATCTCCAACACTCGCCCGAAGTGGTGGGGAGCCAGAGCCCGCAGCTTTCTTCCGGCCTTTGGCCAACTCAGCGAAAGAGGTAACCCTTCTGGGTGGGGAAGCAGGCCCAGCTAGGGCTGAGGGGCCCTCACTTAAGCGTACTGGGCAACTGAGCATGCGTTCCAGTGAGCCCAGGCGGACAGGGGGGCTGCGCTCCAGGCTCCGATCATAGCTCCGAGAGCGCTGCCGGCCAGAGCTGAGGTTGGGGGGGGACGTATTTGTGTACACCTGCCCTTCAAGTACAGTGGGGCCCATGGCGGTTGCTGCCTCTGCTGAGGAGCCCTCTGCTTCTTGTTCTTCCGGCTGGACGTCTGGTTTCTGGAAGAGGTAATACTCAGAGGGCTGGCTGGGGTCTGGGTCCGAGCTGGGGCCTGGCGGAGGACTTATCTTGGTGTGTTCTTCGGAGCAACTGGTGATGGAGGAGCCGGCTGGGCTTGGGGAGGACTGCGAGGACAGGTCACAGGTGACAAGTTTATAGTAATTCTGTGTGGCCACTACAAGGCGGGCCTGGCTCTGGAAGCAGGCTGTGAGGTCAGCCACAGCTGGGCAGGGCTCACAGTGTGGGCGGTAGGCGTTGCAGTTGGCATCGAGCTCAGGGGACAAGGCGTGAGGACATCCACAGCCCTCCTCCCTGTCCCCGTTCTCCGGGTGGTGGGACTCGCAAGACATTCTCGACTCAGCCGGGGAGGGCTGCAGGTCCAGGTAGAAGGCTCCGGGGTCTGCGGTGTCTGCATGGCTGCAGAAGGAGGAGTCGCTGCAGGACTGTGGGACGGAGTTGAGGTTGGCCCGGGAGCTGCCCTGCATCTTATTGTAGAGGGTGCTGAACGTGACTAGCACGCCGTCGGAGCTGTTGCAGGAGGAGTCGCTGACGTAGCCCATGGACTGGTCGGCTGCCTCCGACTGACTGGACGTGCTACTGCAGCGGCCGTGCGGGGCTCCCGAGCCGGTGCGCCCGGGGCGTCTGGGGGATTCATCCGAACTGAGCCTCCACTCTTGTTCAAAGGAAAAGCCAGAGATGTCACTGGCCCCCCCTCCGCTGCCGCTTCCCCCGTGCCCCCCACACTCGTCCAGCTCCATCGTCTCAGCTTCCAGCTCTGGCCGGCAGCAGTGGCTAGTGCTGCACTGGGTCCTCAAGGTTGTCGCTGGGTCCTGTTCCTGCCCCTCCACCACTCCAGGCCGACTGCGTGTCGCACCCCAAGGCCTGCCCTGTCCGGGTCCGGATGGTGGCAGCTGGAAAGAAGACAGGTGGAAGGGCTGGCTGGCACTGTGCAGGTGGAAGGACTGCTGAGTGACACTGTCGCCAGTGCTGCCATCATGCAGGTCACCGAGTCCGGTCTCACCCACCCCTTCCTGCACCAAGAAGGGGTTGTGCCGCTTGGGAGCTCCGGGGCCTCGTCCATCCCGACTCCTACTCTTGACGCTGTCTGAAGACCGCGTTGGTGCCCCTGGCGCCGGGTGCAGGCTGGTGTACAGGAGGGAGTCAGCTTGTCCCAGGTCGTGGTCAGGCTGAGTGAGGCTTAGCTCCGGGGGGCAGAAAGGATTGGCTCTTGTGCCCCCGCCGCCTCCACCCGCACCCCCGCAGCACTGCCTGTCCGGGACTTGGCAGTGCACTAAGGGAATATGGTGGACGATGAGGGTCTCTCCAGTCAGCTTAGGGGGGCTATCCATTCTGGAAAGTTCCAACAAAGGCATCAACAGCACCAGATACTGCCTTTGGAGCCCAGTGGGGCAGAACACATTTCATCAGGAGAGCTTGACACCTGGAAGAGAAAGGGAACCTAATGTCACCTCCCTGGAAATCAGGGGCAGGCCCTTGCCCAAACTATTTTCAGATGGACAAGAATCTGAGAGGAAGATAGGTTCTGGGCCAAGGTGGAGCTCTGACAGCACAGGCTAACCACACACGGGGGCACATCTACACTTTCTGCATCGCACGGGCTGGGTCCGGAGGCCCCGCTTCATTTTAAGGCCACTGTGTATCCAGGTTCAGTAAAAGGCCAGGCCTCTTTTAACGCCATGTATGAGGGGGTAGCGCCAGGGACTGCGCCTCCTTTTTCCTTTTTTACAATTACATTTATTTACTATGAGAGAATGTGTGGTTGCAGATACGAGTGTGCCCCAGTGTGTGCATGGAGGTCAGAGGACAACCAGCGGTAGCTCTGCTCTCTCCCTCCACGTCTGAGTCCCAGAGAGTGAACGCGCGATGCCAGGTTTAGTGGCAAGTGTCTTTACCTGCCGAGATACCTCTCAGGCCTTCCTATGTTCCTCTAAACAGTAAATAACAACCCCCCCACACACACACTCACACACACACACACTCACACACACTCATACACACACACTTTCACATGCACACATACACACACACACTCATATACACACACTCACACACACATACACACACACTCATATACACACACTCACACACATACATACACACTCACACACATACACACACAGTCACACACTCTCACACACACATACACACTCACACACATACACACTCACACACACACACTCTCTCACACACACATACACACACTCTCACATACACACACACTCTCTCTCTCTCACACACATACACACACTCTCACATACACACACACTCACACACTCTCACACACATACACACAACACACACATACATACACACTCACACACATACACACAACACACTCATATACACACACTCACACACATACATACACACTCACACACATACACACACACACACACTCTCACACACACACACACTCTCTCTCTCACACACACATACACACACTCACACACATACACACATTTTCACACACACACTCTCACACATACACACACTCTCTCACACACACATACACACACTCTCACATACACACACTCTCTCTCTCACACACACTCACACGACATAACTAAGAACAACCATGTAGAGTGTCTGGAGAGCACAAGGCGCTAAGGGACAGCGATGCCTGCACAGCTGTGGCGGGAAAGTTTACAGGTGAGGAGAAATAAATTAGACATATGTCATAGGTTCATAGATATCAGCTATAATTTTGTAAGAAATGTATCTCAAAACATTCTATACCAGTTGACCAAAGTCGGCCAGCGCGTACGCTCTGTCTTCCCTATGGGTCCCAGAGCCCCTATCCCTCTGCTTCCTGTGGGCTACTACTGGTTTTTTATTTATTTACATCCTGAATGCTACTCCTCTTCCTGGTCTTCCTCTCCTCCTCTGAGAATGTGTGTGTGTGGGGGGGGGATCACCCTGGTGCATCATATCTCTGACTGATTGGGCCCATCCTCTCCCACTGAGGTCAGACAAGGCAGCCTCGATGGGGACACGTACCAGTCAGGCTACAGCTCTAGGCAGAGAGCCCCCGCTCCGGGGATTGTGGGGCCCACATGGAGACTGAGACACACGTCTGCGGTATACGTGCTGGGGGCCTCGTTCTGGCCCACAGGTATTCTTTGGTTGGTGGCTTGGTGTCTGAGAGCTGTGTTACTGTGGTAACACAGCTTCACAAACACAGTAGAGGGGACATGGGGCATGGCTGACACCGACCTCTCCCTGCCCGGGAGCTGACCACTCTCCTCCCCAGCCCATCACTCTGTCACACTCCTACACAGACCTGGCACACATGGGGCCTAACACGGTTCTGAGGCTTTAGGTCAGGGTTCAGAACCTTTAAAGTACCCAAGTTTAGCTTGGTTTTAACCTAGAGCGGGGGTCTCAACCTTCCTAACGATGCGACCCTTTTCCTTATGTGGTGCTGACTCCCAACCATAAAATTATTTTTGTTGTCAGGCAATGGTGGTGCATGCCTTTAATCCCAGCATTTGGGAGGCAGGGGCAGGCAGATTTCTGAGTTCGAGGCCAGCCTCGGCTACAGAGTGAGTTCCAGGACAGCCAGGGTTACACAGAGAAACCCTGTCTCAGAAAAAAAAATTTTGTTGCTACCTTATTACCATAATTTCGCTGTTTAGAATCGTCAGGATACCTGATATTCGACCCCTGTGAAAGGGTCGTGTGACTCCCAAAAGGGGTCACTATGCATAGGTTGAAAACCAGTAGCCTAGAACCTTCACTACTGGAATTTCCTGGAAAATCTCTATCCAAGTTTTATCTCTGAGAGGCTAAAGTTCTGTCGGCTGTGAGGCCCTCTGGTCTTTGGCCCCGTGTAGAAATGACCTCTCAAACCCTCTGCCTGGCTTCAGACTCAGGTCTCTTTCCCCTAGACCCCAGGACTAATTTCTTCTGAGCCTGTACTCTCTCTTCTGCCTTACCTACCCTGGCTCTAAGTTCTGCATTTACTTTCTCTCAGTCATTTACCTGAACCGTTGACAGCATCGATTGCTCCAAGTTTAACTCATTTAGACCAAAGGGCCGAGCTCCGCGTGTGGAATACAGTAATGGGCAGATAAGTTACATAGGCCTCAGGAAATGCATTAAAGGGAAATGCAAATGCCCAATAACTATATAGAGTAAGTTATAATTAAACATAATTGTACATTACAATTATGTATGTTAAATCATATTAAAATTAAGCCTGCTGAGAGGAAGCCTCCTTTACTGGATTTGTAAGTGCTATTGTGTTGAGGATGATATTCAGCATGGATGTAGAAAAGCAAAAACTAGAGAGTTTAAACTAAGTTACAAGGTTAAGAGTTATAGAAGAAAAAATACAAGAATAAAAAGAAAATTGGAGACAGGGTCTGGCTGTCCTCCAAATCCACATCTAGCCAAAGATGACTTTGGACTCCTGGTCCTCCTGCCTCCACTTTCCGTGTGCTGGAATCACAGGCAGTACCACCCTGCCTGGTTTATCTGTGCTAAGGGGTTTAGCCGAGTCTTCATGCACGCTAAGTAAGCACTCTACGCATGGAGATCATCACCAGCTCGAGCGTAATCCCTGGGAAACCTAACCCAATGGTTGTTGTTCCTTAGCTCATTAAAGCTCGCTGTGCTTGAGAGGACACCACTGAAAAGGTAGAAAGTGAGTGGGGGGCAGGTCAGATGTAAAGGGCTCACCATGCAAGCATGGAGAGCCGAGCGTGCTCCCCGGACTCTGTATTAGAAAGGCAGGGCACAGGGGCACACACCTGGAAACCCTCCACTGGGGAGGCAGGACAGGCAACTGCTCAGGACTCTGGCCAGCTAGGGGCCCTGGCTCAAATCCAAGGTCCTGAGTAATGACCCCTGAAGCCAACATGCATTCACTCATCCATACACACACAAGAGCCACCCCACAGAACGGGGGAAAGCACCTTTAAATCACATGTCTGACAGTGGTTTCTAATCGAATTATACAAAAAACTCTTACAACTTCTTTCTTTGTTTGTTTGTTTGTTTTCTGACAGGCCTCCTTATATACCCCTGGATGGCCCTGGACTCACTGTGTAGACCAAGCTGGCTTTGAACACACATTAGTCTACCTGCCTTTGCCTACAGAGAACTGGGATTGGAAGTGCTCCGTGCCCATCACTGAGTAGATGTGTAGATGATTGAGTAGATGTTTCTTTAGAGAACACATCTGTGTGGTTTAGCAGGAAGAAAAGATGGGCAATGCCAGTTGTCATCAGAAAATAAGAACCTGTAGAAAGGGGAACAAAATACCCACAGAAGGAGATACAGAGACAAAAGGTAGAGCAGAGTCTGAGGGAAAGACCATCCAGAGACTGCCCTACCCAGAGATCCATCCCATATACAGTTACAAAACCCAGACACTACTGTGGATGCCCACAAGTGCTGGCTGACCGGAGCCTGGTATAGCTATCATGTGGGAGTCTCTGCTAGTACTTGACAAATACAGAGGGGGACACTCTCAGCCAGCCATTGAACTGAGCACAGGGTCCCTAATGGAGGAGCTAGAGAAAGGACCCAAGGAGCTGAAGGGGTTTACAGCGCCACAGAAGGAATATCAATATGAGTCACCCAGTACTCCCAGAGCTCCCAGGGACAAAACCATCAACCAAAGAGTACACATGGAGTTACCCATGGCTCCAGACACATAGGCAGCAGAGGATGGATGGCCTTGTTGGACATCAAAGGGAGGAGAGGCCCTCGGTCCTGGAAAGACTTGATGCTGTGGTGTAGAGGAATACCAGGACAGGGAAGCGGGGGACGGTTGATTGGGGAAGGGGAGATGGCTTATGGGATTTTCGGGAGAGGGGGAACCAGGAAAGGGGACAACATTTGAAATGTAAAGAATATATCTACTAAAAAGAAAAGAATAATGAATCAAACATCACAAAAAAAACAAGAAAGAAAGAAAAGAAAAAAAGAAAATAAGAACCCCACAGAGATGCCACCACTCTGCCAACAGAGTCCCCAAACCAAAACATACAGCAACCACAAGCTTGGGGTTGGCATAGAGATTACAACCCTCACACGTGGCTGGGGGCAGCGTCCTGGTGCAGGCCCTTGAAAACCCGTCTGGCCATCCCTCAGACGCTTACACAGACTGGCCCACAAGACCCGGGAAGCCCACCTCGAGGACTGACCTCAGAGGGGAGAGGTGGACCACACAGAAGCCACTATCAACGTGCTCACAGCACAGCACGCACAGCAACCAAGAGCACGGCAAGACCCCAATGCCCGCTAGCTGATGGATGAATAAGTAAGGTGTAATTTATCTCCCATTATTTTCTATACCAGCTAAAAATTAGTACAAATGTGATATACACCTGCAGTGGACTATTATTTGGCAAGAAAAGCTTGAGTCACTAGAACACGCTACAACATGAAGGAGCCTTAGGAGGTGATATTAAGTAAAAGAAGCCGTCACAAATGACTCCTAGTGAATGACTTATTTGAAATGTCTAAGACAGGAAAACCGACTGAAATGGAAGGTAGATTAGCAGTTCCCAAGGGCTGAGGGGTGTGGAACAAGTGCTTGATGGATAAGGGGGGTCTTTGTGGGGTGATAAAAGTGTACTGCTATCAGACACTGGCAATGGCTACCCAGTGAATAGATTGGTTTATGAATCGTATTGAGAATAAGGCTATCCCAGGCTAGCCAAGGCTACATAGTGAGATCTTGTTTCAAAAAACAAAATCAAAACCCACAAAAGATTATGTTTCTGGGATGAGGAGTAAGACAGAAGGCCTGCTGGGGGACACTGGGGGGATGGCCTGGAGGGCTGAACATTTGCATAAAAAAGTAAGAACAAGAGAGGGAATGGGGGACAACAGCTTAGTGACATCTGAGGAACAAGAGCAATGGACTTTTTAGGATGCTTTGATATAAGACAATTTCCCCTCACTTCCTATCTCCTTTACAAAAAAATGGGTCTCTCTCTCTCTCTCCCTCTCTCTCTCTCTCTCTCTCTCTCACACACACACACACACACACACACACACACACACACACACACACACTGAGTACATGCTATGAGGATAACAAGGATGACAAGGCTCTAAAGTTCCAACAACGACCAATCAATTAAAAATATACAGTCAGGTGTGGTACAGGCCTTTTGTTGAGTCTGCCAGGGCTACAAAGTGAAACCCCACCCACCCCCAAATGTATGCATGTGCTTGTGATGTGTGTGTGTGTGTGTGTGTGAGAGAGAGAGAGAGAGAGAGAGAGAGAGAGAGAGAGAGAGATATTAAAACAATCCTATGCTATTAGCCGATCGTGGTGAGGTCCTGTGGCCCCAGCTACTTAGAAGGCTGAAGAAGTTGTTTCTCCCACCCAGGATTCAAATACGGATTGGGTGTACAGTGAGACCATGGCTCAAAACAATGTTAATGTGGTAACATGAGCACTGACTTAAAGAGGAAATGGAAGATCAACTGTATACATATGTATATATGATATTTTTCTAAGTTATCTTTATTATTCTTTATGTTTATATGAATGGGAAACACACAACAAAATATTCACAGTGCAGACCTCTGATGAGCAATTCTGGATGATTTTCATTTTTTTCTGTTTCATCCGTGTATATATAATACCATGTATATAGACAATAGTTTTCTCTAAGTAAGGAGATTGTCCTTACACACAATACTAGATTTTCCCCGAGGATTCATAGATACATTCAGGCAAACTATTCACATACATAAATATTTTTTTACATCAGAAAAAGAGAGGCCTGGAAATATAGCTCAATGCCAGAGTATTACAAATACCAAAGCTATTGTCTGAACAAACACATAATAGCATTAAGATAGAATCCAGGAACCCTAATTTTTGAACATTAAAAAAAAAAAGGAATGAAATGAGAGCTGGGGAGGTGCCGCCTAGAACCGCAGCACTGTGGGGGAGGGAGAAAGGTTAGGAGTTCAAGGCCAGCCTGAGCTACAGTCGGTTCCCACTACCCTGGGCTGCTGAGTCTGACTCAAACAATAAAAGAGGAAGAACTTAATAAGCCAATTGACTGTGTCCCCCACACTGGAGTACATCTAAGACTTCTTTCCCGGGAGTCTAGCAAATCCAGCACTGTGGCCACAGGTAATGAGAACTCTGAGATGAATGAACTCCTTCACACTTTTTGTTCCTATGAAGAGAGGAGGAGGAAGCTCCCACAGACGAGCCTCCTACCTATGTCTGACTTGGGAGACAGAGTGGCGGCTCAGCCAGCAGGAAGACGTGCCGTCTAGGCGCACAGATGCAGTTATCTCCAATTCCATCCCCAAATAGTCACAGGCGTTTTCATTGTGAAGATTAGTTCACTTGTTTTTGAGACAGGGTCTCTCTGTGTAGCCCTGGCTCACCTCGTATTGGCTCTGTAGGTGAGGCTGGCCTCGAACTCAGAGATCTGCCTGCCTCTGCCTCCTGAGTACTGAGACTAGAAGTGTGCATCTTCACATCCATTTAACACAAGCGGAACCCGAGGCGGCAGGGTATAGATAGTTTACTCACAATCACCGCTGGAATGGCCCCAAGGCGGGGCATGTCCCTCTCAAGGGTGTCTACTACCACTCATTCTCAAGGGCTTGAGGGTGGCCCGTCCTCTCCCTCAAGCCGGGTCAAGACCCACACCTGTTTCCTCCGTTCCACAGCACGCACTGTCGTGGCCACTTATCCAGGCTCTACCAACTAGTCTGAGCCCATGGGCTCTTTCATCCCTTGTTTTCACACCGGTCAATCCGGCTTCCTGCCCCTCAGGTCACGCCTGGCTCGGCCGTTCACAGTCCTCGGCTTGCTGGGAACTAACCTACCCTCACGACACTCCCCAAATGCTCAGTCACACACTGTACAACAGTCTAGTCCCCGAATTCTCTACCGGGATGAATGGTGGAAACAGAACTGAGGATCTGTCTGCCTACAGGCAAACCCGCTACAGAAGAAAGCTTTGTTCTCCAATAGCATCCTTCTGTTGGTCAGGGAACCTAGTTGCTTGTTTCTGGTTTCTTTAGAGCTAGCAGGGAGGCAAAGGCACTCATTGTTATACTTCAGTAATCTGACCTTGACCTGAGGTCCTGGAGAGCCACTGTGGGGCTGATTGTCTTCTAGGGCAGGATGGAAGGGAAGAGGGCGGCTGGATGGTGGACCGGAGGGTGTTAGTTTAGTATAATTATGGTTAGGTCCCTTCCTGCTAGGAAGCTGCTCCATCCATGTAAGAGTGCGGAGTATCACATAAGAGGTCAGGTGCCTTCAGCATCGCCCTCTCTCCAGCTTAACTGCATCCAAACCTGGAGCTTGGCAGCTCCTATGGCAGCGTCTACAGTGTGTGTGCCTACATGTATGCATGTGTGGGGAGGTGTGCCTACATGTGTGCATGTGTGGGGAGGTATGCCTACATGTATGCATGTGTGGGGTGGGAAATCCACCCAACCTTCTTGAAAAAATGCATGGATCCCTGCGTGGTTTCCAGCATAAACTTCCAAGAGCTGTAGAAGGACCTCCACCCATTCAGCCTTTGTGTCCAGATCTGACAACGGCAGCTACAGCAGCTTCATTAGAAATTCCCAGAAAGAAAGAAAGAATGAAAGAATGGGATCTCTTTCTTGAGCAAATAGCCTCCTTTCTTTCCGTGCAGAGATGAGTTTGTCTGCGCATGCCGGCACTCTTCCCTTCCCTTTCCTAAAGACAAAGCTACCCTTCAGAAACCAGAGCCCAGATGCTAATGACAGTCCTGCCTCTGCCTAGCTGCGACCTCCCACTCCCCACCCCAGAGCCGTACCTCTGCAGGGAGCCTCGAAGCTGGACCGGGTGGCTCCCGCTCCTTTTGCACGCCCGCTGCTCTACCTCGACAATCTCAGCTGACTCACTGGTCCTCACGCCCGCACAGGGGAACCGGGCTGATGTTCTAAGATCTGATTTCTGTTAATACAATGGCATCCTAGCCAATGCAGGAAGGCTGCGCAACCTCAGCCTGTCTCCTTGCTGCTGCTGCCGCTGCCGCCGCGGCTGCGGTGACGTTGCTACTAAGGGGGAGGGTTAGGGAGGAGAAGGAGCAGGCAAGCCCACAGTGCGGCCGCTCAATTCCCGGTCGGTCCCCGCAGCCTGCGAGCCTGGGGGAGGGGCATGGGGAGAGAAGACGGCCACAGAGGGCAGTGGGTGCTGGAAGATGGAGACTTTCCAGACAGCGGCAAGAAACAGGGAGAGCGCAGCCTAGCTTCTCTTGGTTCCGGAGTCTGGGCAGAGCCGGGGCGCTTCCTTCCTTCCTTCCGTCCCCTCCCGGGCTGCTCCTTTTCGACCTTGGCCAGAAGTCCCTCCCTCCTCTTTTTTCCCTACAGTGAATGACTACTTGTTTCCCAGCTTTTTCTTCAGTGAGGTTTCCAGCTGAGTTAGGGTGGAGGGTCATCCTGGAAGGACGTTTTGGAAGCCCCACCCAGAGGCTACAAGACAAAACAAAACAGAAATTCCAATGACGGATCTGCATTCCACCAGCAAAACAGCAGGCGCACTTTTCTAGCCGCCCAGGCTCAGCGCTGGGTTCCTAGGGTCCCTCAGGGTGGGCTTCCTTCGAAAAGCCCAGGGCCACGGGGAGGTGGGGGGCTTCTCTGAGCAGGTGGCTGTGGTGTTCCAAGCCTGGGTGGCTGCAGCTGGGTCTCCCAGATGTGGGTCTGTCACATCAGCTTTTGGAGTTTGCTGACCTGGGCTCAACCAGGGTTGCAAGGAAGTAGAATTCCTTTAACTAGGCAGAGAGTCTGGAAAAAGACACTGATTTCTTACAGTCTCTGTGTTGCCTGCAGACCTTCTGAGCCATCCACCTCTTCCTTGTTCGGGTTCTGGGCCTGTGGTCTGTGAGAATAACCCAGCAGGGGTGGATCGTGTAGGAGCCAGATGAACCGCAAGGGAACTCTGCTTACGGATGCTACCCTCCAATACAGCAGCTTCCAGGATGACCACGGCAGCACATGCCTCTAATCCCAGCACTTGGGAGGCGGGGGCAAGCAGATGTCTGTGAGTTCGAGGCCAACCTGGTCTACATAGAGAATCCTAGTGTGGCCACATAGAGAGACCCTGTCTCAAAAACCCCACAAAACCAACCAACCAAACAGCCGCCCTCCTGGCAGGCTCAGTGGTTCCCACGGAATTGCACATTTGATTTTGCTCTAAACTGTCTTTTCTCCCCACAATACAATTTCCAGAACCGGGTATTGAACTGAAGGCTTTATGTGTCTCAGGCAAGCTCTCCTCCCCTGAATATTTCCACTCCATGGCTGGTTGACTCCGTGGACGTAGAACCCATGGTAGAGCTCGTATGCTACCTCGACTCCACCGTGAAGACTCTGGGCTTCAGGTCTCCTGAAGCCTTGGGAGGCCGTGCAGGGGTTCCAGGGATGCACCTTCTCATTCATCTTCCGTTCTTGTGTCTTCCCCGCCTCATGAGACCCGTGCTGTTTCCTGACTTCATGCTGAACTGAGCTGAATTATAGAGGTGGGAAGAAGAAAATGGCCAGAGACTCACGTCTAACCTTGACTTTCTTGGGGATCAACGGCCCCCTGATCCTACAAAGTAGCGAACAATGAGGAAGGGGAAGAAGGAAAGGGAGGAACTTAAACCCTGAGCAGTCATTAGCAGCCTCCTTGGGATGGCTGGAATGGTACAGGGCGCTTGCCTTTCCTGGAGCTGAGAGACTACTTCTGGGGCTTGCCGTAGGCTGAGCAACATCATCTGTGATCAAGTGCATGGTGCACTAACTACTTAATTCCCATGAGGGCTCTGGGCCTGGGGTCTTTGTCCCGGAAATGTCTTTGAGGCAGATGACCCCGTGTCTGCAGGGCTAGCCACGCCCACTCCGTTCTTCCTTTGGTTCCGCACAGCACAGACCAGGCCTTACTACCCTACTGCATGCCTGGTGCCCCAGGAGCCAGGCACAGCGACCCTAGCATCTGAGCAGCTGAGGAAAAGCACTGAATTTGTGGTCAGTCTGAGTTGCACAACAGAACCCTGTTTCAAAGAGGGACAGAGGAGAGCACTGTGCAATCTCCGTGCACCTTTGTCCCGACCTTTCCCGTAATCACTCTGCTGACCGTTCACCTCGGGGAACTTACTTGGAAAGAAGGGGGTACTTTTGTTGATGCTATTCCATTCAGGTATATGTGAAGCCAGCAACAACCTGCACTTGGCCATATATCACCCCAAACTATTAGGACTGGATCTAACAGCAAATGCTCAAATTAAGACAAATTAAAATAAATTATGATAAACTGTATTTTTCTGATCTAGAAGTATCCCGAGGCAATTTTTTTCTTTTGCGTTTAGCGTGTGTGTGCCCGTGTGTGTACAGCCATGCCATGTGTGCATAGGGAGGTCAGAGGTAAACTTTCAAGGACTCAGTCTGAACCCAGGCCGTCAGTCTCAGAGGCAAGCACCTTTACCTGTAGAACAGACTTGCTGGCAGCCCCGCGGCTTTGCATTCGCGCAGAGATTGCAAATCCTGCATGCATGTGTGTTTGTGTGCAGGGTTTGGTGGGCGCATGCACACTTTGTCAGTCAGCAAGCCACAGAGACCTGCCTGTTTTTGCCTTCTCTACTTGCCTGGTTATAGGCACGCCACTGGGTCCAGCCTCTACACGGGTGCTAAGGGTCTGAACTCAGCGACTCATGTCCACAGGGTTAGTACTCTGTCAAGTCAGCCATCTATCTCCAAGATCACACGGTGAGCATCTGCATGACTTCAGTTATGTACAAGGTACTGTGGGGGTGCTCAGGAATCATCATCTAAGATAAAGGTCTCATAGTTTTATTAGGATCATTGCCAGTATGCCTCTGGGGTGGGCAGGGCAGCGCTGTGATTGGGGAAGTGATACCAGAGTTAGAACAAGGGTTTTGATTTTTTTTTTCCAGCCTTAATGCACCAAACTGATCTGCTCCAGGTTGAAGGGGCACTAAACCTCCATGTGCACCAACTCTGTCTCGAGACTGTGGGGCCTCTGACTGCAACTCAAACGGATTATGCTCCTTAAAGGGAAAAATTCTAGAAACATCTGGTCAAAGGCAAAGTTAGGACTGAACATGGTTTGTCGGGCATGGGAATATGAATTGTGAAATAAATGGTGAGCTGGCAGAAATCATCTGGGGCGGGGGGGGGGGGGGGGGGGCGCCAGACCCCAGTCAGTGACGTGCGAGTCTGAGGGCCTCGATCCAGATTTATTTTTTTACTTATTTATTTTTTTGGTTTTTCGAGAAAGGGTTTCTCTGTGTAGCCCTGACTGTCCTGGAACTCTCTCTGTAGACCAGGCTGGCCTTGAACTCAGAAATCTGCCTGCCTGATGGGCATTAAATCCCTGCTTGGATTAAAGGCATGCACCATCACTGCCCGGCTAAGATCCACACATTTATGTGAGAGTCCAAGCATCAGGGCGGTAATGCCTGTAATTCCTGAGCCAGGGACCTAGGAGGATCCTGCAGCTTGCTGGACAGTCTAGCTTTGTAGGTGAGCTCTCCATGTTCAGTGGAAACCGCGCCTCAAAGCACTAAGGTCTTTTTACTGTGATCGAGGAGCACACCCGAGACCATCTCTGGTCTACATGCATAGACACACATGCATCCTTCCACATATGCACACACACATGGCTCCTAAATCAACTCTTTAGAAAAGAACCACCTTTCCCTGGCTGTGAGGTTCTACGATTTCAGAGGCCGTGAGATTAGATGATGGTGCCAACTTTCCTATAGGAAATATCCAGACATGCTCAAAGAATTTGCAGATTGGAGAACTGTAGCTGTAGTTGGCTGGGGTGTCGGGTGACTGAGTTACAGGAGAAAAAACAAGCTGCCAGATGTCTGAGCACACCTGGCCATGACCTCTGGAGTCTGCTTTTACCAAAGGAATGGCAGCCAACGCCCCAAGGTCGTCTGGCGTCCCCAGACGCTGAGTGTAGCCGCTCCTAGCTGACAAGGATACTTACTGTTCCTAACTGGTTTCATGTTATTTTGGACTCTAAACAAGGCTGGCCCGAATGCTGGGAGTGTTCTGGAAGGGCTGTCCCAGACACCCCAGCTGCTTCCTTATTAGGCGTCCCTAATATAGCGTCCTCTTTCGAAGCACAGAAGTTGTTCTGCTTTGGGCTTGTGGATGTTGCCGACTCTAAAAGTCAAACACTCTGCCAAAGGCCTGGCTCTGTGGCAGAACAGGACCACCTGGGGTGGCTATACCTTCCTTTCCCAAATCTGCCTGCTCCTATATGAACCAACGGTGCACAGGCAGCTTTAAAACATCACTGACAGAACCCATGGCAGACCTCACACAGGCTGGTTTCAAGCCCCTGAGTCTCCGCAGGACTAGTGCTCCCAAGGTCCCAGTCAATGAACAGAAACTTCAGCCCTGGGCAATTACACCCAGGAAAAGAACAAACCACAGTGGGCACTGACCAAGAGTCGGTTTTCTTTGTTCCATAAAAACCCAATAATAATCTTAGCTTTGCTCCAGAGTCTCTTGCTGCAGGGAAGGGATTCTTACCTAGAAAATCAGTCTTTTCTACCAATCTCTCCAGCATGTCTGGCTTTCTTCCTCAGCCTGTTACCCTTAGCTCACCTCCCGGCACCTGGCCACTCTTACGGTCCCTTCCAGGATAATTACAGAGTAAACCAAATCCAAGTCCTGACTCTGGGGAAGGTTCCCAGGCAAGGTTAGTAGCCAGGCACTTTCTGGCCCTCAGCATCTCAGCATGAACGTGCAGACAGGCCCTCTTCACTCTCTAGTGCCAGCTTCTAACGTCACAGGGATGTCTCAAGAGATAGAGAGCCTGCTGCAAACCCTCCTTCTCCCGAGCATAGGTTAAAGGGGAAAGGAGGGCACCAGGAAACGTGGCGAGATTCAGGTCCTACCTTAACAGACTGAGATCTTCAGATGAGGGGTGGGGAAAACAGCAGTCAACAGGCCTCAGGATTAAGTCTCCCAGTGCCAGACACAGGAGAAGTCAGGAGGCAAGAAACCACCAAGGCTAGAGACAGGAGAGGGGGAGCTGGAGCCCAGAGTGGCCTGTGTTGCTTGGAGAAAGTTCTTAAGGACTAATTTGCAGGAGAGTAAGGCAGCCAGCCGGGTCAAAGAATCTGCTTCTGACTGTCCGGTGCGGGCAACACCTTGCTAATCCTTTGGCAGTGCCTTTCAGCCCCTGGGCTCTGGGGAGCCAAGTCCCTGTGTTTTCTGTTCCCCCTTCTCCCAGACAGTGGACTGAAGCATGCAGGGTGCCAAACGGCTAGCCAATCAGTTTGTCCAGAGCTGTAAATAAAAGGACACATGTGCACAGAGAAGGGGCTACGAGAGGAATCTAGATTGAATTACAAACACCATTTGTGGGACCAGCGTGGGGGAGGTGGCAGAGAGAGCAGAGGGAACCCTTGATGCCTTTCAAGGAAATCTCCAAGTACGCCTCCCCCTAACACACACACACACACACACACACACACACACACACACACACACACACGCCTCAGTGTGACTGTCATCTCAGGCTCACGGCCCTAGGCAACCAGGTTCCAGTCTGGCCACATTCTCAGCAGTGGGGACAGGGGTTCTGGGACTTTCCGGGATGTGCCTTATTTTTCCAGTAGAGTTCAGATGGCACCAGCGTCCAGAGCCCAGCTCCCCATGCTGGGGGAGAACACTGGGGACAACCTTTGTAGTATCAGTAAAGACATGACAACGGTATCTGCTTTAGTTATAAGACCAAGGTTAGCGTAAGTTTTGTTTTCATTCACTTACGGGGCCCTGTCCTGAGGATTCAAGAGGTTAGGCTATGAAATGTACAGAGCAAGGAGTTGCTGTAACAACGACGGGCCCAGGTTCCAATCTGACCCATGGAACTCTGGGAAATCAGTCAGCCTCACCCAGCATCAGACTGTAAACTGCTGCGATATTCCCTCAGAGGCTTGAGGTAGAACTAAAGTGAAGAGCTCATGTCTCACCTGGCAGCCGTGCTCAGCAATATGTCACCACTATCCTTCTGTCTGTGGCAGATGACCAGTGTGGCTGCTTTTCTCTTTTCCCAGTTTCCAGAAAAACCTGAAGCCTTTAGGTCTACGGCATCTGTGGGCAAATCATCTAGCAGCCAAAGGAATAAGCTGGCATGGTGGTGCACGCTTGCGACTCTAGCGCTACAGAGAGGCAGGCCGTCCTCAGCTACACAGCAAGTTCCAGGCCTGTCTAGACTGGAAGTCACACTGTCTCAAACACCACAAACAGAGCCAAGGGAGATGGGAGGACAGTCATGTCCCTTCCTTTTTTCCCCTTCACTAAGACTGGGGTCCATGATCCTGTGCCCATCACATCTACACTGGGAGGTTCTCCTGGACTCCCCCTCTACCTCCCAGAGCAAACATCCTATCTCTAGTTACCTGCTCTAACACATGCTCCCAGAGTGAAGTACTTCTCATGCACCCGAGTACCCCTCAGCTTGGCCAAGGGGAGGAGCTGTCTGGTCCCAAGATGGCGGGAGAGGTCTATCCAGGCTGTTGTATGCCCATCACAGCTGCCTATTCAGCCTACGGGCTAATAATAGCAGCTCTGATGGTGGTGGATTAAGACAGAACTGTACTTGGTGTTTATTTTTACACTCCGGCGTCAGTATCAAGTTCTACTGGTTACTGGCCAAATGTAGGGCAGCTTCCTACTCTAGGAGTGGCTTCGGGCTTCTCCGGGTTGTTAACTTGAGTTCTGGAGGAAGCTAGCTTTGTGGAAAACAGTTCTCAGCATTAACAGACAGGTGAGTGGAAGAAGCAGAAGATGCCACAGACAGACGTCTAGTCCCAAGTCTGTGGGATCACACGGACCTCAAACTGAAAGCTGCCACCCAGAGCACGCCCCTCAGTCAGGATGAGCTAATGGCTTGTCTTGGTCAGGACATATGCGCAGACAGACACACACACACATACACACACACACACACACACTGGTTGTATTAAAGTGATCAGAACAAAGTCAGGGAAGATCTCGACTCAACGTTCCCAAACTTGGCCTTGTCCGTGTCGCAGGCTGGCACTGTGTATGCTGAGGAGAGGAAGAAAAGGAATACCTGGGAGAATGTTATAGGGCATGGAAACAAAGAACAGGCTGGGAGTGCCCTCCTCTGATTTGCATAGTTTCCAATAGGAACATCAGATTTCTTAGAAATTTGTGCCAGCGGGGCTGCACTCCTACAGCTCACAACTGGCCAGAGTCACCAAGAAACCAGCTGCCTGGCCAGAAGCCAGCGCCCATGTCACCTCTTCCCAAAGGCCTATAGAATGCATCCCAGTAGCCGTATATATGCTGACTACATACAGCAAGTGGAGCCCCAAGGCTGTTTCCATCATCTCCCTGCAAGGCAGTCCTGACAGCTCTCTCCCTGCCACCCCCCCCCCCCAGGCTGACAGGAAGCAGACAGCTGGGCAGCTCATGTAAATAGCTATAGGCTTGCCTAATGATGCCACTCATCGTCCAGCAGACTGCTGGAGAATGATAAAAATGTGCCACGCGTCAGGTAGGAATGCCGAGGTGCAAAACACCAGACAAACACAGGGGAAGGTGACTCCCTCACCTCCCGGCGCTGCCTGACTCAGCCACTTCAGTGACACCAGCTGCCTTGAGGAGCCGGGGTGTGAACTCAGTCAGTACATTCTTTTTTGACCACTCAGGGCCCATCTTGCTGATCATCAGAACAACAAGGCAGTCCCAAAGACAACCAGATTTGATCGCTGGTGATAGAAGCATCTGAGCCCAGCTCCCTCGGAGGCTAGTGTGCCCGGGATCGTGGTGGGCTGCCCGAGGATAGGAACACTGCTTTCAGTTCTCGCCACTTCCTCTGATGTGCTGGGTCACACGGGGTAGGTATCTGTTCTCACAAGCTCCAGGTTTGCCACCTGGCTCTTGGACCAAAGAATTTGAGAACTGTAATTATTCACGCAGTCAGAATTTTATAGGGCATGGTTTCCTCCTGGGCTCCTCCCTCTTCTAGGACAGGGGCCATACTGAAGAGTGGCAGGTGAATAGTTAAAAACCTGCTGAGTGCCCAACAGTGGTGGCACATGCCTTTAATCCCAGCACTTGGGAGGCAGAGGCATGTGGATTTCTGAGTTCGAGGCTAGCCTGGTCTACAGAGTGAGTTCCAGGACATCCAGGGCTACACAGAGGAACCCAGTCTTGAAAAACCAAAACAAAACAAACAAAAAGAACCTGCTTAGCAACGAAGGCAGTGACTTACTACTGTGTAAGAAAGAACACAGACAGGGAAGCAGCAGGGACGAGCCCCCTTGCTCTATGGAGGAGTTGCAAACCTAACTCTCTTGACTGCAGTGGCCCAGGCCACTGGTTTGAGGCTAATGTTCCACTTGATGTACATTTGGCAGCAGGACTCACTGGCCATGGTTTAAAGGGCCCCAGAAAGCAACAGTGACGGCTGAAACAAAGGCAGTATTGTACCCCAAACCCAGCACAAGCCTTTGCCCTTTCTGTCCTGCAACTCCTCTGGCCCGGTCTCTACAATCCTTAGAGACGGAAAAAGAAATCTATTTTTCATTGACACTGATGTACTTTTCCTGCCACTGCCTTTTCTGAGATTCCAAACAGACGTGTGAACCTCTCTCGCCAGCTCTAATGATACCCACCTGCCTTTGGAGAAGGGGCTCTAAGGGACCAGCAAACTCAATCCAGAAATGGCCAGAGAGCAGATATTTGTCTCTATGGGTAATATAGTTATGCAATGCACCCTTGGGTGTTTCTTTGAAAAACACACTTCATTGTAAATTGACCATTTATAGTCGTATACTTATAGGTTTCAAAGTGATGTTATGCATATGATATGGAATAAGTGGATGATATCACCCCAAATACCTAATCTTTATTTGTAGTAAGAACATTTGAATTTTACAGTCAGAAATTTTGAAGTGTACAACCCTTTAAAAATGTAAAATCATCATGCCTTTAATACCAGTACTTGGGAGGCAGGGGCAGAGGCAAATGGATCTCTGTGAGTTAGAGGCCAGCCTGGTCTACAGAGCAGGACAGCCAGGACTACACAAAGAAACCCTGTCTTGACAAAACCAACCAACCAACCGACCAAACAAACAAAAAGGTAAAAATTACTCTTAGTAAAAGCATAGCAAAACCACCATGGCTTGGAGTATAATTTGCTGACCCCAGCTCTAGAGTGAGTATGCATCATGTATGAACACACATATGTAGTGAACATATGTAAGCACATATGTAAGCATGTATGTACATATGCACATATGCATGTTGTTTTAGATCCTAAAGGCCTCATTATATAAGATGGATATCTAGGAATTCTGCCTGTGCTGGGTGTGCTGAGAAACTTTCTTCTTCCCATGTGGCTGACAGCAGATGTTACTGTGTTAGCATTCTAGAGTTCAGTAGGAGCCTAGACCAGCTCTCTAATTCTCCTTAGTGTCACCACCCTGTGCTCCTGCAGGGTCTTTCCCTCCACTCCTCAGGGACCTACCTCTCCCTGACTCCCCTGTATGCTATGGGTCAGAACAGAAGAGAGGCTGGATATAGCAAATATGGCTGAAAAATCTAAGGGTAGGGCTCAGGCCCTTCTAAGTAGAGACAGGACTGCCTGCATGTAAGAACTATCACAAATAGTTCCAGACACCATAAATAGGAACCAAACTGCTGTAGAAGCAGCCTATGAATGATGTGGAAGTGGTTATGAATTTTATCTCCCCAGGTACAGCACACTGCAAAGAAAGAAATGGCTGACGGCTAAATAGTTAATCCTTAGAGTATTAACCGTGACTTATTAGGTACTCGGCCCACATGCTAGCTGTTGGCCATAAACACATTTCTAATCATCACAGTAACTAACTATGCAGAGTAGATAATCTAGGCCTACTTTGCAGCTGAGGAAACCCATCCTGTCTGGGATTAAGTTTATCCAGGACCACAGAGCTGGGCTTGGAGTTCTGGTCTGACTCACTCCAAAGTTCTGTCCTTACCACGCTAATCTAATACACTGTTCAAGTCCTCGGAAGAGAGAAACACTAAGTAAATGCCTTGAGACTTGTTTAGATTTTGCTGTAAAACAGCAGCAATCTTCCGGTTTGCCCTTTGCAATAATATGACTATTAATAAATGACAAGATATTAAAAATCACAAGCACAGCAATTTCCTGTTGTAGTGACTGACCTCAAATCAATACGGTTATATTCGCACGTAACCTGGTGGCTTATTTGAACTCATATTTCAGAAGACTAAAACAAAAGGTAAACATATTCACCTTTGCCTCGTGGCTACAGAGGTCTCTTCAAGAGCTTGGTGTCGCCTCTGCTATTTTGTAGATACTTTGGGCTGAACTGAATGAATCTCCTACCTTCCCAAAGCCCAGACGGCTAGCTGCCAAGCAAATATCCCTCCTTACTCTTTCTCTGCTTTGGTGACCTGGCTGACCATGAATGAGGTTGTCCAGATTAGATTCTGTGCTCCCACGCCCCTCGCAGCCCTGGGCATGCTTGTGGGGGAAGTGTGCAGCCTTCGGGGCAGTCTCTGCAGGATAGACCGGATGCATCCTTCCTCGATTCCCTGTTCCAGTAAGGCAGGTGTGATGAGTACCGCACCTGGCTAGGGCTATGAAGAGGCCCAGGGGAAGCAGCACAAGGCCCTGCTGTGGCCAGCATGGTGAGCGGCTGTGGGATGCCTCCCTGGCCAGGACTGTGCAGGTGCTGTGTAGAAGTAAACTCTTCATCTTGTCAAAGTCACGGGCAGTTTGGATTTCTGTTACTAATGCATATTCTACTTTAGATGTCCCACTACACCTCAAGAATCAAGTCTTTCTGATCCTGTCCACTGGTCCCCATCTTTATTGCCATTAAAGAGTAACCTATAATTATCGCTTGTCTGAACATTTACAACGTCTAACCCGAAACCTGGAGTCATCCTTTTAAAATGCTGTCTATTACGTTACTCTCTTGCTTGAAAACTCGTGACAGAATAACTGACTGGATATTTCAAAATGACTATCAGAGAGGATTTTGGCAAATGTTTAAGGTGACGGGTGTGCCAATTACCCTGACCTGATCATTTGACGGTATATAAATACAGAGAAATACCATACTGTGCCTTGTAAATTGTACAATTATGGTCACTTAGAGGTTTTCCAAACTTCTCAAGGTGTACCGGATCCTTTACAGTCTCTTTAGCCTCATCCTTTGCCCTGCGGTCTCTATCACCTCTGTGCTATGTAGAAACTGCTCTGCAGTGGTCTAGATAACGCCTACACATCCTTCAGATTTTCCTATAACTTTGTTAAGCCTTGATTAGCATAATGGTTCACAGATGACTACAACCCCAGTGGCCATCCTTACGAGAGAAATAAAACCACGAGTATGCACACCACGAGTATGCACGTAGCCCCAAGGGCTATAAACCATTTAACAATGCTTTTCCATTATTTTCTTTCCTCTTCGGCTGCTTGCATCTTCATCTTCGTAGCTTCTCAACCTAGCCTAAAGCCTGACACACGATAGACGCTCAAAGTGCATCCCTACCTTATACATATCGGGCTAGAGCTCTATATCTCTAAACTGGAAAGATGTCTTTCTCCAGCCTGGACTGCAGCTATCGCAAGTGTAGACAGTCTACAGTCTGATTCCGGTTTCCCCTGCTGGGGTGTGGGAATGCTGCGGGGGGAAACATGGACACCAGCTGACTTCAGGCTGGGCCTGGAGTGGCAGCGTGAGACCCAGAACGGCCTGCTCCACGCCCCTTCCTCCTTCTGCCCGCTCCCTCCCTCAGCCTTTAGCCTCACAGTCTCCAGTTCTGCCGTTAGCTCTTCATGCTGCTGAGTATCGAGGAAAGAATGCAGGATGTGTGGCAGAAAGTCCGGCACTGGTCAAGGAACATTTTGTTTTTTTCCCTTAAAAGGGCAGGGGGGAAGAGGGCAGTCTATAAAGTTACATAAGGCTGTTGTCCTTGCTGGGAGCTCTTCCAGCTCCATCTGGAAGACTCTTCAGACTGCTTAGAATTTCAAGGAAGGCCTGGGCATTTCCTGCTTGGTTAACCTATACTGGGGTCATCTCTAGATACAGGGAGGTTCTGGTCTGGGAAACCTGAGTGTTCACTCCCACTGCCAACCGCAGCCCCACCAGGCTCATGTGGGGACAGAATATTGCATAATCCGCTTTCAGACACAAACAAACCTCGCAACAAGGACAAGTCCGTTTGCTAAAACAAAGTCCATTGGTATCAGGCCTTCAGTGCCCACTCCAAAAGAGGTGGGCTCTCGGGAATCCAACAGCCCAACCCAGCAGCACAGCAACTGGGACCTGGGAAGCACACATCCATCCTTCCCGCTTCCAGGAGACACACACCCTTCCCGCTCCAGGCATGCGATCCAGGCTGGGCGGTGTGCAAAGCTGAGCCTACCTGGCACCACCCCCACTGAAACATGAATATGCAAATTATCATTTAGGCCTTGGGAATGGCTGCATTCCAAACAGTTAAATCATAAGATTTAAGAGTCTCTGGGAATGAATTCAGAGAGAATTCTTACCTGACATGTATAAGTTTCTGGGTTCAATTTTCAGTAGTGAACATGCACAAATATAAAGTGGGCTGGAGAGGTTGCTCAGTGGTTAGATCTCTTGCTATAGAGGACCTGGGTGTGTTCCTAGCACTGACAGGGCAGCTCATAACCATCCACAACTCCAGTTCTAGGGGATTATTTCATGTCCTCTTCTGGATCCCATTGGCACCATGAACGTATATACTTATAGGATACAACCAAGCATTTGTACAATACAATTAACATAAATAAATCTTTAATATATATGTAGACACACACATGCGCGCGCGCATACACACACACACACACACACACACACACACGATAGTTCTGGAGCTGTGGCAATAATATTTCTGTCCCTAACATGCTTGCTGAACAAATATGAGGATCTGAGTTTGATTAAACCTACATAAAAAGCCAGCCAGGGGGCTGGAGAATTGGTTCAGTGGTTAAGAGCACTGACTGTTCTTCCAAAGGTCCTGAGTTCAAATCCATCAACCTCATGGTGGCTCACAACCATCCATAATGAGATCTGATGCCCTCTTCTGGAGTGTCTGAAGACAGCTACAGTGTACTTACATATAATAAATATATACATCTTAAAAACAAAAAGCCAACCAAGCTAGTGTGCATTTGTGATCCCAGCAGCACTGGGGAGGTGGAAACACAGAGCTTAGCCTAACTGGCAAGTTCCAGGCCACACACAGATATACGCAAATGTACACATGAACATGCATGAATACACAGCAGGCGTCATGTACACACAGCATGTGTACAGCAGCTACCAAGCATGTTTTTAAAAATTTATAAATTTATTTATTTATTTATTTATTTATTTACTTGGGGTGGGGTGGGGTGTGTCATGATTGCTTACGGAGGTCAGGGAACAACTTTGAGGAGTTAAATCTCTCCTTCTGCCGGGCGGTGGTGGCGCACACCCATAATCCCAGCACTCTGGGAGGCATAGGCAGGCGGATTTCTGAGTTCTAGGCCAGCCTAGTCTACAGAGTTCCAGGACAGCCAGGGCTACACAGAGAAACCCTGTCTTAAAAAAAAAAAAAAGTCAAAAAGAGAAAGAAATAAAAAAAATCTCTCCTTCCAACAAGTGTGCTCCAGGGAGTTCAGTCCCCGACAACTGACAACTCAGGCTGGCAGTGTGGCAGCCGCAGCCTTTAACTACTGAGCCATCTCACCAGCTCCAGCTAACATCTCCTCCCTCTCTCTCTTTTAAGTTTTTTTTTTTTTTCTGTGCATTGGTGTTTTGCCTCTATGTATGTCTACGTGAAGGTGTTGGAAGCCCTGGAACTAGAGTTATAGACAGCTGTGAGCTGCCATGTAGGTGCTGGGAATTGAACCTGGGTCCTCTGGAAGAGCAGCCAGGGATCCTGGGCACTGGCCATCTCTCCAGACCCAACATATTTTTTTTAAAAAAGATTTATTTATTTATTTTATGTCTATGAGTACACCGTAGCTGTCTTCAGACACAACAGAAGAGGGCATCGGATCCCATTACAGATGGTTGTGAGCCACTGTGTGGTTGTTGGGAATTGAACTCGGGACCTCTGGAAGAGCAGACAGTGCTTGTAACTGCTGAGCCACCTCTCCAGCCCCCAACCCCATCTTTTTAAAATGAGATCTGCTTACATTGTACTAGCGAATACAACTGCTAGAAGAGACCGACAGCCTGACCCTAGCTGAGGTCTGCTTTGACTCATGGATTTCGCTGGAGTTTAACCCTGTTTACATTTCCCATTTATACTTAAGGCGCGAGAAGCCACACAAGCAAACCACTGACTGCCCAGGACAACGCCAGGCTGTTTGTTTTTATTTCTTTGTGATCAATGTAGACAGCTATGAAAAATGGGTATACTTTCCAGTTTTTAATCTTCCTTCCTTCCTTTCCTCCTTCCTTCCTTCTCTCCCTTCCTCCCTTCCTTATTTCTGAGACAGGGTTTCTCTCTGTAGCCCTGGCTGTCCTAAAACTCTATAGACCAGGCTGGCCTCAAACTCAGAGATTCACCTGCCTCTGTCACCCAAGTACTGGAATTAAAGGCATGCACCACCACATCTGGCTGTTTTTACTTTTCCTTAGGACAGGTTGTTGCTGTATAGATGAAGTTGAACAGAAACTGCAATCCTCCTGCCTCTGCCTCCTGTGCAGCTGCAATTACAGTTGTCTGGTTTCAATTCTATAAAGGACTAATTCCACAACACTAGGCGAGGGATATGATCATTCTCAGTATCAAATCACTTAAAATTTTAGATTTATGTATTTATTTATTTATTTATAAGTTTTCATGTACATGGGTGTTTTACCTACATGTATGTCTGCGCACCGCAGAGTGTCTGGTAGCACTGGAGGCCAGAAGAGGGGCATCAGATGCCCTGTAACTGGAGTTACAGATGATTGTGAACCACCATGTGGGTACAGGGAATCAAACCCAGGTCTTCTTTAAGAACAGCAAGTGCTCTTAACCACTAAGCCATTTATCTATTTCATTTTTATATTAGAGATACTAATACCTTTCTTACAGGTGGAAAGAAGAGTTAAGAGGAAAGGTATACAACGTCAAAGACAGTGACTGGTATTTAGTGAGGGCTCCGTAAATTACAAGTATCATAAATAATGGATGAGGAATCTCCTTTGCTCGAATCCAAACTCCTGCTCCTACCTTTTGATACTCATTTAGAGCAGGGGGCCATGTCCCTAATCACGGCCACTGTTTTCTGCTCAGGAGGTGACTGCGTTACACTCTTTGACCTTTCTGCACAACTCTGTTCTTTGTTCCTCTGTAAATTGTGAAGTGAGTCTCTCATGAGAAACATCCCAAGAGAACACAGAGAAAGAAAGGCACAGTGAATTTGATGCTATCTGCAAATCAAGAACTCCCCATCCAATAAACACAGCTAGGTATGACATGACCAACTGAATCGCCCACTGTCAACAGAACACAGTGAGTGCTCCACGGGAGCCCATGGGGGAGGTGCAAGCTTCTTAAAAAAATCTTTTATTTCCACACAGAACAGCACACAACCCTCACTATGCCCACAGCATGGCTGTAGAAAGCTCTTGCTGGGGGTGGTGACACACACATTTAATCTCAGCACTCACAAGGCAGAGGCAGATGGAGCTCTGCAAGTTTGAGGCTAGCCTGGTCTAAGTTCTGGGTTAGCCAGAGCTACACAGAGAGGCCTGGTCTCAGAAAGACGGTGATGGGGGTTGGGGGAGGAGGAGGAGGAGTCGTCTTATTTATCAATGCTTTACTTTAGGACTCCCTCAAGCCTCAACAATTCTTGCACAAGATAAACGTTTATAGTCATATAAAGCAGTGGTTCTCAACCTGTGGGACAAGGCCTCTCAGGGGTCGCCTAAGATCACTGAAAAATATAGATATTTACATTATGATTTATAACAGTAGCACAATTACAGTTATGAAGTAGCAATGACAATAATGTGTGGTTGGGGTCACCACACCATGAGGACCTGTATTAAAGCTCACAGCACCAGGGAGGTTGAGCGCTGCAAATGTCAACCACACACTATAAACCTTGGCGAGGACAGGCACAGGGGCCTGGTCTGGAGGGAGCCGGGGGTGTTGGGCTGAGCCTGAGAGGAATTTAAACAGTAGAGGCTGCGGACTAAGACTCTGGGCGGAGGAGGAAGAAACATGGGTGGCCATTTAGAAAATGACACTAAATGTGTTTTCAGTTCTGCCAAAGAACTTAGGGGAGACTCAGGAACAAATCATATAGAAAATTAAGGGAAAAAAGAGAGAGAGGGAGACAGAAAATTCCAAAGGTTACACAATAAAGTACACAGCAATAGTGTTCACACACCTCCAAGTCTCAGTAAATGCAAGACAGTAAATTAATTGGGACTTGTGAAGAAGGTAGTTTATAAATGCTGAGATTTTGCTTTCTATGCTAGGAAGTTAAAAGGTATTTCAAACTTGTTGAGATCTGATATGCAGTAAACAGTAAGTTCTAAGTCTGCCTAGGCTACAGGCCCTGCTCAGAAGCAGACAGACAGACAGACAGACAGACAGACAGACAGACAGACAGACACACACACACACACACACACACACACACACACACACACACACGCCATACTGAGGCTGTGAGCCAGGTATGGTTGTCTGTCTGAAAATCTCAGGAAGCAGAGGAACTGCTGTGGCCTGGACTACATAATGAATAAGTAAAAGAAGGGATAAATAAATGTAGTCTTAGAAATGGGCACATAGCTAGTGAACAGAAAGGGACCTGGCGGCAGTAGTTACTCTCTGGCATGGTAGGTCGCAGACGACCTGGAGTCCACTGGTGATCTTGGTAGAAGCAATCAGAGGACAGGAATAAGATTAGATCAGGGAGGACAGAGGGTCTCGGGGCTCTGGCACAGGCCTGCAATCCTAGCACTCACTCGCTAGGGAGGCAGAGGCAGGATGTTCACGACTTTGAGACAAGCTTGGTTTACATAACAAATTCAGGCCAGCCAGGATTCCACAGCGAGGCCCTGTCAGAAACAAAACAGCAACAAACACAGAAGAGCGAGGAGGGGGGGGGTCACTGGAGGGCAGGGTCACTGGAGGGCAGGGAGGGCAGCACACAGTAGCTGGGGACTGCTGCTCATCAGAAACTACTGCTCCGTAGCTTCATAACTAAGCTTACTATTTATTAAACTAAATCTGCCGACTCATGCGCACTGACCTGTGATGCTCGTAACTTTAGCAGGTGGCACCGACTGGCTACTCACAAGGTTTCTATCTATCTAATTTTCCATTTGATATTTACTCTCTCTTCCCACTTTAGAGAGAGAATCTGGCCCTAGAGGCATGTCTGACCTCAAATGTCCTGAACCGTCCAGACTGGTTTTAAACTCAGGACCCTCCAGCCTTAGCCTCCTAAGTGCTGGTGACATGTGCTGTCCCTAGCCTTCCATAAACTCTTGAATCGACTGTCTGGTCTCATTTCCTGTTACCCCTCTGATATTGTTTGTCCCAGTATCTCAGTGAACTCCAGCTTAGCAAACATGAGGGAGACTTTCAGCCACACCAATGTTATCTCTTCTGAAATACCAGTCATTTTCCTGCCTCCCCACTTTCACAAACATTCCAGGAATTTTTGCATGAAAATAATTTATTTTTGGTTTTGATTTTTTTTTTTTTTCGAGACAGTGTTTCTCTGTGTAGCCCTGGCTGTCCTGGAACTCACTCTGTAGACCAGGCTGTCCTCTAACTCAGAAATCACTTGCCTCTGCCTCCCAAGTGCTGGGACTTGTGCGCCACCACTGCCCGGTGAAAATAATTTGTTAACGTGAATATTTAAACCATTCCTCAAACACTATGATCTAGGCCTGAACTTCAACCATTTAAACATTTAAAACATTGTTATTTTGTTTTTCCTGCATGTAAGTCTGCACACCGTGTGCATGCCTGGGATTCACAGAGACCAGAAGGGAGCATCGGATTCTGTGGAATCGGAGTTACAGAGAGTTGTGAACCACCCACCGCGTGAGAGCTGGAGGTTGATCCTGGGTCCTCTGGATGAGTGGTGCTCCCTGGAGGTTGATCCTGGGTCCTCTGGATGAGTAGTGCTCCCAACCACTGAACCATCTTTCTAGCCCCTCAATCATTCTTAATAAATTTAGAATTTCAAAAACTGTAAGACAGTAAGTTCTTCCTAGGTTTTTGAGAAACCTTGGGTTCAGAGACTCCATTTCCACCCTTATGGCCAGGCCTAACACACCTTTAATCCCAGCACCTGGGAGGGAGAGTCACATAGATCTCTGTATATTCAAGGCTAGCCTGGTCTACATATGAGTTCCAAACCACCTATGACTAAATAGTGAGACTATGCCTCAAAAATTTAAAAAAAAATTTTATGTGTATGAACCATTTGCCTGCATATATATATGTACACCATGTATGTATGCATGTGCACCATGTATGCATGCATGTGCACCGTGTATGTATGCATGTGCACCACGTATGTATGCAGTGCACCGTGTATGTATGCACGTGCACCGTGTATGTATGCATGTGCACCGTGTATATATGCATGTGCACCGTGTATGTATGCATGTGCACCGTGTATGTATGCATGTGCACCGTGTATGTATGCATGTGCACCATGTATGTATGAGCACCTCTTCATGGCACGAGGAGGCCAGAGAGGGTGTCAGATCCCCCGGAGCTGGAAGTTACAGGTGGTTGTGAGATGATGCTTGGGTGCTGGGAACTGAACCCGGGTCTTCACGAGAGCAGCCAGTGATCTTAGCAGCAGAGCATTTCTCCACTCCATAGGGTTTTTCTTAGATTTTTGTTTTAGCTGGGTAGAGTGACACATGCCTTTGATCCCAGACAGTGCTTGGGAGGAAGGAGAGGTGGATCTCTGAGGAAGGAGAGATGGATCTCTGCAAGTTCAGGGCCAGCCTGGTGTACATAGTGAGTTGCAGGTCAGCTAGGACTACATAGTGAGACCATGTGTCAAAACAAAACAGTAACAGTAAAACCAAACAAGAAAAGCCCTTACACTGATCAAGCTGAGATGTGCAGGGTGAGGAGGTGAGATTACAGTTGGAACAGCAGCACTTCCCAGGGTGGTCCACAAAGCCGCACCATCTGCCCTTCCGAGGGATTTTGTTTTTAAATTATTTCAAGCCAGGCAGTGCGCTATCTATGGATTTAAAAAAATTTTTTTTTTTGTTTTAAGCTGGGCAGTGATGGTTCATGCCTTTAATCCCGGCACTTGGAAGGCAGAGGCAGGTGGATCTCTGAGAGTCTGGGGCTAGTGTACTCTACAGAGTGAGTTCCAGGACATTTGCAGGGGTGGAGCACACAGAGAAACCCTGTCTTGAATAAAAAACAAAACATAGAAGCTTTATTTTTATTTATGTGGGGTTTTTTTTTGTTTTGTTTTTTACATCCATGCATGATGTGCAGAGGCTACAAGAAAGCTTCAGATCCCCTGGAACTAGAGTTTCAAATGATTGTTAACCACAACATGGGTGTTAGGAACCAAATCCACGGTCTCTGGAAGAGCAGCCGGCGCTCTTACCTGCTGGGCCCTCTCTCCAGCCCCCTTCCTAGGCGTATTTTTAGGTATGTGAGCACCTGGGCCTTATGCTAGACTTCCCAACAGTGATTTCAGGAGTGATGCAGGTAGAATTTTTTGTTCTCCTCTTAAAATTTGAAAGCATATGTCTAGGTAAAATTGGAGGAAGTCACTTCTAATCAGGAGCCCTCTGGTTCTTAGTATCTCCATGCACACAGATATTTAAACTGTATCTGTACTTAATCAAAACCCCAAGTTGTCATATTGCAAACAAGAAAGTATGACTAGAAAAACATCTTTTTTTAAACTCAGGCCCAAATAAAACAAGTTGACAAATGAGTTTAGGCCTTAGAGTCAAAAGGAGAGAAGGATCTACAGTTCAGCTGGCCCTGTTCAGCTCACTGACTTCAGGCCAAGAGCTTCCTAGGAATTAGGACGGTATGTACGCGGTGGTGGTTTGTATACGCTTGGCCCAGGGAGTGGTGCAATTAGGAAGTGAGGTCTTATTGGAGTAGGTGTGTCACTGTGGGCGTGGGCTTAAGAACCTCACCCCAGGTTTCCTGGAAGTAGGTCTTCCACTAGCAACCTTCAGATGAAAATGCAGAACTCTCCTGCACCATGCCTCCCAGGATGCTGCCCTGCTCCCACCTTGATGATAATGGACTGAACCTCTGAACCTGTAAGCCAGCTCCAACTAAATGTCATCCTTGTAAGAGTTGCCTCAGTCACGGTGTCTGTTCACAGCAGTAAAACCCAAACTAAGACATACGCACTAAGTATTTGGTAATGTTTCTCTCAAACCACTGCTGCACAGCTGCACAGGTTGTAGTCTCCCAACCCAACCATGTCTCTTAACTTCTGATTAGTTGGGACCCATGACTCAGTGGGACAAACAGCTTTCCAGAGCCTGGCACTTGCTGTACACCTAGCAATTTGGGGCAGCCGAGGCAAGAAAATCCCGAGTTTGAAGCCGGCCCATGCTACATAGTGGACTGTCTCAAAACGATGAACAACAAACATTCTAGGACCCTTGCACCACACTCAGCCAACTCATAAAATTCCACCTGCAGCTTTTTGGTTTAGCTCTCCAGCAAATAAATGAAGCCTTTGGAGCATAGGATAGCTACATTGAGGCAAGAGGGCAGACAGGTCGAACCCATTTCATCTATAATTTCACACATTTACATACAGCAGGCCCATCACTCCCCCCTCCCCCATCTCCTTGGCTGAGAGCGTGTGCCATTCTTGCAGGCGACTGGTTCCCAGCACCAACATGGCAACTTAAAACTCTGATGCTTTCTTTTGGCTTCCAAGGGGCACCAGGTATGCATAGGGCACACGTATGTACATATAGGCAAGACATTCACACACATAAAATAAAAACAAATAAATCTTCAATATATATATATATATATATATATATATATATATATATATATATATATATAAAGAAAACAAAAAAACCTTTATAAAGAAAACAAAAAACCTTAGCTGCACTTTTGTTCTTATTTAGACCACATAGGTTATAATGTAACTTTGCCAATTCTGTTTTTTAAAGATTAAAAAAATTACATGACTGTAAGTATGTCTGTATGTGTATATGCACATGTGCAAGGGTTCACTAAGGCCAAAAAAATAACCGAGCACCAGAGCTTCTGGAGCTGGAGTGACAGGCAGTTGTAAGGTGTTTGATGGGTGCTGGGAACTGAATTCTGGTCCTCTGACCAGGAACCAAGGACTCTTCATAGCTGGGCCACTTCTCCAGTCCCACAATTCTCTACTGTTAATTAATGGACCGTTTTTTCCCTAGGTGTCACCTGAGGACTTAGATACCAAATCATCCGATCCGTAAGGACTAGGTATTGAGAGTAAGTACACTTTGCTATGCCAACTCTGTTCACCAGTTACCAGGAGGCCTAGCCTGAGAAGTGAGGCCAATGGATAAATAAGTAGATGACATCCAAATTAAAAAATAAGGAAAATTATCTTTATCCCCAGATAAAGTGATCCCACAATCAGAACGCCCCCTCAAAATTCCACAAAAAGCATTTACAAGAATTTATGTAAAGTTACAGGACACAAAATTAACAGGGAGAGATCAGTTGTGTTTCTACACATGAACCATGAAAAATCCAAAATGGAAACTAAGAAAATGATTCTGTATATTATAACACCAAAAAGAAAAAAAAACTTAGGAATAAACTTAGTCAAAGAAATAAAAGACCTGTACACTGAGTTCAAAGTCAGCCTGGGTTTGACAGGCTGGGTTAAACAGACCTTGTCTAAAAGAAACAAAAAATAATCAAGAAAGAAAAGCCAGCTCATGGGACAGGAGCAAATAAGTCACAAAGCACGTATCTGGTTGGCAGGTTAATGTTTAAAAATGTAAAGAACTCAAGTAACTCAGCCATAGAAAACCACCCAGTAAGAAACGGCAAGGACTTGAGTAGATATTTCCCAAAATAAGAGCTACAGCAGTAAATGTACAAACCACGCCTCACAGCTCAGCAACGGTGGAGGGCAAACAAATCCGCAGGAGGGAGCCTGGGAGGGAAGGGAGAAGGTAGCCACCTGAGAAGCTGAGGCAGGAGGATCACTAACTAGCTCCAGGCCTGCTCCCACTACATCCCGAGGGCAAGGGCAATCCCAGGAGGCCTAGGTCAGTGTGGAACGAAGGGCTTGTGCCTCAGCTTAAAGGGAGAACACTTCACTGGAGTTCCAGAGGCTTTGAATTTGACTCCTGGCATCGTAAGACAGAATTACAAAACAAACAAAACCTATAATGACATTACTTTATACTCATAAGGATAGCTACTTAAAACCTATAGGATCACAAGTGTTGGTGAGGATATGGAAAAGCAGACAACCCCTTGCACACTGAAGGGTGTGAGAACGTGTACAGTGTTTGAGAAACTATGCTGGTTCTTGGAATAAAAATAAACTCACACAATTATCATATAACCCAGCAACTCCTTTCCTGCTATACGCACAAACCTTAAGGACCTCATCACATGGGCAGTCATATTCGTTCCCAGCATTATTCCTAACAAATAAAAGGTGAAAGCGACCCAAGAGTATGCCGACAGATAGACAAACGGAATGTGGCATGCACATGTTTACACACATGTGTGTGCACACACACGGTGTTACTCAGCCTTAACTATGAGGATGTTTCTGATATGAGCTATAACATGGATAAAATTGAAAACATTGTTAGGTAAAAGAATCAAGTTTTGGCTGGGCAGTGGTGGCGCACACCTTTAATCCCAGCACTTGGAAGGCAGAGGCAGGTGGATTTCGAGTTTGAGGCCAGCCTGGTCAATAGAGTGAGTTCCAGGACAGCCATGGCTATATACAGAGAAACCCTGTCTCGGAAAACCAAAAAAAAAAAAAAAAGAAGGAAATGCAGAGCCCAGGAGATGAGAGGCGGGGAAGTGGGGAGTCAGTCTCACTGGTGCAGAGTCAGTTTAGGAGATGAGAAAAGGAGTTAAAGAGATGACTTAGTAATTAAGAGCAGCCAGTGCTCTTCCAGAGGACCTGGGTTCGATTCCCAGCACCCACATGCTGGCTCACAATTATCCTTAATTCCAGTCCCAGGGGGATGAGACGCTCTCTTCTGGCCTGCTAGGGCTTCTTGCATGGATTTGGTGCACAGACACGAACAGGCAAAACACCATACACATAAAAATAAATAAACAAATAAAAATGTAAAAAGATAAAAGTTCTAAGAATGGATGAAGATGGCTGTACAATACAAAGTTTTATCATAACGAACAGGAGAGTAATTTTAGTATGACAGAGAATGTGTTATCAGTTACACTCTTGTTAGAATCCCACACCCACCATTCCACCCCAACGCCCGAAGCCAGTGTCTTAGAGCAGTGTAACTACCTGGCCACCCAAAAGGTGCTCCCACGTAAGACAAACCACTGGATATGAAGAACAATATTGCAAACCACTGCTGGCGGGTACCTTCTGGGTAAGCAGAGCAGTCAGAGAATTTCCCAGTCCTGCCTGTCCTTAGCCTAGCACGGACTGCATGACCTCCTTGGTCAAGTGACTTTTTGCAGAATGCACAGTCATTGTGCATGAGTAACAGGCAGACAGGAAGAAAAGGGTGAGTTATTGTCCTAAATATGCAAGTGAGCCCTGAGAGGAAAATAGAACACATAAGCCTCCCCATGAACTACGGTTGCCAGTTTTAGCAAGTAAAATTATAGGGCTCTGTTGTTTATCAGAAATTCAAATTTAACTGGGCAACAATCTTTTTTTTTTTTTTTTTTTTTTTTTTTTTTTTTTTTTTGGATTTGGCTTTTCCAGGACAGGGTTTCTCTGTGTAGTCCTGGCTGTCCTGGAACTCACTCTGTAGACCAGGCTGGCCTCGAACTCAGAAATCTGCCTGCCTCTGCCTCTGCCTCCCAGAGTGCTGGGATTACAGGCACGCGCCACCACCGCCCGGCACTGGGCAACAATCTTATTTGGCAATGCTCTGACATTCTGGGATTGAGGAGAAAAATCAATAATCTAGACTGTTCTGATCTGGGGTTACTGAGGCCCACAAGGAGCCTAGGCCAGAAAAAGTAGAAAGTTCTGTTAAAAAAATATACTGATCACACAAAAGGAAAGTATAAAGTCATATTGCTTAATTAGGCTCAGGAGTCTCTCCCCATGCTGAGTTTCTGTGATCTAGAATTTCATTTTACAAAGACGAGTCAAAGGGTAGGAGAATCAAAGCAGACACAGACAAGAAAAAAAAACACCCTCTAAGGCAGGCTTACCTTCTAACAGTGAAGGTCAAATTGGGTGTGGTGTCCCACACCTTTAATCCCATCACTTGGAAGGCAGAGGCGGGCAGATGTCTATGAGTTCAAGGCTTGCCAGGGCTACAAAGCGAGACCCGGTCAAAGAAAACAAAATAAAACAACCAGCCAACCAACAACAAAAGGGCCTTTCACCATCCTATAAAAACCAGAGAAAAGCAGCAAGGAACGACGGTCTAGTGCGGGCAGCGGGAGGGGCACTAGGTACAGTGTTTAGATGGCGTCTTCCCTTGAAGCCACACTGCGGCTTAGGCTCAACGAAGCCCCGGAAGGTGCTCTGATCAGGCACTACTTCCTAGCTTGAGAGCGGCTACCCGTTTCCCAACCTTATTTCATCATCCAGCAACACCGCCTACTTTCCTTAAAGCCTGGGCCATAAATAGATCCCGGAACCCCGACCCTAACCAAGGTCCTTCGCTTCTTCAACCTGCCCGAAGCACCAACTACCTACAGTCAGACTTTAGGGCTAGGGCTGGCTCTAGACTTCCTCCCCAGGGAGAGGAGCATCTAGTCTCCAGGGAAGAGGAGCTGTAACCCTGGCAAAGCTCTTTCTAGATTATCTGGGTAACCTCTAAGGAACTAACCAGTAAGAATCTCTGAAGCCTTAAGATTGCCTTCAAAAAATAAACAAAACATAAACAGTAGGTATGTAGAAATCCTAATGCAAATGAAACTGGAAGAACGAATGGATTTTGTATATTCCTAGGCCGACAGACAGAACTAATGCCCCAAATGGAATCCCCTTCCAGCTTTATGTAATAGACACACCTATCCTGCCCCGCAGCCCCTGCATTGGACTCACTCATTCATTCATTCATTCGTTCGTTCGTTCGTTCGTTCACCTGCTCATAAGGTATTTAATTCGTGCTACTATGTGCCAGGCACTGAGCTGGGGGCAGGGGAAACAAAAATGAGTATTGAGTGCATGGCCCTCTTGGTATCTGCAGGGCCACCTTGGGAATCCACAGCTAGTCTATGACAATGGATCACCTTGTCCTTTGTGGCAGGTGAGGGTAGTAATGGGGCACTGGCGAGGTAAAGGTTTTCTCCAGATAAAAGTAGGTGAGAATGAGAGAGGAAGGAAGCAGGCGTTGGGCAAGGACCAACTTGGGGACCGGGATCCAAAGGCGCAGAGGGAGGGCGCAGAGGACCCACTGAGGTCACTGCCCGAATGACAGGCAGCTGTGCTCTCACGGTGAGGACACAGATGTGGGTTCAGCGATGGCTGGCACGAGCCGGTCCAGGCGTCTCGGGGGAAGGGGGACAGTTTGAGGAGACGGTTGGGGGTGGACCTTAGATGGTGCCCAAAGGGCAGGATGGTGCTGGGTTTCTGGAGGGTTCCTTGGCTCTCCGAACAGCAGGGTCTGCAGCAGAGCCAGGGACCAGAGGGTGCAGAGGGGAGGCGCGAGGGCGGGGCGGCCAGGCAGGGCGCCTAGCGAAGGGCAGGGTGAGTTGGAAGCTGAGGCCCCGTCCCGAGGGACCCCTCGCAATGTGGAGGCAGTGGGTGTCCAGGGTCCCGATCGCCTCAGGAGAGGCGCGCCTACCTTGCTTCTGGCCTCGGCCGCGTCTCTCCGCGCGGGCGGCGTCGTCTCGCGCCTCCCGGCGCCTCCAGGGGTCGCGTGGCAGCCCACGCCGGCGCTCCCCTCCGCTCCCCTCGGCTCCGCGCGTTGGTAACGCCCGGCGCCCCCTGCAGGCGTGGTGCCGATGGTCCGCTCTGGGCAGCCCTCGCGCGGCCCCTCCGCGAGGCGCGTTGGTTCAGCCCGCCAAGCCCGCGGGCGCGCCCACCTCCCCGGCTGCGGCGCTGCGCACAGCGCGAGTCACCGAGTCACGCGCACAGCTTTGCCGGGAGCCAGCGGGCGGAGTGCGGCGCCGCCCTGCGCTTGAGCCGCAGGAGCGGGTGCGTAGACCAGGGGACCTCCGGAGCAGGTGCGCGTGACCTCCAGCTTCGCCCAAGGCAGCGAGCCTCACTGTGGATTCCAAGAGAACACGATGAAAAAAATGAAAAAAAAAATGTTAAAAAAAAAAAAAAAACAAAAACCCCAAAGAACAAGGACAAAACCGCGAAAGCTTGACTTCCCTTGAGACCAGTGAACTCAGCCTCTGGGGTGTGCTGTGGGCAGGATGGCACTTGGGCTTTGGTATTTTTAAAAAGTACCCCATGCACAGTCAGGGTGAAATCTGGCACCCATACTCCTTGGAGGGCAGCCCATGCCGTGCTGGGTATATAAAGGATACCAGTGCCTCCATGCTGCTTCTGGTGGAGTGGGCAGTTGTTCTGCAGGAGTTATTGGAAAGCCACTGAGCAGCAGCCGTTCTAGAAATGGTGAGAGTCTGAGACCCCTGCCCTTTAGGAATCGCAGCCTTGCTAGGCTAGCCCAGGAAGCAGGTTAAAGTCACACTGCCTCGCAGTCACAGAAGTGCTTGGCACTGACTGAGTTTTAAAGAATGGATGAGAGGTAAAAGTTTGTTGGGCATGGTGTCACATGCCTTTAATCCTACAGGGGCAGACGGATCTCTTTGAGAGTTTGAGGTGTTTGGCTGGAACCTCTGCTCATCCCCTGCACACGCTGGGCATCCCCGCCCCCCTACCCCAGCCCTCCCTCTATTTAGAGAAAATCCCAGGCTGATATGTCATCACATTTCCCCATTTCCAGCAACCCACCCAAGAGTGCCTGCCCAGGGCTCAGATTCGGACTGTGTGTGGACACCGCCCCAGCTCCTAGCTGGCACGTCATCACTCCTCGCCTAAACTCCGTAAACCCCCTTGCTCTAGCCGCAGACCTCCACCGTGAGATCCGTGAACCCTCCTGAGAGCTGCTCCTAATAAACCCGTCTTTATCTGCTTTTTATCGGGTCTAGCCTAGCCTATATCTGAGTAACAGAGTGAGAGGGAGAGAGAGATTATATCTATCTGCTGGTAAGCCTGCTCTATGTGGTGGGTTCCAAGGGGAGGAACCAAGAGGAGGCTACAGACATAATGAACCGTGTCTCAAAAAGCAAGCAAGGAAAAAGCAAAAACAGCTGTAGAAGGAACCAGCATATGTGGCTCCTTTGAAAGATAAGGGGCAGCTTTGAGGGGCGAGAAATGGTGGAGCCCTGGAAGGGACCACTGGGCTGGCTGATGATGGAGACCTTCCCATAATGACTTGGGGCTTACCTGTAAAGGACGGAGAGACAATGAAGTGCTGTCTTGCTTGTTTTCTGTTTTCTGAGGCAAGGGCTCACTATGTAGCTCTGACTGGCCTGCAACTCTGTAAGTAGACTAGGCTGGCCTCAGAGATCTGCCTGCCTTTCCAGTGCTGTGATTAAAAACTGTGCCATAACCCCCCATTACCCCACCCCCCTCAAAGTCAAGTTGTGACGATTTTGCATGAGGGTGAAGTGAAGAGGCTTGTTAGCTCTTCCAAAAGGTTCAGGCACCTTGGACCAGCAGAAGCCAGAAAAAGGCATCAGACCTCCAAGCAGAGGTTGTGAGTCACCATGTGGGTGCTAGGAATCAAATCCAAGTCTTTCTGCACTCCACTGTTCCAACCACATCTAGCTATCCAGCCCTTTGCTGTGTTGTGTATGGCTGTATTAACAGCCACGTTAGGGCCACTACACTATTTATTCTGCACAGAAAGTCTTTTTTTTTTTTTTTTTTTTTTTTTTTTTTTTTTTTTGAGACAGAGTCTCACTGTGTAGTTTTGGCTGGTCTGAAACATACTATGTCAGGCTGGCCATAAACTTACAGACATCTGCCTGTCTCTGCTTCCTGAGCACTGGGATTCAAAGCGTGCCCCACCAATTCCATAGATTTGAAAAACTCTCAAGTAGCCAGACTTGCGTGGCAAGCACCCTTATCCTCCATCAGATCCTGTCGCTTTCTCAGGACACCCTTCAGGGACTACTAAATATCAAGCGGCAGTTTATCATTCCAAAGCCTCTCACTATTAACGGTGGCAGTTGTGGGCTGGAGAGGTGGCTCGGGGGTTAAGAGTGCTGGCTGCTCTGCCACAGAATCTGGGTTTGTTCCCAGCAGTTGTGGCTGCTCACAACTGTCTAGAACTCCAGGTCCAGGGGGTCAGATGTCCTCTTCTGGCCTCCGCAGACACTGTGTACATGTGGTGCACAGATGCACACGCAGCAAAACACAGACAGCAAAATAATGAACAAAACCAGAGTAGCACCTGTCTGCTGAACTTTGAATAATGGCTTGTCCCCCCAGAGTTCGTCACTCCCCATTACAAGGTATTAAGAGAGAGACCTGTATGGTTAGATCTCTGTCCTCATAAATGGATTTTAATAATTATGGGTTAATAGTTTATCTCCAGAATGGATCCCCTGTGGGAGCGAGTTTGGCTAGGTCACTGGAACCCTCCCTGGCTCTATGCCTCCTACTGCTATGGTGTCTATGAGTAGGAAGGCCGTCACTAGATGTGGCTTTCAGTGTTTGGCCAAAACCATTAAGCAAAAGAAGCCCCCCCCCTTTTTTTTACAGTGTGTGTGTGTGTGTTCTTATGTTTATTTCAAACTAAGCTTCTTTTAAAACAAATGGAAATGTACTTAGTTTGCGGTATTATGTTGTCAGCAGCAGGACCTGGACACTAGATGATGTTTCCGTGTCGCTGTCTACTACAGTCATCTCCACGATGACAGAAACCTTCCTGTTTCTCCCTTTGCTGCGTCTGCAGAGTCTCAGCCTGCACCCAGATAATGGTGCTCCATGCCCATTGCTGTGGATGTGATGACTGTGATGAACAGGGAGTGAAATTCCCACAAGGCCATGGAGCAGTCTACATACAAACTTCTAGGTCTAATTAGCAAACTATAAGAGAGTGTGCGTGTTGGGGCTGGAGAGATGAGGGCTCAGCGGTTAAGAGCACTGACTGCTCTTCCAGAGGTCCTGAGTTCAAATCCCAGTGGAGACACAACCATCTGTATCAGGATCTGATGCCCTCTTCTGGTATGTCTGAAGACAGCAACAGTGTACCCACATACAAGGAATAAATAAATGAAGTTTAAAAAAAAAAAGAGGGTGCGCCTGTGTAACTAGATCCTTCAGAGAATAGAATAAAATTCCAGTACTGGAGCAACTGAGGCAGAAGGATCACAATTTCTAGGCCGGCCTGGGCTTTGCTGGTAGACTCCATCACCAAAAGAGAGAGAGAGAGAGAGAGAGAGAGAGAGAGAGAGAGAGAGAGAGAGAGAGAGAGAGAGAGAGAGAGATGTTTGACTATATGCTTGACTCTGAATTCCATGAAATTTCTACTTATTTTTAGGCAGTAATTGATGTTTGTCACGTTAGCTTCCATTTTAGTAAATAAGGTGATTTAATGGAATTGAGATCTTCTGTTTGGTTTTTCGAGAGAGGGTCGCACATGCCTCAGATCGCTCTTGGAGTCATTACACAGCTAAGAATGATGGCCTTCATCTTCTAATCTTCTTGCCTTTGCTTCCTAAGTCTTGGTACCATGGTTTTACAACACAGCCTGGATTAATTTTTATATTTATTCGTTTTATTATTGTGTATGTATAAGTGTTTTTGTGCTACTGTGCCTGCCTAATGGTGTTGTATGTCATGAGCCACCATGTGGGTGTTGGGAACCAAACCCAAGTCCTTTGCAAGAGGAGCACGTGCTCTTACCACTGAGCATGCGTTTCCTTGTTCCCGAGCCCCGCTGGATTGCGGGTGGTCATATTCGGTGGGAAAACACAGTGGAGCTCAGCAATGCCTGTGTTGACCCACTTTTCTCTCCTCCCAATTTGCCAACCCTCATCTCTCCAGTGTCTGAGCGGGACAGTGGGGGAGATTAGAAATGTCTTTCTTTCTTTCTTTCTTTCTTTCTTTCTTTCTTTCTTTCTTTCTTTCTTTCTTTCTTTCTTTCTGTTTTTTTTTTTTTTTTTTTTTTGTTGTTGTTGTTTTTGTGACAGGGTTTCTCTGTGTAGTCCTGGCTGTCCTGGCACTCACTCTGGAAACCAGGCTGGCCTCGAACTCAGAAATCTGCCTGCCTCTGCCTCCCAAGTGCTGGGATTAAAGGCATGTGCCACCACTTTCCAGCTGAAAGGAAATTTCTTACCTGATGAGTGCTGTCACAAAGCGCTTCTAGATCCCAGCAAATATCTACACCTAGCTTTTCCTCAAGGCATCTGGGTTAGACAGAGGAGGAGAGATCGCCATGACAGGGAAGGAAAAAGACTAGACCTAAAGGCCCGCCAACTTCCCCACTTGTGTTTGGGATGAACTAATTAGTTAGTAGAGATGAACTGATGGTTCTAAATGATGTTAACTCGGGAGCACGGGAGGGGAGTGTTGCTTGAAGCAGGAAGGATTAGAAATGCCCACATTAAGCTATTTATAGCATATTAAAATTAGCGTGTGTGTGTGTGTGTGTGTGTGTGTGTCTTTCATTTCAAGAATCCATATAGCTCTTGGGCAGGTGCGTGCAAGCGACCCATTGGGAGCAGAGAGTGGTTAGCTAAACTCACTGCTAGGTATGTCCTTTGTCATGTGGCCTACATGGTCTTTGGATAATGCTTTGTCCTGGAGATTCATGGGAGTCAGAGCAGTCACACTTCCTGCTCTGGCACAGGGTGGATTGCTAATCTTTTCTTGCTTTCTAAAAGACTTTCCAGTGATAAATAGGGTGTCTATTTTGTGTTCCCTAATCATATCTATCAGTTGTATCAACACTCTTCCTAAATATTTCCTCATATCCTTCTCAACTTGGACTGAACTGAGGACTGATTTAGAGCCTATAACTGTTCCCCCTAAAGATGTGACATCTCTGTCCCTTTCCTCAATGTATGCAGGGCAATGGTGACCCTTGAACTTCTTTTGCACACACTCCTGAATGTCGTACTTAACATCTGGCTCCTCTTTAGAGACTAAGGCTTTGAAGAGTTATGCGGAGATGCATATAAAGTACCGAGAGGGTGCTGGCCGCTCAGGAGCCCCGAGGATAATGCTGGGCCAAACTCTACTTTTATAGACGCTGTGCTGACTGGTTGTGTGTGTCAACTTGACACAGCTGGAGTTATCACAGAGAAAAGAGCTTCATTTGGGGAAGTGCCTCCATGAGATCCGGCTGTGGGCATTTTCTCAGTTGGTGATCAAGGTGGGGGGGCCCTTTGTGGGTGGTGCCATCCCTAGGCTGGTGGTCTTGGGTTCTGTAAGAGAGCAGGCTGAGTAAGCCAGAGGAAGCAAGCCAGTAAGGAACATCCCTCCATGGTCTCTGCATCAGCTCCTGCTTCCTGACCTGCTTGAGTTCCTGTCCTGACTTCCATGAACAGCAGCATGGAAGTGTAAGCTGAATAAACCCTTTCCTCCCCAACTTGCTTCTTGGTCATGATGTTTGTGCAGGAATAGAAACCCTGACTAGGACAGATGGCTTCTGTGGGAGGTCGTGAGTAACCACTTGCCACAAAAAGAGGTCCCATGGCCACTAGAGAATGACTGGAAACTGTCCACACAAGAATGGGCTTCGGTTTGACAAAAAAAGTCAAGAAGCAAGCTTAGGAAAAGTCGAGAATGGAAAACCTGCCATGCTCGGCCTCTGTGGGACGGTGAGAATCGTATGGTCCGTGAAATAACCCTGCACAAAACCAGCACGCAGCTCGTTTCCCTGGGAGGTCTTTCACGGCCTAGGTAAAAAGCCAGAGAAACAAGCCATTATTAAAATGGGCCCAGAAGGGCTGGAGAGATGGCTTCGTGATTAAGAACACTGACTGCTCTTCCAGAGTTCCTGAGTTCAATTCCCAGAAACCATATGGTGGCTCGCAACTATCTGTAACGAGATCTGACATCCTCTTCTAGAGTGTCTGACGACAGTTACAGTGTACTTAGATATAACAATAAATAAATCTTTAAAAAAAAAGTGTGTCCATAAGCGATCAAAGGTTTAAATTGTGGGGAAGTTTCTCTATCATATGAAGAGTAACCTCAAAGAACAGGAGATTGTGTTGATGGTGAAGGTAAAGTGAGTGACCCAAACAGAGCAGATAAATACTAGTTAGACAAGGGAGGATGGGCTCGTGGTGGTTTCTCTTACTCATGTGAGAGCTTCGGTATGTGAATTCAAAGCTGTCCTGAGCTATACAGAAATTAGGTTTCAGGTCAGCTTGGGCTAGAATGAAATCCTACCTCAAACAAACAAACAAACAAACAAACAAACAAACAAACAGAAACAGGTCTGGGGAGATGGCTCAGTTGGTAAAGGGCTTGCCTGACAAACATGAAGACACAACTTCCATGGCAGAACTCATGCAGAGGTGTCAGCCATAGCTGTAAGTGACGGTGCACGCTTGTGTCGCCAGCATTGGCGACAGGCTGAAACCTGGGGCTGCCCAACAGGCTGGTCAGCCGAGCTTAACTGGGGAGCATCAGGCCAATAAAAGGTTGCAAAAGAGGTGAACTAAGAATGACAATGCCTGTGGCTGCCTCGGCCTCCACACGCAAGGGCACAACTGCACGCACAGTCCTCCACAGGATCCACACATTAAAAATACACCAGGCAGGGCAGCAGCTTCCAATCCTTCTGCCATTCACCATTCATCCAGCTGACGTCTGTATAGAGGTATACGCTAACAGGAAGCAAACCGTGTTTCCAGTGTCTTCTGATACGTGCCATAGACAGAGGCCTAAACGGAAACTAACAGGACAGGTATATAATCACACCAAGAAATTAGGGCAACCGCTGGGCTGGAAAGGAACTTTTTTTTGTTGTTTTTTTTTGTTTTTTTTTTTTTTTGTTTTGTTTTTTTGAGACAGGGTTTCTCTGTGTAGTCCTGGCTGTCCTGGAATTCACTCTGTAGACCAGGCTGGCCTCAAACTCAGAAATCCACCTGCCTCTACCTCCCAAGTGCTGGGATTACAGGTGTGCGCCACCATGCCCGGCTAAGGATTTGGTTTTTTTTTGAGACAGGGTTTCTCTGTATAGCCCTGTCTGTCCTGGAACTCACTCTGTAGACCAGGCTGGCCTCGAACTCAGAAATCTGCCTGCTTCTGCCTCCCAGAGTGCTGGGATTGCAGGCGTGTGCTACCACCGCTCTGTGGGAATCAGCTTTTAATACCAGCACTTGGAGGCAAGCAGATCATGAGTTTAAGGCCAGTCAGTTCTAGACCAACCTGTGTGTCCTGTAGTCAGGGGAAGTCATGTAAAGGGCAACTCAGCATCTGGTAAACTAACAGATCCTATCTAGTTGCAGTGAGTCCGCGTTTTGTAAGGGTAAGTGTTAAGTTCACTAGGTAACAACGAGGGTGGGGGAAAGTGTTTGAAGATGGTGATGCCATGGAAGCCAGCAATTTCATGGTAGGCAAAGGCAGATGGAGGAGGGACTGAAGACGATGCTGGGGAGACCGACAACAGGGTGTAGAGTTAAGTAGAGTTTTGTAGAGCGCTAAGCTGGGGATACACATGAACGGAATCTGGAAATAGTCAAGGGGATGTGTTAGATGGAGAAGAATCAGAGAAACAGGTTTTGTGTGTGTGTGTGTGTGTGTGTGTGTGTGTGTGATAAGAGGTGATATAATTCTGAGCAAAGGTAATAATATCATTGTAACAGGAAGGAACAAAAACCAAGAGATAAGGATGAAGACTTTCTATGCCCTGAAGGTGACTGAGTGTCTGACTAGAAGAGCAGAGGACAGCTTCAGTCGCTCCCTGCCTTGGGTGACTGGGTGTCTTGGCATTTGCGTGGGTTGGGGGGACAGGGGATGCTCAGTTTAAGCTGGGCATGCTGAGTTTACATTTTGACTGAGTAAAGGGCCTCAGATTCAGTTCGCTAATATCTAAGGAGAGATGGGGGCTGTGGAGATGAGAATTGTCATTGTGTTGGTATGGGAAGTCACCAGCTTAAGATACACAGAAAACCTAAAACCTAGGGTTGAAGTCTCAGGACGCGTGTTGAAGGTATGTGAACAGGATGGAAATATGTACTTAAAAATGTGTGGCCGGGCTAAGTTCACCGTTGACTTAGGGGCAGAAATGTAGGGCGGGGCTGAGGGGGGGGGAAATGGGCGCCCACAGGTGTGCTTATATTGATAACACTTCATAAAAATGGCACTCCGCTTATGTGGCTCTCTCCAGGCCGACAGACCATACACACATCTCCGCTTCAAAACGAGCAATTTATTTCTCCCTTTATTTCTCCACAAACTTCTTAGAGACAGTTTCTCAAGTTCATACAAAGTACATATAATTTTCTCAAAATAATTTTATAGAAGACAAACGCTCACCAGCAATGGCTTACATCCCCTGAAGAAATTCTTGTTTTAATCCCCTGCCTTTGTTCCCCTCTCGCTTCTACTGCCTGAACAAGCATCAGTTCTCAGATCCAAGGGCTCAGAAGGCAAACTCTGAGCTGTGCTATCCGGGCAGGGCCTGCCTTCATTTTCTTTCCTTACTCCTTCTTTTTCTCCTTCTTCTTTTTTTCCGGTTTGGTCCAGAAACTCTCATTCAGCTTCTTAGGACCAACTCTTCATAGCCACCCCCTTCTTCGCTACTCAGGGCCAACAAAATACTCACCCTGGCACCCCGAGTCTTTCAGATAAGTCTGAAAATAGTGTCTGGGTGGGGCCATGGTCACCTGGGGGCTGGGAAGGGTTACGGCTGCTCTGCCTGTGGCGGAGACAGTTCCAGACTAAGATCCTTAGGCCCACCTTCCGCCTTCCCCACCCCTTTTCATGGCTTCCACGTGTACTTGTCTGGTTCAGAGCTGGAGGAAATGCCAGGAGGCTGGGGCTTGCCTGCTGCAGCCCTGGCTGGGCTGGCACCACTTTCCTTACCTTTCCTGGGTACAGCTTTCTGGGGGGTGGAGAGGCCGAAGCCCTGGGTTCAGAAGGGCCCTGATCCCTTTTTTACCAAGCTGTATAAATCAAAGGGAGGAAGAGCAGCAGCTGACCTGTGAGGGGTCCCTGAGGGCACCTGCGGTTTACAAGGACTTCTTGTTTTTTGCGAAGGTATTGGATTTCAGAGTCTTGCCAGACGTGATGAGGGCCCCAAAGCCCTGTTTGTGGGAGAAGGCGTAGGCAGAACGTCGATGGCCTGCGCGTTTTACTTTGGTCTGGATTTGGGGTGGCGCTGGATGTTTCAAGCAAAAATGGATCCTGTTCAGAACCTATATCCAGAGCATGGGGGACAAGGTCTTCAGACATGGAGGCCACATCCAAGGGGCTGGTGAGGTCCATCTGTATAGGTTCCCTTCTCCCACTCACCTTGTCAACGTTGATGGGCCAGAGCAGTGGTCGGAGAAAGTTGTATCCAATCAAAGGGATCATACAGAGGACCGTGCTGAGGATGAGGCAGAGCCACATCTGTGGCTGGGTGAGACTGTTCCTGGCCACACCTGTGGGCAATCAACCAAGAAAGACGAGGCTAAAATAGCTGGGGAGGGAGGCAGGGTTGGGTGGGAGGAATCAGCCAGCACACAGCTACATCCCAGTCCTCAGGAGGAAGTCGCCTGAGAGGTACTATCCATGGGGCGTCGCTATACATTTTGCCCTTTTCATAGCCACTCAGCAGATGGAGTGGGTTCCTTTCTGGTAGGAAGCTGCTGTGAGGGCGGGGACAAGTCATGCACCTGTGTCTCTCTAAAGGCAGGGCTGGACAGAGCAGGGGAGGGAGAGGGTGGGTCAGAAGGGCCTCCTAGTGCATCTGGGAAGAAAACAAATAGAAAGCACTGCGGCCTGCAGGATAGCTCAGAGGGTCAGGGTTGCATGCCACCAAGCCATACTATGGAAGGTGAGAACCAGCTCCTTCAAGTTGTTATTTCCATCCGTCCGTCTGTCCATCTGTCTGTCTGTCTTTTACACATAATAAATAAATAACTATATAACAAATGAATCTGATAAAACTAAAACAAAAAGCTTTGGAGAAAAAAATGAGTTAGTGTCCTGGCAAGGGGTAGGGAGCAGGCACTCGCACAGCCACTCTGTGGACCGAGCCCATGCGCACACACGCACACGCGCATAGCCACTCTGTGAACTCAGCACACGCGCACAGCCACTCTGTGTTGGATCCAGTTGAATGACAGAGGGAGATGCACGTAAGGGACTGTAAGGCAGGCGTGTCACTAGAAAGGAGTTTGCACTGGAACTTTGGGTCACTTGTTTGAACAAACAAACAAACAAACAAACAAGGCTGGAGAGATTGCTCAGCGGTTAAAAGCACTGGCTGCTCCTCCACAGGACTTGGGTTTAGTATCCAGCCGGACAAGGCAGCTCACAGCAGGAGCCCTGGTTTCCAGAGGGCCCTAACCCCTTTTGACTCAGTTGTGTAGACAGACTGCATGGAGAGCAATGATTGACTGGAACTCAGTTCCAGGGGATCTGGCACTCTCACACAGACATACATGCAGGCAAAATGTGAACCAAAGTGCAGAATTCTTGCCCTGTCACTTGTGAAAGTCAAATAATCTAAAATACTTGAAAAAAAATTGTAAATTCTAAAGTTGAATATTTTCCTGGAGAGGTTTTGCGCCCATTTTGAACAGAGACTATCTCTTATTCATACCTTTAAGTATCACAATATAGTTAGTCCGTTAGTCCCTCCCTGTGCCACCCACTGGCTGGCCAGGTCTTACCTAGGAAGTTGAAGATGTTGGGGAACGCTAGGCACAGGCCATTGCTGCACAGTAAGACCAGGATGCAGAAGTAGAGCCCCAGGCTGCCCCACGTGAAGGCGTGGTTTATCATCGTCCAGGATGTCGTTCTTAGGGCAATCTGAAAAGTGCTAGCTCATGTGTGATACTGTCTGACCTGCCAGCACCCCTCCTCTGAGCCTGCAGCGGAAGGTGTTGCCCCTTGACCCCCTCGCCTCTCTTTCTTGCCCCTGGTCCCACTTCGAGGGGCCACACCTGCATCGTCATGACCCAGATGAGGGTGGTCTGCACGAGTAGGGAGAAGGACTGGAAGTCGGAGATGTCCTTCCCGTCACTGCGCTCTGAGTTGAAGACGGTCCCCATGGGGACAAAGAACAGCACGAAGGAGTTGTAAATGCCATGCAGCAAACACTTGACAAACTCCTTCTTGTTGAAGTACAGGTTGTGCTGCCCCGGCTCGTACAGCTCTGGGTAACAGAGACTCCATGTTTCATTTACATCCTGAAAACAACGAAGGGGAAGTGGAGGCTCAGGGCCCTCCACAGGCCCCATCGCCAGCTTGCCTCACTGAGTCTGTGGCCAGGCTGCCCAGGCATTTCCTCACAGGGCACTTGGGAAGCAGAGCAGAGAGCAGAGCAGAGACCACAGTCCTCTTGGTGCAGCTCTGCAGTAGAAGAAAGCTTATGATAGGCTCAACGATGGGGGGGCACCTGGAGGCAGTGAGGATTTGGGAGTGGCAAATGGGGGAGATTTGGCTCAGGGTCAGCTACAAGGGAGGGCTGAGCCTGGGAAGGGGGGGAGTAGGGCTTAAATCCTGAGAAGTAAGTGTTCCTTTGCTTAAATGCTTTGTGTCAGGGCCAGTGGGCAGAGGCAGGAAAATCCATTAGGATTGGCGAATCCTTATCTATTGTATTCTTCTTTGGAGACTTTTTTTCTACCAAGGTGCCCAGAAATGGAGGTTGGTAGAAGAGTCAGGGAGAGAGGTATCATGACTCTTACTACAGAGGTAACTTCTAAGAAGAACAGACATGGAGCCCTGGGCTGGTTCCCTGTGTCTTAAGGTACTATGCCTACAGCTCCATGCCTGGCCTCTATGCCCACTGAGGTCTTTCTGCTGCAGCCGTGTCCTCCCTATCACCTGTGCACAGGCCTCTCCTTGTTCAGTTTCTTGCTTTACCAAGTCTTGGCTCAGTGGCTGTGTTCCTCTCACTAATTTTGAGCGAACACCCCACTCTCCTGTATGATATTCCCTGGGGGATCAAGTCCTTCCCTGTTCTGGAAACGATTGTCTTCACACCTGACTTCTTCCCTTCACTCTGAGTCCAGGGTTTCAGCCCTGCCTGTGAGGCCTGCTCCTGGGTCTTACCTTTTCAAACAGACTCAAGCCCAGGACCGGGAGGGAAGTGTAGATGAGATTGTAGAAGGTGATGAACCAGATGTCGTAAACTGTCTGCAAGGGCATCAAGGACATCTTTTAGATTACTTTCCCCATGAAGCCCCCAGCTCTGCCTCTCCTGGTCCCCTATCCACTACTAGGAGGTCACCGGCTACTAATGTAAAATGTGTTTGATTAGTTCCTAGAAATGTAATGCCGAGTCCCAGTCTTTCTTCAATCTTACTCTAGAACTCACATTCCCAGAATGGGGGAAGGCTATGCTGGGCTTCTGAGACTGACCTAAAAGAATCCTCTACAACGGGCACAGTCCCTCTAGGTACAGAAAGGACAGAGAGCAGCTCCCAGGGAAAGCTAGCCACAGTCCTGTTCCTCTAGGAAAACCTTGACACTCTTCTCTTTCTCTGCTTGGAGGCATCCAGTGGCTTCTGCAACCCTGAACACTTACTAACAGGGCGAGGACAAAGATGCAGAGGCTCTTCTCCAGCGTGGAGATCCACCCCGGACTAGTGAAGGTCCTTTCCTAACGATCCACAGGCTTCCCAAGACCAGCTTGGCCTGAGTAGGACTCGGGTGTATCAGTCTACACAGACTGCTGGTTGGTGGGGGCATCTCCCAGGATAGTAAATCCTCAGGTTTTTCTCCTGGGATTCCTTGGAAGACTCCTCAAAGACTTCTTACAGAAGAAGAGATCTTCTATAACATCAGACCCCACATTTCCTCTAGGTTGTGATTTCATAGTCAAATGTGAAATTCATTTATCATAGGAACAATTCTGTATGTGCTGGGGCAGACCTGGCAGCTATAGTTCTAAGCATATGTCATGATCCAAGAGGCTTGCCCAGGATTTGGCCTAGGTTGTATGGATGATGTATATGGAACATTGTCATTATTCATCTATAGACCCCAAAATATAACCATTTTAAAGGACCATGGGAGCATGTAGAATATAGCTATTGTAGCTTTATGATTCTGATAATTTAAAAATAAAGATGGACCTCCCAATTTATAATCATAAAATTAAAATGAGTCCAGTTCCTGACAGCCCTCTTCTGGACTTTGAGGATACCAGGCACACACATGGTACATATCCATGCACGCAGGTACACACTTACACGGATACAATAAAAGAAATAAGTCTAAAAGTAATGGAAGTGGAGAATTACTAGGACATTGTGGACAACAACAACAGGATGACTTTGGATGCTAGGAGAACCTCTAGCTCCTTCGACTTTTCCTAATTATGTTGGTAAACAGCGTCAGCTCATGGGAGTGGTCCTAAGGTAGCCGTCAGTAACAGAACCTTTATGACCTGGAATGTAAGGCCAATGTAGGTTTGGGATTCATGCAGGGTAAAGAGATGATGGCAACACTTTATACTCTGACCTCTAGCGAAGAGCCCTGAATGTCTGCCTAGCTAGAATGGAGAGCCCCACCTAGTCCCTCACCTGTGCAGAGAAGCCGTTGAAGAAGGCATACCAGAAGTGCACCAGGGTAAAGGCAAAGTTTTTGTAGAAGAAGTAGCTGAGAAACTTGCACATGCGGTTGTAGGACCAGCGGCCATGGACCAAGAGTAGGCGCTGAAGATAGCGGAACTGGCAGAAGGAGAAGTCACTGCTGAGCGTGGCCTGCATCCCCTCCTGGCCGCTGATGCCAACCCCGATGTGGGCAGCTGAGATGAAAGCACAGGCATGGCTAAGACTGGGTTCTTACGCTGGGAAGTGTGAAGGGAACATGGCGACGAGGTTGGGCAGACCGTTTGTTTTGTATTTGGCAAGCACTGCTATACCCGGTTAGAACTGCAGCTTCTTAGAGGAGGCTTCTCCCTGTGACTGACTGCTCTGTCCCCACACCCTGGCAAACAGCCCCTCTGTTTTGGATTCTGTCATGGAGGCTGCTCGCTACTGCACGGCCAGCACCAGAAGGCTCACCTTCACCCTAGCTGCTTGGACTCTTTCTTACTATTTAAATAATTGTGATTTAAAGTCTGTGTTATCCACAGAAGATACTTAAATAAATTAAGAATCTGGGATGAATGCTGATCTAACACAATATTTAATTACCCACGTTTACCTCGGGGGCAAAAAACCCAGCCTTTCAGAGAGACAGTGTACATACTTTGCTAGTGAGGAAGGAACTTGCTAGATAAAGCAAGGTTTTTTTGACAGAATATAAGACTGAATCTTCTAAAAGATTCAATTACTTTGTGGCAATTCCCTCTTGTGCTCACATTCACAGACTTTTCTCCAGTGCACCTACATTACTACTTAGCAGGATTAAGTTTTCCTTTCCTTTTTTTCTTTGCCCGAGACAGGGTTTTTCTGTGTAGCCCTGGCTGTTTTAAAACTCACTGGGTAGAACGGAGTGGCCCTGAACAGAGGATCCACCTGCCTCTGCCTCCCGAGTGCTGGGACTAAAGGTGTGTGCCACAGTACCCCATAGGATAACTGAAGTTTCTAAAGCCTCAAAGACTGAACTAGGAACCAACTCTTCCTAGAATTGAAGCAGGGACTGGGCTAGCCGGTGGTGTTTCCTGTGAGGTGAAATTTTGCTCATAGCTCACCGATCAGCATGTTTCTGGACATGCACTTGAGATTTAAACCAGAAAAGTTTAGCTTTTTGCTTGTACTGATAGGAACTTCAGTACATTACCACCTCCCCTCCACCTTAGGGAGCCACGGCAGGTTCTAAACAGCTGAGCCTTCAGCCCGCAGACTTTGGGAAAGGAAAAAGACTGTGACTCCTCAGCAGTGATGCTTCCCGTGGACCTGATGCCTCAGGTAGCTCTGTGGTAGCTACACAGCCAGCTGTGAAGCGAGGGTAAGCCTGGGCTCCCACCGGCCATGCGCGTCTGCATCTGTCTTACCTTCACGGTGTGAGTGAAAGGCTCTCACTGTGTGCGCGCCTGTGGATGTGGGTGTGAGGGAGTCAGGTGAAGGAGTTGCAAAGGAGACATGCATACTTCCTACAACAGGTAGAGTGTGAGTCAACACCACAGGGCCATTCAGGTCAGTGTGCGCACGGAGGAAGAAAGGGGATGAGCCCTGGATGGGGACACTGCCCTTGTCCCCTCACATGCCTTTGATCATGCCGATGTCATTGGCCCCATCCCCGATGGCCAGTGTCACCACCTTCTTGTACCTCTTCACCAGGTTTACCACTTGGGCCTTCTGAAGGGGCGTCATCCGGCAGCAGACCACGCCCTTGCACATGCATGCTGTTCGCAGCAGCTCGAACTCCAGGTTCCTCTCTAGAGCATAGGCCTGTAGCACCAGGACACACTTACTTAATGTGGTACCCCAAAGCCTCTCAGGGTCAGACCTTCCCTTTGCCCTCTCCTGTCCTTTCTAGGGCAAGCCTGTTCCTCACAAGTGCTCTACCCCCAGGGGCCCACCTCTCAAGTTAGTCCTAGTGACCCTCACATCTGGCTCAGCCTCCAGTGGGAAATTCTCACTGGGTCAGTGGGCCATTAGGCCAAGGGACTTTTGAAGGGTCTCGCTCTCCTTATCTGTCCTTTTCCCCAGAGTAGCAAGCCATGTTAGCAGAGAAAAATCTCAAATAAAGAATAAAGAAGGAATTTTCTTGGCTTCTCTTTCTTATACTCCAGCCTAGAGCAACCTGGGGAAAGATGTCTTTCAGGTATAGGACCCCAGGGAAGGGCTCCCCATAAAATAGGGAAGGGATAAGATTTCCCTGAGTTGGGTTGGATCTAGGGATCGCGTGGTTTGGAATAAGGCTCTGTGTTGCCCACCAGACTGTAGCCACTGATGACCAAGCCGTAGCTGCCGTTGGGCACTTCGTCAAGGGCTTTGAAAGGCATTTTGGGCTTCCTGGCGAGGTAAATGTTCAAGGGATCTGATTCCAGCAGAGAGTCAGGTTTCATCTTCTTCCTTGCTGTCCTGGAAGCCAGAGCAGCATGGTCAGAGTCTGATCTAAGGCTCTACAACTTCGGAAGGAAAACCACACCCAAGGTTAAAGCAGACAGGGAGGTGCTAGGCTGCTGGGCTGCCGTCTCCCAGGCTGCCAAGTGGGTCTCTGCTAGCTGGCCCGCTTACATTTCCCTGCCCACACTCTGAGTCCTTTAGGCCAAATGCTTCTTCTTTTTTTTTTTTTTTTTTTTTGATTTTGCTTTTTTCAAGACAGGGTTTCTCTGTATAGTCCTGGCTGTCCTGGAACTCACTCTGTAGACCAGGCTGGCCTCGAACTCAGAAATCCGCCTGCCTCTGCCTCCCAGAGTGCTGGGATTACAGGCGTGCGCCACCACCGCCCGGCTAGGCCAAATGCTTCTTATAAAATTGTCTCAACTATTTTGGCTGTTTTGTTTGTTCCCCTTTGCCATTTCTTCTCTGTATCTTGTGTGGAGGGGACCACACCGGGGGAAAGGTGTGGAAAGCTTGGGCCCGCACTGAAGCTGCCTTCCTGTGTGTACCTGAGTTCTTCCAGAACAGTTTCCCCATCTGTGCCTTCCACCGTGAACACCTCATCCATTTCGTCCTTGAAAATCCTACAGGAGTAGGCGATGTTCACAGCAGTCTCTACAGAAAGGGGAACGGGGTCTCGTTTTGACTGGCACTTACCATACAGATTACCTGGGCAGGAACAGCAGGCTCAGAGCCACTTGTCCATGTTTGCCCTGGGGTCAGTTAACATGCAGGGCATTTTTCACGAACCAGGGTAAACTGTAGTCGAACGCTAACAGGTACTTGGCTTTGCCTTAGGAGTTATGAAGAGCAGAGGGGTTGCTCAGGCTTAGCCTTCTCTAAAAAGCCTGTTTGTGTGTATGAGTGTGCTGTGTGCACATGTGGAGGTCAGAGGACAGTGTGTGTGTGTGTGTGTGTGTGTTTGTGTGTGTGCGCACACATGTGCACATGTGCAGGTCAGAGGACAGTGTGTGTGCATGTGCACATGTACACATGTGGAGGTCAGAGGACAGTGTGTGTGCATGTGCACAGGTGCAGGTCAGAAGACAGTGTGTGTGCATGTGCACATGTGGAGGTCAGAGGACAGTGTGTACATGTGCACATGTGCAGGTCAGAGGACAGTGTGTACATCTGCACATGTGGAGGTCAGAGGACAGTGTGTACATGTGCACATGTGCAGGTCAGAGGACAGTGTGTACATGTGCACATGTGGAGGTCAGAGGACAGTGTGTACATGTACACATGTGGAGGTCAGAGGACAGTGTGTACATGTGCACATGTGCAGGTCAGAGGACAGTGTGTACATGTGCACATGTGGAGGTCAGAGGACAGTGTGTACATGTGCACATGTGGAGGTCAGAGGACAGTGTGTACATGTGCACATGTGGAGGTCAGAGGACAGTGTGTATATGTGCACATGTGGAGGTCAGAGGACAGTGTGTGCATGTGCACATGTGGAGGTCAGAGGACAGTGTGTGTGCATGTGCACATGTGGAGGTCAGAGGACAGTGTGTACATGTACACATGTGGAGGTCAGAGGACAGTGTGTACATGTGCACATGTGGAGGTCAGAGGACAGTGTGTACATGTGCACATGTGGAGGTCAGAGGACAGTGTGCACATGTGCACATGTGGAGGTCAGAGGACAGTGTGTACATGTGCACATGTGGAGGTCAGAGGACAGTGTGCACATGTGCACATGTGGAGGTCAGAGGACAGTGTGTACATGTGCACATGTGCAGGTCAGAGGACAGTGTGTGTACATGTGCACATGTGCACATGTGGAGGTCAGAGGACAGTGTGTGCATGTGCACATGTGCAGGTCAGAGACAGTGTGTGTGCATGTGCACGTGTGGAGGTCAGAGGACAGTGTGTGCATGTGCATGTGTGCAGGTCAGAGGATAGTATGTGTGCATGTGCACATGTGCATGTGTGGAGGTCAGAGGACAGTGTGTGTGCATGTGCACGTGTGGAGGTCAGAGGACAGTGTATGCATGTGCACGTGTGCAGGTCAGAGGATAGTATGTGTGCATGTGCACATGTGCACGTGTGGAGGTCAGAGGACAGTGTGTGTGCATGTGCACCTGTGCATGTGTGGAGGTCAGAGGACAGTGTGTGCATGTGCACGTGTGCAGGTCAGAGGACAGTGTGTGTGCATGTGCACCTGTGCACGTGTGGAGGTCAGAGGACAACTTGCAGGAGTCGGTTCTTCTCCTCTATCCTGAGGTCCCAGGCAGTGACGGCAGGTAGTCACAGTTGGTGGCAGGCACTCTCACCCTCTGAGTTATCTTGATGGCCTATGGATATGTTCTTTTGAGCAGTACTGTTTCTATTTCTATACTACATTTTAGGAGAATAGAGGCATGCTTGAGTTATATCATTCCTTTATATTAAGAAATCTGAAGTTTGGAATAAATTAATACTAAAGAAAAAAATAATATCCAAATCCTGGATACAAATATGATGAGAATGCAGAAAAGAAATCCCAGAAATTTTTTCCAGAAATTTCTTCCTGGAAGTCCTTGAAGGATTCATAGGACTGTGTAGGAGAAGCAAAGGTATTTTTTGTAAGAAAACAGCCCAAACCTGGGAGTAGGAATTTAGTTGGGGAAGACAAATGAAGATGATGGTTACAATAGGAAGATAAAGCAACAGATTATCTAGGTCCTTGAATGCCAAAGGGTGTTTACATCATGAAGTCACCATGGGTCCCTGGGCAAAGGGGTAATATAGGCTAGTGTGTGTGAGGAAGATTAAGCTGATGGTTGTGTGGATTGGGCTGATGGATGTAAACTACACTGAATCAGTAAGGACAAACGGGGGAGAGAAAAAGAGGAGGGGACCCCAGCTGAACAGGGTGGCAGCAGTCAGGAGTTTTAGATGAAAAGGTGCCCTTGGGGACAAAGAAGGGGTGCTGTTAAAGACCATGTTATAAAGTGACCACCAGGACAAAGCAAATGACAAATTATGTACAAAGGTGGAAAGGAAGGTAGGCGCCTGCTTAGGCCTTGGTTAGAGCTACTGGAATCTGTCAAGCGAAGAAGGAAGGAAGGAAGGAAGGAAGGAAGGAAGGAAGGAAGGAAGGAAGGAAGGAAGTGTCTACCTGGGCAGGAGAGGGCTGTTACCTTGCTTGTCGCCAGTCAGGACCCATATTTTAATTTTGGCTTTGCTCAGGGTGACAACTGTCTCGGGTACTCCGCTCTGAAGCTTGTCTTCTATGGCTGTGGCCCCTAGTAACTTCAGACAGGAGACGTCGGTGAGAGAGGTCAAGGATGAGAACTTCAACACTAAGAGCCACCTAGAGACCGTGTGGCCCCTTAGCGCTCTGAGCCCCCTGTCCTGGCATGAGGACTCAGGAGGAAACACTCGGCACGCTCGGCTGACACATGCAGCTGCTTGCTGTTTATTGGTTTGTTTGTTTCAGACGGGATTTTGAAAATGTAGCTCCGGCTGTAGTGGAACTCACAGAGATCAACCTGCCTCCACCTCCCAGTGCTGGGATTAAAGGCACGTGCCAGTATGCTGAGTGGTACCCACAGTTTTTTAACTGAAATTTAGAAACACGGCATTGGAAACCGGAGAAAGAAGGGTCTTGCCCAAGTCGTACATGAAGCTCTGTGCCCACACCAAACCATCTGTGTCTTGGTCCCTTCACCTCTCCCTGTACCACAGCTTGCTGGAATGGCACCTAGCGTGGGGAGTCCTAGGAGAGGGATTTCCAGTTCCCTTCAACCCCACAAGAGCTTGAATGCTATGTTTTGATCCTATTGAGACCATCTGAAACTTCTGGAACTTTCCACCTCCCTGGATTACAAGAGTGCTGGTCTAACACTAAGCCTGTTTATAGTCTTCCTGAGGTGCTGACATGGGGATGAACCCCACAGCTAAACTGAGACCGCGAGATGGGCAAACTTCTAAGTGGTTCCTGCTAGGTCTTCAGAAAGGCAGACGGGAAGGAAAGCTAGGATCTCAATTGTCTTTTGCTGTCAGTAATTTATCTTTTTACAGTAGAGCTAGCCTGATCAGTCTTATAACACACACACACACACACACACACACACACACACACCTTTTAGGGTCTTCTTAACGTCTCTTTCTCTTATGCCCATAATCCATCCACTAGCCAATTCTCCTGATGTTCTCTTTAAGAGAACAAAGCCTCTTGTGTGCTCTTCTTGGTAGCCACTCTGGGCAGTGTGCAGAGTGAAGACTGCAGAAGCTGCGATATCACTTCTCTGCTTGAACCCTCCTGTGGCTTCCTGCCCTTTGTCATCACAAAGTGGCCCCTGAGGACGCTCGCCCTTATTCTGCCCCCTTCCCTCACCCTGTCCCAGCTGACCTGATCTTTAACTAACAGGCTAAGCCTGCCCCTGCTCAGGCCTCTATTGCCACCACAGTGTGTGAAGAGCTTGTTTGCACAGCTAGACAACTAGACAGCTGCTTGGCCTGCCATCTTCCTGAGGGTTCTCAGATGTCTTCCTCATGGTGCAGACTAGCTGTCTTGTGTAAGATGCAACACAATATACATATCTTTATTCTCTACTGGTATATGGGACACATTAGATCACAGGCAGCCCTTCTTAAATATATTGAATGAGTGAGCAAATCATTTTTGTGTTGATTATGACAGTAATTCATCCTGAATTATTGAATCTGTATTTTATTCAGATCTTTTTTTCTTTTGGATTAACTCCTCTTTCCTCCCTTTCTTCTTCAATTCCCTTCTTCCTCTATCTTGCTATGCATCTGAGGATTAGCTGTTTAGAACCCTGCTCGGCCCTCTAGCTGCCACGCCCACCATCTCTGGCTTCTTCACACTCACCATCAAGTCTCTCTCGATCTCTTCGTAGACCAGAGCTAGTTTTCTTTCTCGATCTTCTAAGGTCAGCCAGGCTTCGCCATGCTTTTTAATCCATGTCTGGAAAAACGCCTTATCCAACTCCCGGTAAGCTACCATGAGGGTGCGAAGGCCTTCGCTGGCAAAATCCTGGACGATAAAGATGAGTGCCAAGTCAGAGCTGGGAAAGGATGAGATAAGGAACTGGCAGACCAACTCCGCAGAGCCCCTCTGCCTGGGAGCCAGCGTTTCCTGCTTGCTACTGTGGGGCTAGTCTTGTACTAAGCAATGTAGAGGAAGCCACGTGAGGGATGCATGTATGGGAGACTGAGAGGCGGGTCCTAAGTTCCAGGCCAGCTGAGACTATATAATGAGTCTGTATCTCAAAAGTTAAAAACAAACAAGGTCGATAATGCCCTCAGCTTGTAGTTGTCTGCATCTTACCGCTCAGCTGAGATGCTATAGACAACTGTGCTAATGAGACGACAGCAGAAACTTTCTTGGATGAGTTAGTTTGTGTTTATTACTTGGTGTACTGGCTGGTTTTGTGTCAACTTGACACAAGCTGGAGTTATCACAGAGAAAGGAGTTTCAGGTGAGGAAATGCCTTCATGAGATCCAGCTGTAAGGCATTTTCTCAACTAGTGATGAAGGGTGGGAGAGCCCCTTGTGGGTGGTGCCATCCCTCGGCTGGTAGTCTTGGGTTCTATAGGAGAGCAGGCTGAGCAAGCCAGGGGAAGCAAGCCAGTAAGGAACATCTCTCCATGGTCTCTGCATCAGCTCCTGCTTCCTGACTTGCTCGAGCTCCTGTCCTGACTTCCTTTGGTGATGAACAGCAGCATGGAAGTGTAAGCTCAATAAACCCTTTCCTCCCCATGACCTTCTTGGTCATGATGTTTGTGCAGGAATAGAAACCCTGACTAAGACACTTGGCTGCAGTATATCTTAGCTATAGGCAGCCCTGTTGCAGGAGCATGTGCTTGGTCCTAAGGAGGCTGGGAGAGAATGTGGGTGCCAGATGAGAGAGCACAGCTCATCCATCTGAGGAGGATTCAAAGCAGATTACTAAACTAAGACCTTAAAACCAACAATAATTCTACATTATTACTACTACAGTAAAGTGAATGAGAATTCACTGGCATTATAAGACCAGAGAAAACATGAATTTATTTTCATTCCCTGTATAACTCCAGTTGATGTTAACTCCAGGCATAAACAATGTAAGGCAATGCACAGAGAGAATACCAAATCTTAAGTGTTTGTCCTGTTGGGCCAGAGATGATCTCAGGAGACTTAAGAAGGAATTGGTAGCAGCAGAATCTGGTTCTCTGTTTGACATCATTAAGAGGATGATACAGCAACAGATTCATTAATCCATCTGACAAATCACTTTACTGAACCTATTGACATCTCTCATTCCTACTTGTGTGGTGCTCTTTCCTCTTAGCATGGGGCAAACCATGGCTCAGTGTCCAAGTCTGTTGTGGATGGGCCTGGTGCTGTTTGTATTTTGATGCTAATTCCATTCTCCTGGGAGGGGCTGCAGACAAGGAGTGAGTCATTGTACACATGTGACTTCTTGTGAATCAATCCCTTAATGAATAAAAGAGCCAATCACCGGGCAAATAGGAGGGACTTCCAAATTTGATGGAGGAAGAGAAGAAGCAGGAGACAGGTAGGCCTGTTTTGGAGGGTGGGGCATTGGGGGCATAGTGTGAAGACAAGATGTAATTATGAGTATCTCCTGGTTTCAATGGCAGATCTGTCAGGATTCGCCACTGGAGGATATAGATTTAATAAGGCCTACAAGTTAGAGTTTTAGTTGTTGTGCCAGTGATTGAGTTACCGTGTTTCTGAACTAAGTTTGTGTTGCATTATCTTCACACAGTGGCTTGTCTGGGTTTGCGAGATGTGCACCACAAAGGTCATGGGGTTTTTGAAGCATGGAGCTGGCATGGTAGCAGCCCATCAGTAGGAACTTAGCGAGCTGGGTGGAGATGTTTTGGGACCTCTGGGCCAGAGAATCTCAACAAGATAATAACAAGTCAGCCATTGCCCACCAGCACATGGCTGGCCAGTCCCACGGGGCAGAAAGTTGCTGGTGCCTGGCAGCGGGAACTTGCCAATTGATTGTTTTTAAATATTTCTTGCAACACAAGTCCTTCCTGCAACTTGTTTCTATGTGACCTGTTTGCGGATCCCTGTTTTAGCAGTCGGAAGCTGTGTGTAGTTTCTTATATCCTGCTCTCTCACTAGGGCACCTTCCCAGAGAGCATTTCCCCAGTCTGGCTTCAAAGGATGCTTCAAAGGATGCTAAAAACTATTTCAGACCTGTTTTGACATATGAAATTATTTTGACATGTTTCCTGAGGCTTTAGTAGCCACTTATAATGGGACATAGCTACACTAAAACCAGCAATGGCAAGTCAAGCTACAACACACATACACAGGCAAATTCATTTTATATATCTCAAATGCTAGTGGGCAGAAGCAGAGTAAGATAGAGGAGGAAGCATGTCAGCAGACCAGATTCCAAAGCAAAGTCCAGATCTTTAACCTCTGAAGGCAGGAATCAGAATTATTCTACAGACAAGAGTCTTGTTCTACCTCTAGGGTCTTGTCCCACATAATTCTTTGTCACAGAATCTGGAAATGTGGTCAGTGAGACTGCAACAACATAAACTAGTTCTAGTCTTTGGCCAACTGAAGAAAACTGATGTCAACACACACCCTACATTGGGGATACTTCAGGTCACATGTCCAGATGTAGAGAACCACCCACAGCTTCCACCCTTTGCCACCGTCACACTTACATCTAAGTGGTCCATGGTCACATCGCCCAGGGACGCACAGGACGGATGCAGCAGCTCATAGATGATGGTGTCTGCTCCCTTGCAGAACAGCATGACCCGGTCTTCAGGTGTCCGAACTAGAGACGAGCACATCAGGCAAAGTAACCATGCGGGCCTACTGTTTAAGACTGCTTTGGTTCTCTGAGGAACTTCAGGAGCCTGTCCCCCCATACCCTTTGATTCTGTGCCCCCTTTGGAGGCTAATAACGGGATGGAGAATATCCTCCATGGAAGATTCTGATGCAGAATATTATTCAGCTGCTTTTGTTTTGCTTTGTAAGATAGGGTCTCACAACTCTCTGAGGCTGGGGCTTGGAACCTGCTATGGAGTCCAGACCGGTCTGGAACCATGATGCGTTCTCCCTCTTTCTACCTTTCAACTGACAGGGTTACAGGTACATACTACCACATCCTGTCACATTTGAATTATTATTATTATTATTATTATTATTATTTTGTTTTTGTTTTTTTTCAAGACAGGGTTTCTCTGTATAGCTCTGGCTGTCCTGGAGCTCACTCTGTAGACCAGGCTGGCCTCGAACTCAGAAATCCGCCTGCCTCTGCCTCCCAAGTGCTGAGATTAAAGGCATGCGCCACCACTGCCCAGAGCACATTTGAAATCTTAGTTTCAAGGTCCAGACAAAGACTAGGACCAGGGTGGCCTTCTCTTCAGTTAGAGTCTAAAACCAAGTTAAAGAGCAGAGGGCATGAATTTCCACTGTGTGTCTCTCAGTATCCTAGGGGTGGGCTACAACCCTACGTATAACCTCTGTATATTCTACAGTATCTGTATAGATACTATTTTCATGTAGCCTGTCTATACTCTGCTATATACTTTAAATCATCTTTAGACTACTAATACTACCCAATAAAATGAAAATGTTATCTTTGTGTGTGTGTTTATATTAAGAAGCAGTCCCTGGGACTCACAGACTCTAGGCAAATATTCTATGACTGAGCTACATCCCTGTAAGTAACTGTAACCCTGCTTTAGAGAATACAAACAAATGTAAACATTTACACATGCTCAGGACATCTAGAACTTTGATTCCGGTCCTGGGTATTGAACCCAGGGCCTTGTGAATGCTGAGCATGTCCTTCACAACTGATCTACACACTTGGGCCACACGTGACTGTTCCTTAAAATATTTTTGCTCTATAGTTGGCTGAATCCAAGGGTGAACAGGGGCAACTTTATTATTTGCTCCCATCTCTTAAGCCATGTCCAGGATTTATGAATTCATTTTCTATCTTTACTTGGACTTGAGGGTGCTGGTGAATCACCAGCAGAAATACTAGAGGAAGGGTGTAGCACTTGTAGTAAGCCCCTATTTGTACATAGGTGACAATTTAAAGGAGATGAGAGATGAAAAGTGTGTATATTTGAGAAGTCATGTGAGTGGGAAAAGAAATTTGTGTGTAGGTGAAACAGAGTCGACATGCAAAGGACAGATGAGAAAAGACTGACTGACTTGGCGGGAGCACCCACCAATCACAGACATCCTCTTGCGCTCATTGCTGAAGTCCAATATGGCCAGCAGGCGGTACACCCGGATTTTCCCCATCTCGATCACTGTGATGGACTCGGGTGTGCGGGAGCAGAACACGAAGCCGAAGTTCCTGGTGGCCGTAACCAGGGCGCCTTCATCCGGCGACTGAGCCTGGTACACCAGCTCACCTGACAAGAGAGAGAGAGGCAACAGAGCCTACAGACATGAGCAATGGGATGCCGCCCACAAGGGAAACCATGTTTCAAGAGGCTGACATAAAGGAGCCCAGAAGATGACGTCATTCTTCAAAACTTCCTTATGGGCTGAGCCCTAAAAGGCCAGGCTATGCAGACCATACAAGTTTATTTTTATTTCCAATATTTCCAACTGATTTCACAATCTTCCGTTAGCCTGCCGGCGCCACATGGGGCACAGAGCACACACAAGCAGAGCAGGTGGCTACTCTTGAATTGTAGTGGGTAAAGATGGCTCAAGGAACAGTTCCTGGTCCCACTCAAATAGACTGAGTCCAGATGAACAAGTCTTGGTGGAGGAAAATTCAGTTGAATATGTAAGGTAATAGGATCGATGATTTAGTAATAATACAGAATATTTATGAGTGTGGCCCCTTTAGCTCACCCTGAGATGGTAGTGAATCACCATTCAATTAGTCTTTCTCTACTGACTACTCAGAAGTTTTGAAACTCTTCTCTAAGACTTTTACCACTGAGGTGCTGGATTATTTTCTGAAGGCCATCTTCTTTTTTAAAAAGCATCACCAGAGACTTATCTTTGTGAATAAGGTAGGTGAACATAGTTTTAAGTCAGACTTGGATGTATCTGCTGAACAACAAACACTACCCTTTCTGCTTTAAATAGTTGCTTGCTGGGACAGTGGTCCCAGTGAGGGGTGATGCGGTGGGAGTTTGGAGGGCCAGGGGACATGAGATTTGGGAGCTTATCTCTCTCTGTCCTTCTCACTGTAAGAATTTAGGTAAGTAACTTGATCTCTTTTTAGCTTTAGCTTCCTCAGTAAAACTGGGGTCATTCCCTCCCCCCCTCCCTGTCTGCCTGCCTCAGATGATGCCGTAAGGATTATGGATGATAAACATAGAAGCGACTGTAAAACCGTGAAGTGATACACAAACGCAGTGTTACTGGGAATAGTAACTGTATTGATTTGAGAGAATATGATTCTTTTGGAAGCCTAAAGACTTGTTTGTCAGAATTCTTAGGGCTGGGGAGATGACTTAGCAGCTAAGAGTACAGGTTGCTCTTCCAGAAGACCCTGGTTCAATTCCCAGCACCCACCTGGTGGCTCACAATCACCTGTACCTCCGGTTCCAGGGAACTGATGTCCTTTCTCTGACCTTTACAGGCACCAGGCATATAACTGTCACACAGACACACATGCACCCAAAACATGCTCACACCTAAAATAATACTAATAAAACTTAAAAACATTAAAAACTTAATAATGACTAAACAGTCATTTTTCATTTATTATTATAAAAATAGTTTGGGTAAATTAATACATGACTTTGCCATATTTGGTTACTAAAGAAACTAAGACATATGATGTCACTTACATTGTAAGGGACAAGAAGACAACTCAACTCAGCCCTCAGGAAGCCTTGTCAAAGGCGGTGGGACTGATCCGATGGATCTGTTATTCAGTGACTGACTCTTTCCCTAAACCAAGAGGTTTCTCTCTCCTTGCTGCTTGCCGAGTTCAGCACCCCAGCACAGCTGGGCAGTGCTCCCCTGTTAGAAAGTTCTTTCCTAGGTCGGACTCTTCAAGTCCTTTTGCGCCACCCACTCTCAGCCGGGCCTGACGTGGGAACACGGTGCCCATCCGTGAGGCCCCTGCTCACCTTCCACCTTCTCCTCTGACATCACCGTGTGGCACAGTGACAGGCAGAGGAAGAACAAGTAGACCAGCGGGTCTTCACTCTTCACCGCGTCCACCAAAGTCTTGTCATAGAACGAAAACTTCGGGTCGGCCAGGCGGTTGTAAGAGAAGTCCACCTTGTCATTCTGGAACATAAATCCCAGAACAAGGCTCTCAGCCACAGGTGCACATTTTCTAGACTGTCACACTGGGGTAGCTTCTGGAATGTGACAAGATCTATAAGGAAACAAGAAGGGAGGGTGGGAGCGAAACGGTGCGAGGGCCACTGCGGGATTCTGGTGTGCAGCCTTCCCCAGGGACCTCTTGCCCGCTTGCACTCCTGCGATTGTAAATGAGCCATGGTGACCTTCAAACTTGACTTTTCCAGTTTCCAGATCCTATCTGGTAATCAAACCGTCCTGAGGGTACAAAGGACTAACTGCTCTCTGTTTAATAACTGGCGTGTGAGAAAATTCTTATTTCTGGTTTCTTCTGTCTGATTTAGGGGGCTGAGAAAAGAAAAGGCTCTGCCCACGATGGTATCACTGTTCCGAATCCCACAGAGGAAGATGGGCTGGAGACGAATGTTGGAAATGCCACGTGACAAGCCTCAGTACATGCTTCTTACATACTTAATACTGTCCGCTCTGGAGCATACCTGGCTCTTCCAGGTTCTGACTCTCATGTTCTGACCTAGTGGTCTCTCCATTCAGTCCTTGCCTCAATCTGTGGATTTACTATCTGCCTGGCTATGACCTTGACCCTTCAGACACAGGGTCTCTTCCCCATTCGCATTAGGCTCCATTCTGTCACCAAGCATGTCGACTGTATGCCACCATACTTGCTCCGTCCATATCAGAATTTTCACAGGTCTTTCTCCAGTTCTTTTTCATTGCACTATCACCTGTGGGCCCCAGCATTCAAGCACACACATAGCTATTCTGCCTGGTGCACTGTTGGGAGAAGGGGGTCTGTAGGAAACTATGCTGGTTCTTCTGTATATTTCATCTAGCAAAGAGTTTTGCCCAAACAAGTTCAGTCTCTAGATCCTTAAGCTGCACTTAGCCAGACATCAAGGTATGAGCTTTTAGGAGTTTATGGGTTCAAACGGTTAGGAGAACCCATTATATAACATCCTGAGGCGTTTCTATAATTGGCCTCTTAAACCGGCACATTCCCTGAAATAACAGCTATAAGACTGGAGAGGAAGGGTCAGCTCCTGTATTACAGGTATTTGCAATATAGCATCACAGAACTTTCCACCAGAAGTGACCAATCAGATCTGTCAGAAAGCCTCCAGCATCTGTCTGGAGAGTACATTGAAAGTAGCAAGAGGAAATAGGGAGACTGGCTAGGAAATGATTTAGTGACTCGCAAGAGAAATGATGAAGAACTCACAACAAAAACTAAATCAAAGAGGAATGTGCAAACACAGTGAGCTGGAATTGACGTAGCATGTCAGAAGAATAAAAAAATAAAAGAGTTAAGAATAATTTTATATTACCCCATTGGACCACTGGTAAGAAGGCGAGGTCCTTTACCACCAGAGGATATTCAGTAGGTATGAAAGTTTGTACAGTGAAATAACTGGATACGCAGGTGGTCATGCAAGTAGACATTGTGCACATAATCTTTTTTTGTTTTGTTTTTTGAGACAGGGTTTCTCTGTGTAGCCCTGGCTGTCCTGGAACTCACTCTGTAGACCAGGCTGGCCTCGAACTCAGAAATCTGCCTGCCTCTGCCTCCCAAGTGCTGGGACTAAAGGTGTGCACCACCACCACCCGGCTGTGCACATAATCTTGACACTCAGGAACAAATACATTTTTTTAAATCTTCGGTGCACATCTGAATCTACAAGAGTAGGCTTTACTATTAGTGAAGGGATGCGATTGCCCGAGTGAGTGAGGGCAAGCAGGCAAGGACAGCAAGCTCCCTTCTCTGTCTTTACCTAGGCTATGCCTACCTAGTAGAAGATATGGGCTGGATTAAAGGTAGATCTTCTCACCTCAAAGGTTTGGATTAAAAGTGAGTCTTTTTACTTCAAATTATCTAATTAAGAAGAAAAAAAATCCCTCACAGGTGTACCTAGCTACTTGGCATTAGTTATTTCTAGATGTGGTCAAGCTGACAACCGATTACAGCCATCACACTTGGGTCCAGATGTGGTCAAGCTGACTACTGATTACAGTTATCATACTTGGGTCTAGATGTGGTCAAGCTGACAGTGGATTACAGCCATTACACTTGGGTCCAGTATTTCTCACTACACTTCCTTTCCTTACCTTTGGGATGGTGATGTATATTCTGGGCCAGCGTTATGTTGGAAGCATGTGGTCTGCTTTTTGCTTTTACAGGGGGTTACAGTTAAGAGTCTTCCTTGAGTCTCAGAAGAGACTTTGGACTTTGAAGTTGCTTTGAGACTGAAGGACTATGGGGATCTTGGAAACTGGACTGAATGCATTTTGCATTTCTGATATGGTGACAACTCTGTGGAGCCAGGGGGTGGAATGCAGTGGTTTGGATGAAAATGCCCCACAGGCTCTTTTACTTGCAAGTTTGGTCCCCAGCAGATGAACTGTTTGGAAGGATTAGAAGGTGTGGTGTGGAGCAGATGTGCTGTGCTGCTGGGGTGGGCTCTGAGGCACCAAAGCCCCTGCCTAGTCCAGTATTTTCCCTTTTGCCTGCTCCTGCGCCATGCCTATCTGCTTCCTACCTTACTGACGACAGACTGACCCTTGGGAACTGGGCCAGCCCCGGCTACATGCTCTCTTTATAAGTGTTGCCTTAGATACGGCATCTCTTTTCAGCAATAGAACAGTGACTAAGACAATGATCATGAGTTGTTTTGAGAGAGATTGAGAGAGGGAGATGGGACAGGGAAAGGAGTCGAGACACAGCCAATGCCAGCAAAGCTACTTTCATAAAACTTTCTCAAATAAAGACAGGCCATGTATATAATTTTTTAAAAAAAAATGTCAGGCCACTAAAATCTTATTATTTTAGGAGTAGAGACTGCATTGTGTAAAAGATTCTCTGTCTTTACTTCCCACATGAATTCACAAGGCATGGTAATTACTCACTGGAGATTTTGGCACACACTGTCCTTTGTCGTCGTAGGAATAACCTATGGGGCAAGTAAATGGAGCAGAGATTTAGTGAAGCTAATTAAGGGAAGTTTTTATCTTATCGTGTGTGCTATAAGCCTGTCACTTTTAAAATTCAGCACCATTAATTACATCCACAAGTGCTGTGCAGTTATCATTACCATATATTTGCATACATGGGAGTTTTGGGCGGTGCCGGGGCTCCTGCATGCTACGCAGTCATCTGCTACCACAGTCTCAGAGGGCTCCACATCTGTAAGTACTTCACATAGAAACTCCCCCTCATTCCTAGCCCCTCGCCACCTCTTCCTGCTTTTATTTCTGTGGATTTTTCCTAGACGTTCACTCAAGGAAAACCACGCAATGTTTGTCCTTTTGTGCCAGGCCATGTACTTAGCACGCTGTTCTTAAGGCTTATCCATGTTGCACCAGGTATCAAGTTTCATGACGGTTGATGAGCAAATCATACTCCATATATTTATGGCCTACTTTAAAATGTCTACTCATCTGTTGATGAATACAGGGGGTATTTCTACTTTTGAGCCATAATGCTGCTGCAAATATTTGCAAATACCTGTTTTAGTCTCTTTTTCTGCTTTAGGAGGGTATTCAGGAAGGGGATTTCTGGGTGACTTAAAAGAAGGCTTTCTTTTATTAATCTTTTGTATATGAATGCAGATGTGCATACATGTGTGTGGAGGCCAGAGACCAGCCTTAATATCGTTCCTTAGAACACACCATTCACGATTTCTTTTTCTTTCCTTCTTTTCCTCCTTTGTGTGTGTGTGTGTGTGTGTGTGTGTGTGTGCGCGCGCGCGCGTGTGCGTGTGCGTGTGCGTGTGTGTGTGTGTGTGTGTGTGTGTGTGTGTTGTTTGTTTTTCTAAATAAGGTCTCTTATCAACTTGGAGCTGGAAGCACACAAGACATTACTGAACTGCAGTCAGCTGTCATACTTTACTGTGGACTAAAAAACTAACTTTTTAAAAATAAGATATTTTCTTTATTTACATTTCAAATGTTATCCCCTTTCTGGTTTCCCCTTGGAAAACACCCTATCCCATCCCCCATCCCACCTGTTCACCAACCCACCCACTTCCGCTTCTCTGTCCTGGCATTCCCCTATACTGGGGCATCGAGCCTTCTCAGGGCCAAGGGCTTCCCTTCCCTTTGATGTCCAACAAGGCTACATATGCAGCTGGAGCCATAGGTCCCTCCATGTGTACTCTTTGGTTGAAAACTAACTCTTTCTCAATGAAAAACTAATACCCTTTTACCAATATCCATTTGGTATTATAAATAATTGAGCATATTATTTTTCTTCAAGATATAAGAAATCCCTTGAAACTAATGACTAAATCTTATAAATTTTGGTCTTTTAAAATTAATTAATTAATTAATTTAATGTATGTGAGTACACTGTAGCTGTCTTCAGACACACCAGAAGAAGGCACTAGATCCCCATTACAGATGGTTGTGAGCCACCATGTGGCTGCTGGGAATTGAATTCAGGACCTCTGGAAGAGCAGTTAGTGCTCTTAACTGGTGAGCATCTCTACGGCCCAAATCTCAGTCTTAAAGTACAAAACAAAGGATTTCATCTACTAAGTGTTAAATAAATGTGTTTCTGATTAGAACCGTTTTTTTGAGATTATAATTCAATTACATCATTTCTCCCTTCTCTTTCTTCCCTCCAGACAATTCCCTATAACCTTCCAATTTCCCTCAAATTTATGGCCTCTTTTTTCACTAATGGCTATTGCATGCATATATATTTTGATATATACACATAAGGTAGATATACTTTGTGTGTGTATATGTATATATACATATATACATACATATGTATTTATGCCTAACCACATATATACAAATACACACATATACACACAGCCTATTGAGCTCATACAATGCTACGTGCACATATGCTTTTAGGGCTAATTGGCACCGGACAAGCAGTCGGTGTGCTCTTCCCTGGGGAGGGCCACCCCTCCCATTCCCAGCTCAGTTAATACAGGGCTGTGAGAACAGAAGGTGAAGAGAATTTCAGAGGCTTGGGACTCCGCATACTTGAAAGCAACCCCCCAAGCAGATTCTCCCGGACTCAGGGAGGGCAGAGAGTGCACGTACCATAGGTCTTCCCATTGATAGAACATTTGTTGAAAATCATCACATTCTCAGTCAGGGTCCCTGTTTTGTCAGAGAACACATATTCAACTTGGCCGAGCTCCTCGTTAAGAGTGGTGGTGCGTGCCTGTGCTGGCATGTTCTTTGGGGCGTAAAACATCTTTCGATCCCAGTTGATATAGTAACTGTTGCCCAGTCTTATTATCTCCACACTAAGGGGAAAGCAAGAAAAGAGGGTGCTGGTCAGAGGAGGACAGGCAGACATGTTATTTTGGTTTGCTTCTTCTAAGTCCATGACAGATGAGGGTCTGTATGTGGCTCTACCTTCTGCGGGGCTTTCCTGCACTAGCCAGTACATCCTAGCTCTGACCTTGGCTACTGTTAGTGCAAGGTGTTTCCCCACCTGGACCCCAATAGTACTGATCAATTTGTTTGAGAGAAACTTTGCGTCCACTCATCTTCTCCAATGTGTCCAGAAAGAGTACCTTCAGAGGAACAGTGAACTTACAAAAGGTAAGGTTGTTCGTGTCATTAAAACAGATTATTATTGTGGCCATATTGGAAAGAGAGAAACTTGCAATGCTAAGATATTCTTTGCTTCAGGAAAAAGCTGTGAGAATCAGAGGTGGTTTTAGGGGTTCACCCTTGATCGAATCCCAGCCGGGGCTGGCCTGCTGTGCTGTCTTTCCGAATGACCTCTCTCTACACCAGCGAGTCTCATGAGTTTCATCAGATCAATTTTAAGTCAGCATGCATCCAGGCATGGTGGCATGATCTTTTAATCCCAGCACCCAGGAGGCAGAGGCAGGTGGATCTCTGTGAGTCTGAGGCCAGCCTGGTCTACAACAGTGAGTTCCAGGTTAGCTAGGGCTACACAGTAAGAGCCTGAGTCAAAACTTTTGAATAAGCACAGAAACAACGGCTTCTACGTGGCATTTTCACGAGGTTTTGTTTTTGTGAGGTTTTGTTTTTGTGTGCCCGCCCACGCTTGCTGGCCTCCAGGCTTTCCCCGCTTGTCTGTCTGCATTCACATCAAATGTATTTCATTACCCTTTTTAAAATTCCCCTCACATACACACACACACAGACACAACTTAAAATCTAGGTTCCACATAGGAAAGAAAACACGCAGTAATTGTCTGGGTCTGGCTGGTTTTGTTTACCTCAGTGACTTCCCTAATTCTGAAGAGGCTGCCATTTTCCAGTGTATGTTTTTGACATGTTTATTAACAACTAGGTGGCTGTGTTGTGTGAATTGTGTGAGTGAGACAGGATAGGTCTCTATTGCAGAGTCACCATAGCAATCTTTGTGCCAGTGCTAAGCCGTTTTTGTTACTACAGCTCTCTAGTATGAGACCAGATGGGGTGGGGGGATGGGGGTACCTCTAGCATTTTTTTCTTCTGCTTAGGGTTGTTTGGCTACACGGTCTTTTGTACTTCTGTGCTGATTTTTAGCATTCCCCCCCTAGTGTCATAAGGAATGTCACTGGGATTTTGATGGAAATTGTGTTGGGATTTGATGGGATTGTGTTGGATCTGTAAAACTGCGTTTGGTGCCATCAACAATTTCATATTAATTCTCCTGACCCAGGGGTGCGGGAGGACTTTCTGTCTTCTAGTGTCTTCTGTTTAATTTATTCAGTGTTTAAACGTTTTCATTGCAGACGACCTTGCAGGCATTTTGTTTTTGGAGCTCCTGGGAATGAGAACTCCTCCCTCCAATTCCTTACTTGAAAATGTCACTATCAGTCTAGAGAAAAGCTACTAATTTTTCTATGTGTTGTGTGTCCTGGCATTTTAATAAGTGCTTTTTAAATTGGAGTAAGACTTCTCTGATGTAGTCTTTAGTGTCATTTGCATGTATGGTAATGCCATTTGCAAAGAAGAATCATTTGACTTCCTTTCCTAACTGCATTTCTTTTATTTCTCTTTCCTGGTTCATTGCTCTAGCTTAGACATCAGACACCGTATGACTTGAGAATGAAGGACTGGGGTGACAGTTTAATGATAAGGCATTTGCTCTGCAATCGGAAGAACTGGGGCTGAGGGCTTTGGGGACCTGTCTGCAGTTCTGGTATTGGATGGTGGAAACAGTCAAGCAAGCAGGGTATCCGGACTATCTGGGATTGCTGACATGTATTTTTGTCTGATCTTAATGAAAAAATTAATATAGTAGTTGTTTCCTAGAACAAAATGTTGTGTACAGCAGAAATAAAGCTTCCTTAGAGGGGAAAAATTTGTTTTTAAAGAATGGTCTAAAGATAAACTACAGCAAAAAAGCAGACAAAGAAGTGGGAAAAAAGCCAAACCCTAAAAAAACAAAACAAAACAAAACAAAACAAAAAGTGGAAAAGAGGAGAATGAAACATTGTGGCCAGGTTGGGATGCAAGGTTGTCTCAATATACAAATATCAATAAATGTAGCATAGCATAGACAGACTTGACAGACATCACATGATCGTCTCATCAGAGGCAGAGACTGGAGGTACAGTTCACACCCAGGAGCCAGGATGCCGCTTCCCAAGTAGAAGTCCCTTTGCCCTAGCCAAGTGTGGCTTAAGTGGGAGTGTCCCCTTTAGTGCAGGGACCCCAAACTGAGAGCACTCGGAAGATCGTGCTCTGATTCACTGGCTCTCCTAACCTCAGACCCACTCCTGAGAACTTGCTATTAGGAGCTGTGTTAGGAAATGGGCCCTCGCCCATGGTGTGTAGACTATCGAATATGTGAGAAAATGGAAAAAAAAAAGCTGTCAACTGTCTACAGGGTTTTGTCCAGTCAGGTTTTCAGTCAGTCAGCTGAGGATTATGTCATTAGTTAGTCTTTGTTCTTAAGACTCAGTAAGTTCTTTGCCTCTTTTTAGATTCTTCTCTTGTATTCAGTGTTTTGCTTACACATATATATGAGCACCATGTGTGCCTGGCGCCCTCAGAGGCCAGAAGAGGGCACCATATCCCCTGAAACTGGAAATACAAATCTTTGTGAGCTACCATGATGGTGTAAGGAACTAAATGTAGGTCATCTATGAGAGCGTAGGTCTTTTTAAAAGTACTTAGAGCCAGATACATTATGTCATGTACAATATGGGTTTATTATAATCTATTATATTAATACATGAACAATATATCATAATTAATATGCCACTTATTATATCTATATTACATGATTAATATTATATACATTTGTATGTAATTATATTAATAATTCACATTATTTCTTAGATATTGGTTGGTTCATTACTGCTTATAAGATAAAATCCAAACTCTTTTGCTTGTAATTTATGTTCTTTTGGATCTGATACCTTGGTGTAATTTGAGAAAACTTCCACACCTTATATCTGAAGAACTGCCCTCCTCAGTCTTCTTTACTCACTTGCGTTCCACATACAGCCTGAGGATTGGCTGCCTTTCCTGCAAGCTGTTCTAAGCCTCCCTGGGCAGAGGTCGTCTATGGCTCCTTAATAATACGCATGTGCACTTTGAATACTTTATTGGTTTCCACAGCTACAAACAAACGTCTCCAGGGAAAGCGATGCTTTATCATTCAGTTTTTATTCCTAGCACTTAGTAAAGGATATGGCACATACTAGGTTGCCATTAATTAAATAAGAGAGAATGCCTTCAGGGTTGGGATATCAGAAGTCAGGCTTTAGGAGACTTGGAAAGGAGACACACACAGCAGACAGACCAATTAACACACACACACACACACACACATACACACACACACACAAATTTGTTCTTTAAAAGATAAAACTTACAAACACACACTAATCAAAGGAAAGAGAAAAAACTCAACTTATTAAAATTAGAGGTGAAACAGGGACTGTTACAGCATACACCAATGAAAGCCAGAAGACACGAAACTTAGAAAAACTTTGAAAACTTAAATTCACAATAATAAATAAAATAAAGTTATAATTTTTTTAAAAGAGAAAACTTATATAAACATATATTTGGAACTCAGATCATAAAGCATATACCTTCTGTTTTATTTTTCTGAAGTGACACCATGACCATGGCACCACATGTAAAAGAAAGCATTTCATCAGGGCTGGCTTGCAGTTTCAGAGGGTTAGTTCATTATCATCACTATCATCATGGGAGCATGGAGGCAGGCAGGGAGACCTGGCCCTGGAGCTCAGAGTTTTACATCCTCATCGACAAGCAACACGGAGAGAACGAGACACTGGGTCTGGCATGGGCTTTTGAAACCTCAAAGCCCACTCACAGTGACACACTTCCTCCAACAGGGCCACACCTCCTAATCCTGCTAAGCATTCAAATTAATGAGCCCTGTAGGGAGCATCTTATTCGAACTACCACACCTATGTTCCATTCTTCTTTTTAATGGAAAATGTATTCTGAGTTCTGTATAACATATGTGAATGAATGCTTAGAACCTATCTCATTGGTACGGAAGGCTGTCTGGCATAGGTAAGCAACAAGTTTGTGTGTCATTTACTAATTGTTTCATGTGTTTGCACGTCTTATATAGTCACTTTCAGGTTACTTAAGAGGACGGACGGACAATTACCCTTTTATATAAATCACATAATATCTAGCACAGTGTTCTAGACACGAAAGACATTTATGCAACTTCTAGTTACTCCTCAGTGTTTTACACAGCAAGCCTGTGAAAAGAAAAGTTACAGCATACATAGTGAGCTTTGGTGGAATGGTGGAGCATGCCTGTAATCCCAATACTGATGCTGAGGCAGGGGATCTGAAGTTTGAAGTCAGCTTGGGCTACAAAGCAAGCTCTTGTCTTTAAAAAAAGAACACATAACACATGCTTTCTGAAATACCATACTCTTGTTGGTCATTAAAGCAGAACGAGTGAGGCCATGCCCTCCCCTCCCCTGTACAGAGATGGTCAAAGACGCCCACCTGACATAAAGGGAAATGGGTACCATGGTGTTGAGCACTATGAAGTAGGACCAGAAAGAGAGGGCAGAGCTCGTAACTGATGAAGTAATGTAAGGCTCCCATGGGAGAAACGACTGGAAGTGGTAGCCTCTGTTGTTCTCCCAGACGCCATGTCCAATCGACAGCAGAAAACACATTCCTCCTAGAAACACGAAAATCTGTAGAGAAAACCAAACAGAACAGCAAATCTGAATACACTTCATCCTTCCTCTGCAGTCTTAGCTCTCATAGGTGTTTCCCCTTGGAGTCGGGGCACTAGAGTGGTACACAGGGCGCAGACAGGCCAGCAGGAGCCTCCGAGAGAATCCAAAGGGAGGTACCAACAGCTAGGACACACCAAGTACCAGTTCACAGGAACTCTGCCAAGCACTTTACACGTTAATATTGACGAAAACTTCTGACAGATGGAAATCTGGATATTCAGAGTGAGACAATGTTCTACCTCAAGTCACTTAGATACTGAATAGGAGATGCAGGTTCTAAAACAGAGCCAGAGTCCAAGTTCCTAATCACTGCAGCGAGGCTGTGGGGGAGGGGAGGGGAGGAGTTGGCAGGTTAACACTGAGTTGTGTGGTTTTGGTGTGGCTAGTGGTGGAACAGTTCAGTGTGTGGCGAGGGTGGAAGGGAGGCCACGGGCCCACTGAACCGCAGCTGCTCGAGAACAATGGCTGGGGAGAAGCAGTCGTGGTGTGTTGGGTGCCGAGTGCGGACTTTGATTCCTTCTGGTTTATACCAGGAATGGTTCAGCAGTGCGTGGCGAGTGGGAAGGCCACTTCTAGCTTTATTGCTTCCACAGTGGCTGGACTAATTTATATTCCTACCAATGGAGCACACAGTTTCTTTTTTTTCCTGTGTGCCTGGTATTTTCTGTTTTCATGATGATAGCCATTCTAAAATGAAATCTCATGTGGCCCCTGAACCACTGATATAATTTGACTTAGACTCCTTTACACTTCATTTAAAGATTTATTTTATGTGTAAGGGTGTTTTGCTTCTACATATGTACATGTTCTATGTACATGTCTGGTTCCAGCAAAAGTCAGATGAGGTCATCGGATTCCCCGAGACTGAAGTCATGGATGGTTGTGAGCTGCTGTGTGGGTGCTGGGAACTGAACCTGGGTCCTCTGAAAGAGCAGCCAGTGCTCTTAGACACTGAGCCAAGTCTCCAGAGTCCAAAATTTGTATTTATATCTCATTTTTTATTGGATGGTTGGATTGGAGGCTGCAAGCAGTTTCCTGGCAGACCTGCTGACAGGCCTGCTGCTGCTGAGGCTGAGGCAGTCAGCGGCTGTTGATCTCGACTCCTCTCTGAAGTTTTCGTACACGTACAGGCTGTGTGTTGAACATGTTTCCCTGGCCTGCCTCTGCCCCTCCCTTTCTCACCTCTTTCCTCTTATTTGTCCTCTTTATTCTTCTAAACAGCTTAATTACTCTTTTGAAAAAGCTTTATTTGTGTTGTATCTATGTGTCTGTGTGTCTGTGTGTCTGTGTGTCTGTGTGGGCATCCACACACATTCACGGACCTGTGGAGGACAAATCTAATCCCCTGAGGCTAGAGTTCCAGGCGGTTCCAGGCGGTTGTCTGCTGCCTGATATGACAAATGAGGAAAGTAGCCAGGGCTCCTAACTGCTGAGTCATCTCTCCAGCTCCTGTATCTGCTTTTATACACACACACACACACACACACACACATATACACATACATACATACACACATGCTGTATTAGTTAGGGTTTCCATAGCTCTAAAGAAGACACCATGACCAAGACAACTCTTAGATAACATTTAGTTGGAGCTGGCTTACTGGTTCAGAGGTTCAGTCCATTATCATCATGGCGGGAAGCATGGCGGCATCCAGGCAGGCATGGAGCTGGAAGAGCCGAGAGTTCTATATCTTGTTCCGAAGACAAACAGAAGACTGGCAAGGCCCACCCCCACAGTGACACACTTCCTCCAACAAGGCCACACCTCCTAATAGTGCCACTCCCTGTGGGCCAAGCATTCAAACACACGAAGTCTATGGGGCCAAACCTATTCAAACCCCCACACCCGCCAATTTGCACTTTTTAAACAGGACTTGATGTGCACTGTACCTTTTTTCTTCCCAGGAATAGAGAGAACCTATATAATAAAAACAACCTTGATGCTGAGAAGTATTATCTAGCTGGACAGATGGGACTGCTTTTTAAATACATGTATATTTAAATGCATATGCATTTTAAATACAGATGTATATCTATCAATGTTAATGTGTGTACACATGCATTTTACACATGTGTTTACTTGTGTATGTAGGCCAGAGGATGTCTTCCTTAGGAATACCATCAACCTCCTTTGAGAACAGACCTCTCACTGGCTTGGAGTTCCCTAGTTAAGATTAGGTCGGTTGGCCAGCAAGTCCCAGAGACCCTCTTGCCTCCAAGTACACACCGTCACACCTGGGGATTTTTCACACCTCGTATTTGTATCTCCATTTTCAAGGCAAGCAATCTCCATAGCCCCAAATGTAATCGTCAAATAAACCTTACAATGACTAGTGACTGCTGGCGTGGACGCCTCCCCCTCAAAGGACCTGCCCGCTTCAGAACCGGAATCATCTCACACACTTTATGAGTCTCACAGGATCTGCTGCATATTGGCTACACATTGGATTCTCAGTGTACATGCCTCTTGGGGAGACAAAACACTTGAAAGAAATAACTGAAGGGAGGGTTCATGCTGACAGTTTAGGGGTGCAGTCAGTCCATCAGGTGGGGAGGGCCTGTGGCGAGTGGCAGGCTTGCCCCACAGGGAGCCATCCTCAAGCAGAGCCACCTGGTACAGTTTCCACAGTGTCCCCAGAGTCAGCAGCAGGGCACGAGGTGCTCACATGCATGAGCCTCCAGGGGACATTTTACACACAAACCATGACATGCAATAACACAATCTGACGAGTCACAGACTCACCTTAGCCATTTTTCCCCCCTGTGGAGTTTTCATAATATTTACCAGTATTATGTCTCAATTAATGTATTTCTTGATTTTTTGTTGTTTATAGGTATAAGAAACCTGTAATTAATAATGTGAAAATACTCAAAAACTTAAAAATCCCACTACAGATGTCAGGGACCAACTGTTCTTCCCTTTCAGACAGATACACAAACTGTTCAGTGGGTCTAGGCTGACAGGAGACATCCTGTTTTGAAGATGACCTCTGAGGAAGTGAGTTAGCTTCCTGGGTGGTGTGACCTGCTCCTGATGCTGTTGGAAGCCTCTGCATACACTGTAAACTTCTGATGGTGATAATCTGTTTGTTGTTTTTTTCCCTTAAATCAGGATACAGAACTCTGCCTACTGGGAAGGCTCAGCACCAAGCAGTGGAAAAAGAGATAGCGGATGCTTGATGTTGCTTTTAAGGCTTGACAGCCTGCCTAGGTTTTCAGTCCATGTGTACTCTGTCGGAAAAGGACTTGGAAAAGGAACTGCAATTTAAAAACTTTTCTAGTGTCTACTTTTTCCGCAGTGCTGGTGATGCCAGCCCTGAACATTCTACGTGAGTACTGCACCAACTGAGCTCCAGTCAGCCCTGAAGATGCTTCTCATAAGAGAAAAGACAGTTCGTAACGTAGACGTGGATGAGAAGTATATTGAAAGAAAAGGCATTTGAAGATGTTTTCAGATACTAACACAAGAACATGAAAAGGAATTAAGTGTAGCTGTTACCAGAACAGCTCAGTTATACACGGAAGGGTTATTTGAATAATGAAGTTAGTTTCCATCCAACAAGAACAAAAGTCATCTGGATGGGCCAGAATGGACATAATTTATTACTAGTCTTCAATTGAAGCTTTTATTATCAAAGTGAACATTATATATTATAGTGCTTTTTAAATTTAGCTTTTCTCTATTATAAAACTTTAAATTAATGCACAAATAATACATGGCACTGTGGCATGTCCCTACATGTGCGTCATCATGCCTTGTTCCAGTCTGTCTCCTTCCTCACACTCCCTCCCCCATGCCCCTGCCCTCCTCTGCCTGGTTCCCTTCCCTCCTCATGGAAAGTTAGCTTCCCCTTTAACTTTTGTATCACGTGCAATCCTATCACCTTCTCTTTCTCTCCCTCTCTTTTTTGTTTATTTGGGTTTATTTTGTTTTCTTTTGTTTTTTTGACACAGGGTTTCTCTGTGTATTCCTGGCTGTCCTAGAACTTACACTGTAGCCCAGGCTGACCTCAAACTCAGAAATCTGCCTGCCTCTGCCTCCCAAGTGCTAGGATTAAAGGCGTGCACCACCACCGCCCGACCTCTCCCTCTCTTAAGATATTGTTTCCCAGGGCTGAAGAGATGTCTCAGTGGCTAAGAGAACTTGTTGTTCCCCTAGAGGACCCAGGTTCCATCCCAACACCCATTACAATCACCTATTACTCCCACTGCAGGAAATCTGATGCCATCTTCTGAGCTCCAAGGGCACCAGGCATGCATGTGGTACACAGACATGTGGGCCAACACTCATGCACATAAAATTAAAAGAAAAACTAAAGGAGAAAAACTTTTTTAAAGGAGATTCCACCAGGAAACTTCTACAGCTGATAAACACTTTCAGCAAAGTAGCAGAATACAAAATTAATACACAAAAATCAATAGCCTCCCTACATGTAAATGACAAACATATTGAGAAATTAGGGAAATAGTACCTTTCACAATAGCCTCAAAAAATATCTTGGGATAACTCTAAACAAGCAAGTGAAAAACTTGTGTAATAAAAACTTTAAGACATTGAAGATATCAAAAGGTGGAAAGATCTCCCACGTTCATAAACTGGCAGGGGTTGTGGAAACCCAGTGCAGTGGAAACTTCCTGGAACCTATGAGAGTGACTCTTGTAGCCAGGCCAGGTTTGAGTGGTGGGACTGGGTTACATTCGCTTGAGCTGTTGGCCAAGGATGTCCCATGGAGATCCCTAGAGAACCCAGGCTGATGCCAGAACAGAAGGCCATTCTCTGAAAACTGGCAGTGGGGTCTCACTGATGAGGACAACTTCTACACAGCTCATTGAATGTAGAAAGGTCAAACTGGTGTGACCTTGAAGCCTTCACCCCTATATTCTAGTCTCTTTGGTACAAGAATGTTCTCTGCAGAAAGAGACACCTGGACACAAACTCAGCCACAAAACCCTCCGCCTACAATCTGTCTTGCTTGCAAGATGTGCTGGGGCAACGGTGATGTAGAACTTGTGGGAGTGGCTAACCCATGTCTGGTTTAACTTGAGGCCCATACCAAGAGAGGGAGCCCATCCCCTATACTGCCTGGAGGGCCAGGAACCAGAAACTGGATATCCCAGAGACCTAGGGTAGAACCAAACATGAGTAGCAAAAGGATGGTGGGGACAACCTCGTGGAGACAGGGAGATGGGGAGGAGGTATGGGATGTGGAACAGATTAAATAAAAAGAAGAAATGTACTGGCTGGTTTTGTGTGTCAACTTGACACAGGCTGAAGTCATCACAGCGAAAGGAGCTGTTGGAGAAGTGCCTCCATGAGATCCAGCTGTGGGGCATTTTCTCAATTAGTGATCAAGAGGAAAGGGCCCCTTGTGGGTGGTACCATCTCTTGGATTCTATAAGAGAGCAGGCTGAGTAAGCCAGGGGAAGCAAGCCAATAAGAAACATCCCTCCATGGCCTCTGCATCAGCTTCTGCTTCCTGATCTGCTTGAGTTCCAGTCCTGACTTCCTTTAGTGATGAACAGAAGCATGGAAGTGTAAGCTAAATAAACCCTTTCCTCCCCAACTTGCTTCTTGGTCATGATGTTTGTGCAGGAATGGAAATCCTGACTAAGACAAGAAATATAAACAAACAGACAAATCAATGAAATGATTCCCAATGATATTCTGCTATACTCATAGATTGGTACCTTGTTCAGTTATCACCAGAGTAGTTTTCTCTGGCAGCAAATAGGGACTGGGTACAGAGACCGCAGCCAGACATTGTGTAGACAGAGAGTCTAAATTGGAGGTCTTCATTAGATCCCTTCCCTTGGAGATCAGTGAACCCCACAGAGGAGGGGGAAGGAAGACTGTAGGAGTCAAAGGGGATGAAGGACTGGACTGGGTAGTTTTGGCTGTACAGCTTTGAGATCCCATCGAGCATTGAGTCAAGACACACACACACACACACACACACATACACACACACACACTTAACTCATCTTACTGACTCAGTGGCTGGCTCTTCTAAGCCTCCTGTGACTAACATACCCTTCCCTTTATTCCTAGCTCAACATCTCTAAATCTGCCCTCAGCTTAGTTGCCTGGTTACCTTCTGTGAAGCCCATTGGTCTTGCTGCCCAAGACACTTTTGGGCTGCCCTGCAGTGGGCCATTTTCCCTTTTTTCCTACATTTTAGAAAATCTCCCCTGTAGCTCTGAGTCTGTTGCATCTCTGCCCCTCAAGTATCTCAATTCTCCTTTCTCCTAGCCTGCAGGAACCTGGAAGTTCTGCCTCTTTCTTTCCACCTAGCCATTGGCTACTGGCATCTTTATTGATTGATCAAAAACCAATGGGAATAAGGACCTTCAGCATCCTTATTCGCAGATGCCTGATTAAATCAAAGCATCAGAACCACTCCTCTACAAAGGACACCAGGAGAACATGGCCCACCAGTCAACTAAGCAGGACTCACATGGGTTCACAGAGACTAAAACAGCAAGCACTGGGCCTGCACGGTCAGCACCAGGTCCTCTGCATATTTATGTTATGGCTGTTTTCATGTTTTTGTGAGATTCCCAACAGTGTAAGAGGGTGTAGTTCTGACTCTTTTGCCTCCTCTTGAGACTCTTCTCATCTTATTGGGTTGCTTTGTCTAGCCTTGCTGTAAGGGATTTAGCCTTGTCTTATTATGTCCTGCTTTGCCCCATTTGCTTATTGTTTCTTGGAGGTCTGTTCTTTTCTGAAGAGGAAACAGAGGGGTATAGGAGATCTGGTGGAGTGGGAGTTGGTGGGTGGGAAGCTAGGAGGAGTGGAGGGAGGGGAAACTGTGGTTGGGATAAATTGTATGAGAGAATAATCTATTTTCAATAAAAAGGAAAAGAAAGGAAAAGAAAGGAAAAGAAAAGAAAAGAGCCCTACAGTCAACAATTAATTAATGGAACCTCAAGAAACTGAAAAACTTTTGTATAGGAAAAAATGCCAGCCATCATTCAAGCAAGGTGACAGCTTACAGGATGGGAAAAAACCTGTTCCAATCTATACATGACAGAGGGTTAGTATCTAGAATATACAAAAACAAAAACAAAAAACAAGCAAAAAACAAACAAAAATAAAACAACAACAAAACAAACGAATAAACACAACTGAACACAAAGAAAACAGAAAACCCAGTTTTAAAATGGGCTGTAGAACTCAACAGAGTTCCTGAAAGCTGAAACACAAATAACTCAGAACCACTTAAAAAGAATGTTGAACATTCTTAGCCATCAGGGAAATGCAAGTTAAAACTACTTTGAGATTTCATCTTACCCCAATCAGAATGTCCAGTAATAATAATAATAATAATAATAATAATATAAAAATGCACAGCCCACGACGGAGAGGATTCAGGTAAAGTAAACACTTCCTCATTCCCGGCGGGAGTGTGAATTGTTCCAGGTGCTGCGGAAGTCAGCGTGGCGGCTCCTGAAGAAGGGGAAAGCTGCCCTGCCACAGCTCAAGCTAAGCCACTCCTGGGCATCTAGCCAGAGACAAATAAAACCCATTCCCTTCTCAGGATTCCCTTTATTAGCGATTTTCAGATTTTTAAGCGGACGGTCTCCTATTTTTCCAACTGAAATATTATAAAACAGCAACACAAGAAGTTGCTCTCTTTGAAGCAGGAACTCAGAAAGGGCCAGAGCAAACCCTATCACATCGTCTGTGTCCACTGCAGACTATTAAGACTCTCTTGAGGAATACAGCTTTAAAACTATTGGATTAAATAAGGCATTCTATTAGACTACGTGATGTGTTATTATGGGTCACGATCAAATCTGATAAGAGGAAGTATCTTTATTTCTAAAGTAGTGCTCTTGATCCACCCTAGTCCCAGTTACCACAGGCAAGTGTTTCTTAACCACCATTATCTTACCCAGAAGGAGTGACCCAGACTCTTGTACATTGTCTCTGTTCTTTACTGGCTCACATCTTAGCTTTTGGGGTCATAAAGCTTCTTGTGACTTTTAAACAACTATATTCTGGCTCAGAAATGCCTGTGACTGCCTTGGACGTAGGTCTATGCAAAGGAAGGGTTTAACTTACCCAGACCACAAGGACATTCATGAGATGATCTATATGTGTTCGTTTGAAGGTGGACTGTCCACTGTTCTGCATTAATTTGGTGTCTGGCCCTAAGCAAAATGGAGAAATCCAGATTTTACAATCATTGAATATACTTAGACCTTCAAACTGTGTTGACATCTACCTTTATGTTGAGTTATTCTAACCTCTTATGGAAATGCAATCACAGTAACAAAGAAAGGAGCATGTGTTTTCCTATTAAGTGGCCATACCGACTCCTCTCTCACCAGCACCTCAGCAAAGTCTTGATTTCCCCATGAGGTAAGACAGAACAAGAGTCACAGAAACGTCCCTTATTACCTCCTGATTTTTTTAAGCTCAGGGCAGGAATTTTCTGATAAAAATGTATTTGTTTTCTTTAACCTATTGCTGAGTCAGCGTTCCTGAGACTGGACGAAAGGAAGGCGCAGTAACTTATTTTTCCCCGAGGTAAGAGCTGGGAGTTGAGACTTCTCTGCGGCTGAGAGACATGGACGCCATAGTTCTTTATGGCTGTGCGGACAGTGAGCAAAGGAGCCTCGAACGGCACGGGACTGAGCTGCAGACCACTAGTCAGAGGCGCTGCTAGCGAACTGGGAGGACATCTTCATAAGAGGACAAGGAATAGACTGTACATAGTAATTTCCCTGGCCTTTCACCCAACTCCTGTTTACATGTGCTCTAATGAAGGAGTGCCACTGATGTGCTCACGGCGTGTGAGCACGGCATGCGTGGCAGCATTCTAACCCCCGACAGGTCTGGGCTTTTGAGAAGCTCAAGACAGAGTGTGACCGCTACTGGGACCATATCTTCCAGAAGCCTTAGAAAGGCTGACCCTACTCACCCTGGCTTTCAAGAAGGTAGGGCGGAGGTAGGGTGAGGAGGAGGAGGAGGAGGAGGAGGAGGAGGAGGAGGAGGAGGAGGAGGAGAGACTGTGGCGGAACGTGAGCACTGCACATCAGGAATAGCCTCTCAAGCTTACACTGAGAGCTTCGCGATGCTCTCTGCGCTATGAGACCTGCCCGGACTCCCCAGAGTTCATCACTGTTGTTCACACGCCGAGAACCCGCAGGGACTGAAGCTGGCACTACTATTATTGCTCTGGGAGGACCCTTCAGATGAACAAATGACCTTTCTAGGAGTGGCTTTCTGGTGTGAGTGACACAGTGAAGAGAGCCTGCTCTACATCGTTTGAGTTTGAAACTAAGCAGTTCATAAGCTGCCACTCCACATCAAGAGCTGACGGACAAAGCTCCGCTGGGGCTTCCGTCTGCTCTTAAGCCTCCCCAGAGGGTGGTGGCTTTCTGGTTGTCCACAGAAGGAGAACTAGGAGCCCCATGGTTAAGAGTGGATGTTCTCGAAAAGACCCCCCAAAATCCAAGTTTAGTAATATTCTCTATGGTACACCTTTCTCAGTTCTTCCTGCTGTGATTATGGTTGTGTTAAAGCCTGTGTTTTAAGTATCTAAAAGTTCATCTGTTGAAATCCTGGTCCCCAGCAGGTGGCACTCTTGTGGGATTGTAGAAACTTTAGGTATGGTACTTCGTTAGGGAAAGTTAGGTTATATGGGGGCAATTCTAGAAGGCCCTCTCCTTTCTCCTGCTTCTCAGCCACCGTGCCGTGAGCAACTTTGCCCATGTCACGAATTCCCACTATGATGGCTGGCCTTGCTACAGGTCTAAAGAAACAGAGCCAAGCAAGCTTGGACTAACACCTCTGAAACTGAGTAAAAATTAAGTCCTTCCTCCTTTTAAATTGACTATCTACTGGGACGTGTGTGTGTGTATTATCAGTGTTTACTGCTACTCAGGGTACAGGAGCTCTTTTTCTTAACTATGCCAGGAACCAAAAAATAAAAAAATAAAAAAAAGCAAGCCCCTCTACATATTATGGGTGGTGAGCCTAAGTGACATCTCAAGATGGACCACTGACATAGTACATGCTCTCGAGTGGAGTCTCCACGCTACAGTTTAAATCCCTTTCCATAGTGAACACAGTCTCTTCCCTTCTCACGGGAGTCGCCATGTGACCTTTCATTCACATGACAGTTCTGTGGTACTTTCTCCATGTGGAACCCTCCCCTGTGTCTGCAGGTGCTGGGAAGTCCCACGAATGCCTCATGGTGTGGAACACAAAGCTACCCTCGATCACATGGCACTGGTATGTCGCAAGCACACCACCAGGAGGAGTCGCCTCCCCCACCCTCAGCTTCTTCTTCTTCTTCTTCTTCTTTTTTTTTTTTTTTTTTTTGAGACAGGGTTTCTCTGTGTAGCCCTGGCTGTCCTGGAACTCACTCTGTAGACCAGGCTGGCCTCGAACTCAGAAATCCCCCTGCCTCTGCCTCCCAAGTGCTGGGATTACAGGTGTGCACCACCACCGCCCGGCTCCTCACCTTCTTCTTAAGTTCCCCCCCCCCCCCCACACACACTGTTTCACATCCCCATCAACCAAGCAGGAAGCCGCCATTCGGATGTGCCCTTGGCTATTGTACCCACGTCCTAGGGATGAACTACCCACAGCTGGGCGGTGAGCAGGCTCTAACGGGCTAGGTCAGGCTGTGGCAGCCATGAAGCGTACCAGTATAAATGACCAAACCATAGCACCAGTCTGTGTTCCTGATGACGCAGCCTCGGAGCAGCAGCCTCTCGGGGTCCAGTAAGTAGGTGTTCCCCAGGTAGCTCAGTGTGCCCGAAAACTTGTCCAGCTTGTTGTTGGGAGGCTCGCACCTGACTTCTCCTGCAGAACAAGTGGGGAGGGTGTGCTCTGTGACCTTGGGAGAATGCTCAGCAGAAAGGCAGAAAGAAAACCTCTTGGCTCTAATACAACACATTTTTTTCCTCTACCTTTTCTCAGCTGTTCCCTATCCTGCACTACACTCCTTTAGAAAAGCACAAAAAGATCTCAGGGCTGTTGTGAGAATTTTGGTTTCTTTAAAAGAAAAACACAAAAATAGGAATATGTTTTCATTTTAATCCCAGGTGTGGGACATGGGGGCTGCTTCACACTGCACACCGCAGCTGACTGTGATTTGCCTCATGCTCTAGCAGGGCTGTGATTTGCGAGCTGCAGAGAATTTGGGATTCTGGGGACTCTTCAGAGGGTATATAAAGGCTAGGGCCTCGAGAGTTCGGAAGTCATGCGCAAAGAAGAAAGAAGAAATTAGACATCCTGATGGTGAAGATCAAACTTGCCCGAAGGAACTCAACGCCTCCAATCAGCAGGAAGCAGTTTAATGATCACGTCGCCCCCCCCCTCCCCCCCCCCCGCTCCCGTCTGTCCTTTTTCTCTCCCATCTAGTGTGTGTGTGTGTGTGTGTGGGGGGTTGTAATGGTGGAGGAAGAGGGGTGGAACGGGATGGAAGAGAAAAGAACCCACAAATAGCCCAAAGGTTGGCTACACAGGGCATCAAAACAAACCAACCAGTCACTACTTCTGTACTGCCATGGGTCACCCAGAGAGAACCATCACGGTTCAGAATCAGCTTCAGCATTGCCAGAGCAGTGCCAGTGAGGCTGAAGAAGTGGAAACAGTACTTACCCTAAGGTGAATCTACTGTTTATATCCAAATAGAATTATTTGAGTTTTCCCAGATTTGTAAATATATCCTCTGAGAGTATTTTTTACCTTTATTGTCCTGGTTTACTCTGCACGGATGAGCAGGAGTAATGTGTGACTGTGTGACTGCGGAGATCACAGGACCACACCTGGGAGCTGGTTCTCGCTTTCCACCCTCTGAGTCCCAGGTATCCAGCTCGGCTCACAGGCTTGGAGACAAGCGCTTTTACTCCCTGAGCCATGCTGCTGGATCTCCTTTGCAGATACTTGTAAAAATGATGGAGACTTTTTTTTGAGATAAGCTAGGCTGACCCTGGCTAGCCTGGATCTCACAATGTAGACCAGGCTGACCCCAAGCTCAGAGATTGTTGGCCTCTGTCTCCCAAGCGCTAGAATTAAAGGCTTTGGAGAAACACTATAATCTACTCATTGTTTAGAGAAAAAACCACTATTAGCCTTTTGAACTACATCTTTATACGCCTTTTATCTTATGCATGGATGCAAACATGTTTCTCCAATACATATTATGCTGTCTTTTATAATCTATATATTTCTATTGCATTATATATGTTTTCCCCATGTCAATGATTATTTGCTTGCATGTTGTTGATAATGAACTGTATATTATTCCTGTGTGGCTATACCACACTTTGTTTAGCTAGTCCTCTGCTGGTGAAAGCTGGTGTGGGCAGCCTATTTCCCAGCTCACCATTAAAAGCTGACAGCAGCTCCAGGTTATCCTCCATGTCACTGGTAGCGGAGACGGCCTGCTTCACTTTCAGGTTGGTCTCACTAGAGTAAAGGTCACAGGTTCATCAATGTTCAGGACAGAAACACAACAGCAGCACTGGGCCAGCTGTGAGGCCTCCTTAGTAGGCTTGAGAAGATAAACGTTGCAGGCAGAATACAGGCTCAGGGTTTGAGCTGTATAGCACCCCACACTAGCTACTGCTTGTTCCTGTGTGCAGTGTGGAGGTCAGATAACTGCAAGGAACTCTCACTTCCTGTCCCCCAACCACTTTAACCAACACAGGAGAACTAGCTGGTCAGGTATGTTAGACAAGTTGAAGAGACATCACAGAGCAACCCCAAGGAGGCACCTGCTTCCTTTGGGAACACAGAGCAGGTTCTGGTAAGAAGCCACTTATATTTACAGGGCTCATGGAAAGACCACAACAAAACATTTTTGGATACAAGAATGCACTGAGATAGTAACAACAGATTTCAAAAGCTTTGGGGTATAGTATTAGTCAGGTCTCCGTAGAGAGCAGTACTGAAGGGATAGCTATATATGTATATACATATGTTCATAATATGTATAGTTGATTTATTGAGTGACTTCCAGACCTCAGTCAAGCTAGTCCAATAATGGCTGTCTTGAAACAAGAGTCCAAGACTCCAGTAGCTGTTCTGTGCATACGGGTGGATGTCTGAGCCAGTAATCAATAGCTCTCAGAATCTCAGGATTAGGCTCTAATGTCAGTGAACTGAGGGTGAGGGCAAGTGGCAAAATCCTAGAACTTCCTTCATGTCTTTCACATAGACAGCCACCAGAAGGTATGGCCAGGTTTAAAGGTCAACCTTCTCATCTCAAAAGACCTGAATTAAAAAAAATGGGTCATCACACTTCAAATAATTTAATAAAAAAAAAATCCCTCCCAGGTGTGCCTAGTCACTTGGGTTTTAATTAATTCCAGATGTAGTCAAGTTTACAATCAAGAACAGCCATCACAAGTTCATCTAACCCCCCTGTCAAATCAACATGCAATCATATCTCCCTAACGTCATTCTTAATTTCCAAATGAAAACACTATTTAGCTCATAGTTATGCCTAACACGATAAAACTATCCCACATACAACCTCAAATGCATTGTTTACTTAACCAGGTCATAAATACATTGCGCATGACATAACTATCCCATGTACAACTGGAAACATGCATTATCAACTTCAGAATAGGTGGCAGTGTCCCTTGAAGGACGTTCCTTTAGGACCTCAAGACAAATGTGATAATCACTAATATTCTCTCCACTGATGCTACACTATATGACAAAGGAGGAGGATAGAAAACACAAATGCCTGCACAGATGCACTATCAACAGAATGTCACAAAGCCCTTGTACCAGTCTTTGCAGCTCGCCGCATGGCCATAGCTGACATTTGTATCTACCTTCCTTCCTCTGCTATTCACTTTGTATTTCCTCCACCCACAGCAAGATTTTGGCTCTTTTCCTGAAGGGCTTACCCAGTATCTTCATTCCTTCCAGGTCATCCTGCCTAGACTGGGTTGTTAGTTTCCCATTGACTTTAATCACAGGACATGGCAGCACCAAGAGACGCCCTCCCTAAAGGATCTCTTAGTTACCTCCAGACATAATCTTAGTTACCTCCAATGTGGAGAAGCCCTCCAACTTCCTCTTGATAACCAGGACCAATCACCTCTCCTAAAACTCTTACTTCTTTTTTAGGCAGAATTAAGGGCACAAGAAGCCCAAAGTGGCCAGGGAGAAGTCTGAGTTTCCAGTTCAATGGAATTTTTGATGTGGCTCCTGGCAGTAGTTTCTCCCTATCTTCCCCCTGCTCAGAACTAAACCATCTAGACCAGCAGAATGGGAACAGGAAGCAAAAGTGTTCCTAGTGGGTTTCTAGAGGTGATAGTGAGTAGGACCATTCCTTTGTCCACTCCTTGATTCATTCCATGAATGCTGGCTATGGGAGAAGTCATACCATATACTAGATGCTGATTCAAAGCCTATACTCTTTTAAAGAACCCTACTCCAGCCTTCCAGGCTGTTGCCACTTAATTGGCATTCTAACTATGTCTTCAAAAGGCTTATTCCATCTTTCTACCAGACTAGATGCTTATGTTGGTGAGGAACATGCTAAGGCTAGTGGTTTCCATGATTATGGGCCCATGTCACATGCCTCTGGGTATGAAGTGAGTTCCTTGGTCAGAAGGAATGTGGAATACAATGATGGTGGATAAGCCATTCTGAATAAGTTCATGGATGATGGTGGCATTACTTGTAAGAAATGTAAATCTATAACCAGAACTATCTAAGTAAAGACAAAGCATTGCCCATGAGAAAGCAGTCCAATGACAGTCAACCTGACTGCTCTTCAGGTTCTTGGCCCGCCGGTCGCCCTGGGGAATGGTGCCATCTCCGGAGCTTTGTGTTAGTCTCTGCATTTGTCATCTCTGATCTGGCATCCAGAAACAGTTATAGGCAGGTCAGCCTTGGTGAGCAGAACTCCATGTTGTGAAGCCCATGTATAACCTCCATCATTGCTACCATGGCCACTCTGTTCATGGGCCCACTGGGCAATGACAGGGATGGCTGGAGCTCCTTCCTCAACTGAAGTCATCTTTTGATGAGAATTTATATGATACAATCTTCACAGCCATTGCCCCTTCAAAGAGATCTTTCTATTCACTTCTTCCCCAGATGTCTTTCTTACCAATTTTCCAAGTCTCTGACCACCCAGACAATCGTTGGTTACAGCCCATGAATCAGTAAACAATTGAGCATCTGGCCATTTCTCCATCTAAGAAAAATATACAAGCATGTGTATTGCCTAAAGTTCTGCCCAGTGTGACGACTCCTCTCTGCTAGCATCTTCCAGGGTTGCCCAGAAAGGGGTGGTGATGCTGCAGCTGTCAACTTCTGCATGTTGCATTCAGAGTAGTCAGTGAACCAGGCCCTTGTCTTCTCCTTCTCGGGCCACTGATCATAGGGAACACCCCATGAGCTTGAGAGCAGAAGGCAATGGAACGGAGTAGACACCATAGGCGTGCGGGCAACACTTTCATGTAACTTGCTTGTGCCTTCAGGACCTGACTGGACTGAATCATATATAAACTACTTCCATTTGATAATGGATTGCTGCTATGCATGTCCTACTTTATGACTTGGTGATTCTGATAACACCCACCTTCTGATAGGCAGTTCAAGTTGAATACTAACCTGGTGGCCTATTGTCAAATGTTTAGTTTCCACTAAGGTCCAATAGCAGGCCAGGAGCTATCTGTCAAAGGGAGAATAATTTTTCTGCTGCTGATGGTGGAGCCTTATTCCAAAATCTCAAAGATCTCTTCTCTGATTACCTATAGGAGCCTGCCAAAAGCTCTAAACAGCATCCCTGTCTGCCACTGACACCTAAAGTGTCACCGATCTGCTGGATCATATGGCCCAAGTGGTAGAGCACCCTGTACAGCAACCTGTCCTGTTGAAGAGCCTTCTCCTGTTCCGGGCTTCAGTCAAAGCTAGCAGCTGTTAGACTCACTTGGTACATGGGTTGGAATGACACACCCAAGTGAGGAATGTACTATCTCCAGAATTCAAACAGGCCCACTGGACATTGTGTTTCTCTTTCTTGGTGGTGGTGGTGGGCCAGGAGCAATAACTTATCTTTCATCTTAGACTATCTCTGCATGCCCTACATCACTGGACTCCTAAGAATTTCAGAGGTAAAAAGCCCTTGAATTTTTTGTTTTGTTTTCCTATCCTCTGGCGTGCATTTGTATTACAAGTCCAAATACTTCCTGTTCACTTGGTCCAATCAGCATAATGTCGTCAATACAGTGAACCAGTGTGATAATTTGTGGAAGATACAGATGATCAAGATCCATTCTAAGTTATGACACAGGGATGGAGAGTTAATATATCCTTGAAGTAAAACTGTAAAGATGCTGCTGGCCTTGCCAAGAGAAAGCAAATTGCTTTTTGTGGTCCTTATGTAAAGTACCAAGAAAAAAGGCCTTTTCTAGATCAATAGCTACATACAAAGTACCAGGCCATGGACCAGGAGATGTGTTAACCTGCTGGAGTAAGAACACCACATGTGGTACAGCAGCTGCAATTAGAGTCACCACTTGACTGAGTTTTCAATGGTCAACTGTCATTCTCCACAATCCAGCTGTAGTCTTTGCTGGCCAGATAGGGGGCTAAAGGGAGATGTGGTGGGACTCACCATCCCCACATCTTTCAAGTCCCTGATGGTAGTAGTAATTTCTGCAGTTCTTCCAGGGATGTGATACTATTTTTGATTTACTACTTTTCCTGGAAGAGACAACTCTAAAGGCTTCCATTTAGTCTTTCTATAACCATAATAGCCCTCACTCCACAGGTCATAGAACCAATATGAGAATTCTGCCAATTTCTAAGTATATCTATCCCAATTATTCATTCTTGGACTTGGGAAATGACCACAGGATGAGTACAGGAACCCAGTGGATCCACTGTGAGCTCAACTTCAGCCAAAACTCCATTATCACTTGAAATCTGTCAGTCCTTGAGCTGTTGGACCACAGTGCTTCGTGGGGTCTCCTGGAACGAGTACCCAATAGACTCTGAAAAGTCTGACTGCTTTCCCCAGTGTACAGTTACCCTTAGAAGAGAGTGTAGGTCCTTCTGGAGAAGGACAGAAGAAAAACTAACAGTACAACTCTTAAGGATTTCATTAAGGTCCTCTCAGGAAAACCTGGCTGCCCTTTCCTCCAAGGGGTTCTGAGTCTGCGGACTGACTCACATCTGAACATGGCAGCATCAACTGAGATTCTTTCTTACCATGATCCAATGCAGCAGTTTTTTGAGAAGTTTTCTGCTCATAGAGATCAAACAAAAATGCAGTAGGTGTTTTATCTAGTTCATGCCTGGTATCACGATGATTCAGTACATGATCCAGTACCATAAGTCTGTTTGAATCACACTTCATAAAAATCAGGCTGTCCATGCCGCCCATTATGGGTCAGGCTACCATGGACAGTGCTCTGCTCTCTTGCCCATTTCAGTAACCAGCATCACTTGGCCTGTGGCTATTCAGTGCTGCCATGGCCCCAGCTATCTAGGGGCCCAATTAAGCCATTGTATTTCATTTATCCAACTGAGCAGCAGCATCTCCAACCCTGAGGTGTGGCCCAGGGAAAATGGTGGTGACAATGCTCTTCAAATGTGCTGCTACCCCTCATCCTTTTGTGTTGTGAATGAAAATTCCTGAATAGAAGATGTGGCTGCTGGTAAAGAAAAACTCCTAGAAGGAGTGTCTGTGTCTGCGGAGACTGATGGAACAACTGGAATTTCAGTACTGTGGAGAAACTGTAAATTTGTAGGTTCTGAAGATACTGTATCTCAAGCCAGTTTTGGCCCTCTGAACATCCATCCTTGTCCCACTCTGAGCTGAACTAATATCCTGTGATAATAAGTGAAAATCTCTTACAAGTTATTGACTTAGCAGAACACTAGTTTCTGCCAATCCAGTAGCTAAGAATGTCATCAGTAGCATCTTCAGCCTGTAGACTAGCTAGCTCTCTACATTTCACTGTGCCTGCCTCTATGGGGCACCCACCAATGGATATTATTTTACTTATTTTTATTTTTTGGGAAAAGGTCTCTCTACATAGCCTTAGATGTCCTATATAGAGACTAGGTTGGCCTCAAACTCACAGAGATCTGCCATCCTCTGCCTCTCGAGTTATATTAAAGGCATGCACTACCATGCCCAGCTCCACCAATGTATAAAGTTTCCTTGAATTTACAACTTTTTATATTCTGTAAAATCATTAAAAACCTTGTGAAACTACTTCCACATGGAAACAGAATTTGGGGTGACCTGTGTTCCTGAGCCAAGGTCACTCAAAACTGCTCCAAAGTAAACTATCTCTTACTGCCCTTAAGTTAAGAGGTGTGGTTTATACATAGACAGTATCTTACAGGATTGGGGAAGGGCTTGTCTTCTGGGCCTTCCGACTGTGGAGCATTGGCCTCTTGCAGCACATCTGCTGCACCACTGTACTCTCTGAGCTTTCAACTCCTTTCACCAACACTAAGCCAAGGGACATCAGGCATCTCTACTCCTTTTCAGTAGACCATCTTTTGACAAACACTTCAGCCAACCATTCAAACAAACTTTTGACCTGTGTTGTTTAATTGTGAGAGCTTCCATATTGAACCTAGAATCTCCATCCACTCTGTGGGTCCATAGCAATAAACTCAGCCTGATCTAGTTTTCTATTCCTCCCACTATTACCCCTCACTCTTAAAATCCATTTTTGTACATACAAGATTTTTACTTGAATGAGTTAGTAGATTCATTAAGTGGTATAGTGCACCTCCTCACAGACTAAACTTTCTTTTTTTAAAAGATTTATTTATTTATTATATGTAAGTACACTACTGTAGCTGTCTTCAGACACCAGAAGAGGGCGTCAGATCTCATTACAGATGGTTGTGAGCCACCATGTGGTTGCTGCGATTTGAACTCAGGACCTTCGGAAGAGCAGTCGGTGCTCTTAACCACTGAGCCATCTCTCCAACCCCCCCCCCCCAGACTAAACTTTCTTTTACCCTTCTAGGAGCCTGCTTAGCCTTAAGTCTGGTTATAGGTCTAGAGATCATTGGAGGGCCCGGAGAGACGGTGCTACTGACTTGCCTGGAATCTCCTTCAGGAAGATTACTGACTGCTTAGCAGACAAGGAAGGATTAATTTCCTCAGGAGGTGGGGCTTGGGATATGTCCTCTGCTAAAGGTGGAGGAACTACTTCCTTATGATAAGCCCTCCATAATCTGAGGCTTCAAAGTTTCCAATCTCAGTAGGGTCCTCCCACACATCTCCATCCCAACTTGCAGGATCCTAACTTACCAATCTGAGTTTGGAATTGAGTTTTGATTGGAATTTAGACAACCTAACAATGGGGGCTTCCATATGATTTTCTGCAACTTGTACTCTGTGGCTGCTGGAGAGAAGATTCTCTTCCAGGGCATACTTAGAACCTATAGGCTGTTGATGCACATCTGGAGCCAGGAAATCATTTCATTTTTTGCCTTTGCCACTGTATCTTGAGGTATTAGAAGTTGATTCATTCTTTTCTGTTGTCAGTTTATCCATAAATGCTAGATACAACCAGCAATATTATTTTACTTATTTTCCCACAAATTGTCAAAAGTTTTATGCACAGAGTTACTAAATTCTTTATTCCATGCAACAAGCCTTTCAAATGTTTAGCCATGGATTTCAACATGCTCCAATACTACTAGGGAGTCTTCAGAAACTGTAGGTGTTGACAAGTTGGAAGCTTATTCCAGAAAAAAAATTTTTAAAGTGATGCTTATACTTCTTTTGCTCTAGCACAGTGGTCCCCAACCTGTGGGTTAACACAAAGTCCAAGAATCCAGTAGATGTTCAGTCCACAGGGCTGGATGTGTAAGCTGCTCTTCATATGCCAGAGTCCTGAAGAAGTAGGCTCTACTAGCAGTGACGTAGAGTGAGGGCAAGGAAGCAAGGGGGGGGGCATGACCTTCTTCCATGTCCTTTATATAGGCTGACACTGGTGTAGCTCAGATTAAAGCTTAATCAGCTTTCTACCTCCGATGATTTAATTAAGAAAAGAATCCCTCTCCTTCATGGGTGTGCCCAGTAGCTTGAGTTTTGGTTTATTCTGGATGTGATCAAATTAACAACCAAGAATGGCTGTCATAAACACATCTCAAGCACAAGTCTGTGATATGGCCTCCATCTTCCCAAGTAAGACCTTAGCTTCTGTGAGTAAATGAAGGTCCATTTTAAATTCTTCTCAGATAACAACTGCTTTGCTTAAATTTCCTCCTGGAAACTTTGTAACCCCATTCTGAAATATTACAACTCTATGGCTGCCTTTCATGTTAGTCAACACCATGGAATATAGCTGTCCCTCAGTGTCTTCAGGCAACAGTTCTAGGACTGCACATGAACAGCAAAATTCATCAATGCTCAGCTGTCTTTTATAAAATGGTCCAGCCTTTGCATATTACCAATACATACTCTTTTCATACAATACAAATGCTATATTAAAAAATATCTAAAAAAATAAACTAAAAAAAATCTAAAAAAACCCAACCCAACCCAAACCAAACCAAACCAAACAAAATCTGTGCATATTCAGTACAGAGTAAACTTTTTTTCAAATATTTTAAATTTGCAAGCATTAAAGACAAGTCATAGAAGTCACAGGCTCAAGTTTAGAGACAGAGAATTTAGAGTTTATTTTCCAGACTCTGTATCCAGTGAACACTCATTATTGCTACCCATGGCTCTGATTTAGACTGTAAGGTGCCATGGCTGTGACTTCTTGTCTTTTCTCATTTAGTTAACTTTAGTTCTCTGGAACATAAACTACTATTTTCACATGATAACAATATTAGTTTTTTGCCCTCTGATTTGGCTAGATTTTCTTAACGTAAGATTAGGAGGAAACACTTACCCATCCAGGTCTGCTGTTTCAATGTATGTCAGACCGTAGGGCTCACTGCTAGAGAGTAACAGTACATCTGCCTGCAATCAGAAAAGTCAGAGAAGAGGGAAACAGGAGGCAGCTCCTGACATTACAGTGTGATAGAACGCAGACCCTCAGAAACAGACGTTCACTTTAAGAACTTTGCAGACTCTTGGCTTAACCTTATTATCGACGACCCATCACTGCAACCATACATTTCTCTCAAAATTGCTCCATTTCACCTGATGCTATAATGAGAGATGGACAAGAAAAGTGTCTTCCCTGAGGAACTGATGATCTCCTGAGGCAGTGCAAAGGTTCCCAAGAGAGGCAGAGGCAAAAATGCTACAGGGCTCCCTGATTTCAAGTCACAGAGAGAAGGGAGAAGCCATGGCCAGAGGCGGTACTCACTGTAACAGGATGGTCATTTTCCAGCTTAATTATGTCTCCCACTTGGACATTCCTCCACTTGTTCTCCTCAACCCTGTAAGAAAACAGGCCTTGAATTTCTGCTGCCAGGGTCTCTCCAAAGTCCTGTTCTGACAACTAGATAAAACAAAGCAAAAGAGACAGAAAGGGCTGGAAGAAGGGGGACTGCAGAGGGCTGAGTGCGTTTGAGCTTCGTGCTTGGGGCTGTCAGGCGTGAACTCTGTCTTTCTGGACACGTCTCTTTCCCTAGCATTTAGCTTTCTTTCTCAAAGGTAGCCACTATATTTTAAAACTTTCCTAGAAAATATCAATTCATAGAATCCTGTACCCCATATATACTTCAAAGTTCCACAGTAATGTTTATAATCCCAGTGCCTGGGAGGCAGAGGCAGAAGGATTTGTGTAAGGCCAGCTTGTTCTACATACAGAGGTCCAGACCAGGTAGGGTTACACAGGGAGACCCCGTCTCAAAAAATTGAAGTTGAATAGTAGATACCTTACTTTTTTCATTTTTATTTAATAACACACCTAAGAGGACATATATAGACGTGACTCATTCTTTTATTAAATAGCTAAAATGTATTCAATCATCTGGCTCTACTAATTTTACTTGCTTCTTTTATTGGGTTACCTTTGACCCTTTAAATCCTCATCTCCTATAAAAGGGAGTCTGGTAGTATGGGCAGATTCAACAATGCCAGCTCTCTTTTCCTCTCCCTCCCCCCTCATATTTCAACTTTCCAACAGAATTCCTAAGTCACTTCCTCTCTGATAAACATATAAAGATATAGATATGTTTGTATACATGTGCATACATGCATGCCAGGGCCTCTGGCTGACTCCTAAATTCTCTCTGTGAAAAATTCTTCTCAAAAAAAATCCATGTACAAAAACAAATAAATACAAGTACTTGAGTTATTTGAGGGAGCTCATTTGACTAAATTTATTTGGTCAGAAATTCCTCCATTTGGTAAGTTTCTAATACATTCATTTTTGCCTTTTTAAAACAATATTATTCCTTCCCCATTTTAATAGTAATTCATCTTTTTGGTCTTGAGAACTTCCAGCTATATAAAACCTTGGAGAAAACGATTCACTCTGAGTAATGAGGGGTCAGATGCCCAAGATCTTGGACAACAGAATGGCCTGGTCAGAGCTACAGGAAGTCAGTACCCTGCAAGGCTGGCCACCGGGAGAAAGGCAGGCATCGGTGGTGACTTTGTCAGGTTTGCAGTTTCTTTTCTCATGTTCCCTTCACGAAACTCCAACTTCTTCAGTGCTTCCCACTCCTGATACAGATCTGGTACAGACATCACCCCCTTCATAATTCCTTTTGTCAGACATGACTCTGTAATAGCTTGCCATGCCCCTTAGAATATTGTTCACATTTTGCCTTTCGTAGAAACATGTCTGCCCTGTTCTAATCTTACCACCATGTAGCTAAAGTCATGGAGCCAGTGTGGATGCTGTCTTTGGCTAGTAATCTGTGCTGACACCTGGATGAAAGGCTATGGCAGTACAGCCAGTGAGCCTTGCCAGAATCCACTATGTTCTAAAGGCAGATGTCCTGAGGCCAGTCACTCTGATAATTGTCACTGGCATATTAATTTCATGCTATAATTTATCAACTGCTTGGATATATATTTTTATCAACTGCTTGGATATATATTTTTTCATTTTTATTTTCTCAGGCATCTAAGAGTTATTTCCATTTTATAGAACAAAAAGCGCAGTGGCATCTCAATTAGTATGGACGCTTCAGGGAGCGCTAGCAACATCTACAGGCAAGTCTGTAGAGCTCTTCCCTGGCATGCATGAGTGTTAAGGCCTAGATAAATGTTAAGACCTGCGTGGGATGTTAGAGCCTAGTAAATGTTAAGCCTAGGTAACTGTTACCTGGCTACTCTGCCATTATAAGCAAACTTTCTCATATGTTTCTGCTGTGACTGGAAAACTTTCTAATGCCAAGTTGATTACATATTCTGTTATGTTTTGTGCCCTTGGAAACCAATCATGATAGAGGTCAGTAGAAGGGCTTTGTATGGTTACCCACAGTGAGCTTGGACCCAAACCAACCACCCAGCAGCGCTTCTGCATCTGTCTAAGCTTTTATGATACTTGCTTTTATAAACTGCCCTGGGTGAACCCTAACATAAGAGATATAAGAAACTATTTAAAATAAGGTAAGTCTTTCCTTTTGCGTAGTGGTCAAGTAAAGTTTAAGTTCTTAAGACCTTCCTGGTAAGTGGCACCCTGGTTGGCAGGAAGAGACATGTATGTGGGTAACTGGCACCCTGGTTGGCAAGTTAAAACATGAATATTAAACAAGGCAAGTTTCACATGAAGCCCTTTTCACTGTCCTGAATCACTATTCTAAAGCACCCACCACATCAAGGTTTTAGCAATGGTGACCTACCCCTCCCTGGACTGATCCTACCCAACCTGACTTTCCTAGGATACCGTACCTGCCGTTCACCACGACCAAAACAGAGCGGTTGTTGACTTGCTTGTCACTTTTGTGTCTTTTCTAAAATTACACAGCAAATATTCAGAAAATAGACAAATAGAAACTTGCATGTACAATTTAAATGTTTAAAAAGTAACCCAATGCAGTTCTTGTTTGTGATTCCCTCTTCCATATCCCAAAGCCCTCCTACCATCAAAACCAGGCTAAGAGGCTAATGTTCATTGGAAACTTAGGAAGGAATGCAGAAAGAACTCAGGGAAAAGAAAGAGACCCATCTTTGGGATATATATATATATATATATATATATATATATATATATATATATATATATATATATATATATATATATATATATATATATCAACGAATGCCTAGGAGCTTAAAAACAAATCACTCAAAAGCTGAGAGGGCTGGCCGAGAGGAAATCCCCTCATGCTGCACAAATAACCAGGGGGCATCCAGAAGCATCTACAGCAGATGTGGCGGGGGGGGGGGGGGTAAAGAGGCCAACAATCAAAGACCTATGGTAGCAGGAGAACAAACACAGCACATGCCCCAGGGATTCACAAGAGCAACCTCCTTGGAGGTGGAGCTCCTCCCGCTGGAGAAGGGCAGGACTAGGACGGGGCAGGCAGAATACTCAGTTTTCCACGACTCTGGGTTCTCCCAACATTTATTTTAAAGAGACAAGTTCTGAACCAGAAGTAGTTCGATTGTCTTACATTGGCAAGTTAAGTTTTCATTTCTCACTTGAAGCAAATGGTAGCCAGGCATGTATGTAGTCCTGAGCTAAAATGAGTTTATGTACCTGAGTTTTTGTATCTGAGTTGTGACTGAAATCTAAACCACTATGTGTTAAGCCTAGATTTTACAAAGTTAAAAAAGCATTGTGGGAAATGTCACATCCTTTAGATCATATGCTGTCTTGACAAAATCAGGCCTCTTTGAAGACACCACAGGGCAGCCTCTCAAACCCCACTGGTAGGTTTTGTGTCCAGGGTGACCCCTTACAATTAGCATTGGCTGTGGCAGGCCAGTATCTCTTTCCAGTGGCAGGAAATGAGTGGGCCTCCGATCATGCCACAGGGCTTTCTAGAGCTCCTATCTGTGCATGCCAAACAGAAATAGCATTTGGAAAAGGAATCAGAGAGCACTGGAGAGAAAGGGAACGTAGAGGGAGTGAAGAAAGAGTAAGAACAGGAGAGAGAAGGAGCAGGGAATGGAGGAAGAAGGAAGAGATGTGAAATACGAGAAGTCAGGTGAGGAAAGATGATGGCAAAGCCAGACAAAACCAAGGGTCAGAGCCTGGGGTTCTGAGAAGAGCAGGAGGAAGTCTGGAGAAAGAAGACCTAAAGCGATGGAACAGAAAAGGCCTGCATTGCCCCTTTCTGGCCAAGCAGAAAATACTAGTCTAGGCCCTGTGGAAACCATATGGCATCTGGAATAGATAAGGGAACAAATGTGAGAGACATCTCTCTGGTTAGCACTTCTTGGCACAGGTAGTTCCAGGAAGTCTTTTCTGCCCACAGCCCAATTACTGGTGTAGTGAGGGAAGCCCAGGAAGCCATTCACCACATCGTCGATGGCATCTTTCACTCCAGTTATGGACAGCACCACAATGAGAGGTATCACAGTTGTGTACCAGGCCAGGGAAGAGATCTGTGGGATCAACTGTGAGAAGGAAATAGAGATCACAGGGTTAGGAGACCTAAAGAAGAACAGATTCCCCCAAACGTCCTGCCTCCATTATTTTCTCCTTTCTAGGTTTACCATAATAAACCCAATGGCCCTAGTTTCTCTTTGATGTTATTATAACTCTCTTGTATCCCTGAATCCAAGTAAGCATTTCCCAAAAGAAGAAGAAAAGTCTCCAAGCTGCCACTTGGAGTGGCATGTATCTATGAATGTATCTATCTTATTCCTAATGGGAAAGAGTCATTTCTTCTCCAATAATGAAAGGTATTGGAAGATAGAATGGTAAGAGTTGCTTCTAGGTTCTGTCTGGCCCAGAGCTGATCCTCTGCCACAGGGATCCAAATAGCAATGGGACAGCGCTAGCCTCCCAGGAGTGCAGACAAGCCTGTGAATACAGGCAAGACCACCACTTCTGCTCAAATTCCTGGCCAAAGAGGGACCCTCCCAGAGCCATCAGGACACAGGAACCAAGGAACAGATGGGGACCCTTCTGGTTTCTGTCTGCACCCCAGAGCTGACCCTGTATCACAGGTCTTCATACCCAAATTCCTTATGGAGAGAGCTGGTCTCCTAGGAGTACTGACATAGAGGCTTACAGGAGGGACAAGTTATAGTCACAGACAGCAAGACCAGCTAACACCAGAGATAACCAGATGGTGAAAGGCAAGGGCAAGAACATAAGCAACAGAAACCAAGGCTACTTGGCATCATCAGAACCCAGTTCTCCCACCACAGTGAGCCCTGGATATCCTAACATACCAGAAAATCAAGACTATGATTTAAAATCACATCTCATGATGATGATAGAGGACTTTAAGAAGGACATAAATAACTCCTTTAAAGAAATAAAAGAGAACACAAGTAAACAGGTAGAAGGCCTTAAAGAGGAAACACAAAAGTCCCTTAAAGAATTACAGGAAAACACAACCAAACAGGTGAAGGAATTGAACAAAACCATCCAGGATCTAAGAATAGAATTAGAAACAATAAAGAAACCACAAAGGGAGACAACCCTGGAGATAGAAAACCTAGGAAGGAGATCAGGAGTCATAGATGAAGCATCAGCAACAGAATACAAGAGATAGAAGAGAGAATCTCAGGTGCTGAAGATACCATAGAAAACATTGACTCGACAGTCAGAGAAAATGCAAAATGCAAAAAAGCTCCTAACCCAAAACATACAGGAAATCCAGGATACAATGAGAAGACCAAACCTAAAAATAATAGGTATAGCAGAGAGTGAAGATTCCCAAATTAAAGGGACAGTAAATATCTTCAACAAAATTATAGAAGAAAACTTCCCTAACCTAAAGAAAGAGATGTCCACAAACATACAAGAAGCCTACAGAACTCCAAATAAATTGGACCAGAAAAGAATTTCCTCCCATCACATAATAGTCAAAACACCAAATGCACAAAACAAAGAAAGAATATTAAAAGCAGTAAGGGAAAAAGGTCAAGTAACATATAAAGGCAGACCTATCAGAATTGTGTCAGACTTCTCACCAGAGACTATGAAAGCTGGAAGATCATGGGCAGATCTCATACTGACCCTCAGATAACACAAATGCCAGCCCAGACTACTATACCCAGCAAAACTCTCAATTACCATAGATGGAGAAACCAAGATATTCCCTGACAAAAACAAATTTACACAATATCTTTCCACAAGTCTAGCCCTACAAAGGATAATAGATGGAAAACACCAAAATAAGGAGGGAAACTACACCCTAGAAAAAGCAAGAAGGTAATTTTCCTTCAACAAACCCAAAGGAAGATAGCCACACAAACATAAATCCACATCTAATAACAAAAATAACAGGAGGCAACAATCATTTTTCCTTAATATCTCAAATGGATTTAATTCCCCAGTAAAGAGACAGGCTAACAACTGGATACAAAAACAGGACCCAGAATTTTGCTGCATACAGGAAACACACCTCATTGACAAAGACAGACACTACCTCAGAGTAAAAGGCTGGAAAAAAGTTTTCCAAGCAATTGGTCCCAAGAAACAAGCTAAAGTAGCCATTCTAATATCAAATAAAATTGACTTTCAACCCAAAGTTATCAAAAAAGATAAGAAAGGACACTTCATATCATCAAAGGAAAAATCTACCAAGATGAACTATCAATTCTGAACATCTATGCTCCAAATTCAAGGGCACACACATTTATAAAAAGAAACTTTACTAAAGCTCAAAGTACACATTTAACCTCACACAATAAAAGTGGGAGACTTCAACACTCGCAGCAATGTACAGATCATGGAAACAGAAACTAAACAGAGACACAAAGAAACTGACAGAAGCTATGAACCAAACGGATTTAACAGATATCTATATAACATTTCATCCTCAAACAAAAGAATATACCTTCTTCTCAGAACCTCATGGAACTTTCCCCAAATTTACCATATACTTGGTCACAAAACAGGCCTCAACAGATACAAGAAGATTGAAATAATCCCATACATACTACCAGATCACCATGGACTAAGGCTGGTCTTCAATAGCAACAAAAACAACAGAAAGCCCACATACATGTGGAAACTGAACAGCAGTCTACTTAATGATAATTTGGTCAAGGAAGAAATAAAGAAATTAAAAGATTTTTAGAATTTTTAGAATTTAATGAAAATGAAAGCACATCATACCAAAACTTATGGGACACAATGAAAGCAGTGCTAAGAGGAAAACTTATAGCTCTAAGTGCCTACAAAAAGAAACTGCTAGCATACACTAGCAGATTGACACACATCTGAAAGTCCTCGAACACAAAGAAGCAAATACACCCAAGAGGAGTAGATGGCAGGAAATAATCAAACTCAGGGCTGGAATCAAGTAGGAACAAAAGAATATACAAAGAATCAACAAAACCAGGAGCTGGATCTTGAGAAAATCAACAAGATAGACAAACCTTTAGCCTGACTAACCAGAGGGCATAGAGACAGTATCCAAATTAACAAAATCAGAAATGAAAAGGGAGGCACAACAACAGAACACAAGAAAATTAAAAAAAAAACACATCAGATCCTACTACAAAAGCCTATATTCAACACAACTGAAAATCTGGATGAAATGGACAATTTTGTAGACAGATATCAAGTATCCAAGTTAAAATAGGATCATATTTAACCACCTAAACAGTCCTATAACCCCTAAAGAAATAACAGCAGTCATTAAAAGCAAAAAAAAAAAAAAAAAAAAAAAAAAGCCCAGGACCAGATGGATTTAGTACAGAATTCTATCAGACCTTCAAAGAAGACCTAATAACAATACTCTTCAAATTTCTTTCTATTTTATTGCACAAAATAGAAACAGAAGGAACACCATCCAATTCATTCTATGAAGCCACAATTACTCTTATAGCTAAATCACACAGAGATACACCAAAGATGGAGAACTTCAGACCAATTTCCCTTATGGACAGCAATACAAAAACACTCAAAGAATTCTCCCAAACTGAATCCAAGAACTCATCAAAACGATCATTTACCATGATTAAGTAGGCTACATCCCCAGTATAAGGCAAAACCAGAACAGGGAAGTGGGAAGGGGTGGGTGGGAGAACAGGGGGAAGGAAGGGGGCTTATGTGACTTTCAGGGAGTGGGGGACCAGAAAAGGGGAAATAATTTGAAATGTAAATAAAAATATATCGAATAAAATTAAAAAAAGTAGGCTACATCCCAGGGATGCAAGGATGGTTCAATATATGGAAATCCATCAATGTAGTCCACTACATAAACAAACTCAAAGAAAAAAAAACCCACATGATCATTTATTTCATTAGATGCTGAAAAAGCATTTGATAAACTCCAACATCCCTTCATGGTAAAAGTCTTGGAAAGATCAGGAATTCAAGGCCATACCTAATCATAGTAAAAGCAAGATACAGCAAACCAGTAGCCAACATCAAACTAAATGGAGAGAAACTTGAAGCAATCCAACTAAAATCAGGGGCAGACAAGGCTGCCCTCTCTCTCCTTATCTATTCAATATAGTATCTGAAGTTCTACCTAAAGCAATCAGACAACAATAGGAGGTCAAAGGGATACAAATTGGAAAGGAACAAGTCAAAATATCACTATTTGCAGATATGATAGTATACTTAAGTGACCCCAAAAACTCCACCAGAGAACTCCTACAGCTGATAAACAACTTCCGCAAAGTGTCTGGATATAAAATTAACTCAAACAAATCAGTAGCCTTCCTATACTCAAAGGATAAACAGGCTGAGAAAGAAATTAGGGAAACAACACCCTTCACAAAAGCCACAAACAATATAAGATATATTGGTGTGACTCTAACCAAGCAAGTGAAAGATCTATATAACAAGAACTTCACGTCTCTGAAGAAAGAAATCAAAGAAGACCTCAGAAAATGGAAAGATCTCCCATGGACTGGCAGGATTAATATAGTTAAAATGGCCATCTTACTGAAAGCAATCTATAGATTCAATGAAATCCCCATCAAAATTCCAACTCAGTTCTTCACAGAGTTAGAAAGAGCAATTCTCAATTCATTTGGAATAACAAAAAACCCAGGATAGCAAAAAAAAAAAAAAATTCTCAACAATAAAAGAACTTCTGGGGGAATTAGCACCCCTGACCTCAAGCTGTACTACAGAGCAATTGTGATTAAAAAAAAAAACAACTTCATGGTATTGGTAAAGTGACAGGCAGGTAGATCAATGGAATACAATTGAAGACCCAGAAATGAACCCACACACCTATGGTCATTTGATCTTTGACAAAGGAGCTAAAACCATCCAGTGGGAAAAACCCCAGCATTTTCAACAAATGGTGCTGGATCAACTGGGGGTCAACATGTAGAAGGATGCAAATTGATCCATTCTTATCTCCCTGTACAAAGCTCAAGTCCAAGTGGATCAAGGACCTCATATAAAACCAGATACACTGAATCTAATATAAGAGAAAGTGGAGAAAAGTTTCTAACACATGGGAATAGGGCAAAAGTTCCTGAGCAGAACACCAATGGCTTATGCTCTAAGATCAAGAATCAACAAATGGGACCTCACAAAACTGCAAAGCTTCTAGAAGGCAAAGGACACTATCAATAGGACAAAACAGCAACACATTGGGAAAAGATCTTTACCAATCCTACATCTGATAGAGGACTAATATCCAGTATATACAAAGAACTCAAGAAGATAGACTCAAGAGAACCAAATAACCCCATTTAAAAAGTGGGGGGAAAAAAGCTAAACAGAAAATTCTCAACTGAGGAAGCTTGCAGGGCTGAGAAGCACCTAAATAAATATCCATCTTTCTTAGTCATCAGGGAAATGCAAATCAAAATAAACCTGAGATTCCAACTCACACCAGTCAGAATGGCTAAGATTAAAAACTCAGGTGACAGCAAATGCTGGTGAGGATGTGGAGAAAGAGGAACACTCCTCCATTGCTGGTGGGTTTGCAAGCTGATACAATCACTCTGGAAATCTGTCTGGCAGTTTCTCAGAAAACTGGACATAGCACTACCTGAGGACCCAGCTATACCACTCCTGGGCATATACCCAAACGATTCTCCAACATCTAACAAGGAGACATGCTCCACTATGTTCACAGCAGCATTATTTATAATGGCCAGAAGCTGGAAAGAGCCCAGATGTCCTTCAACAGAGGAATGGATACAGAAACAATGGAGTACTTACTACTCAGCTATTAAAAATGATGAATTCATGAAATTCTTAGGCAAATGGATGGAACTAGAAAATACCATCCTGCGTGAGGTAATCCAATCACAAAAGAACACACATGGTATGCACTCACTGAGAAGTGGACATTAGTCCAAAAGTTTGGAATACCCAAGATTCAATTCACAAACCATATGAAGCCCAAGAATAAGACCAAAATGTGGATGCTTCAGTGCTTCTTAGAAAGGTGAACAAAACTCTCACAGGAGGAAATATGGAGACAAAGTGTGGAGCAGAGACTGAAGGAAAGGCCATCCAGAGGCTATCCCATCTGGGATTCATCCCACATACAGTCACCAAACTCTGATACTATTGTGGATGCTAAGAAAGGCTTGCTGAAAGGAGCTTGATATAGCTGTCTCCTAAGAGCCCCTGCAGAGTCCTTACACATATGGAGTTGGATACTGGCAGCCAGCTATTGCACTGAGTGCGGCGGTCCCCAGTAGAGGAGTTAGAGAAAGGACTAAAGGAGCTGAAGGGGTTTGCAACTCCATAGGAAAACAACAATATCAACCAATCAGAGCCCCCTAGCCCCTAGAGCTACCAGGGACTAAGTCACCAACCAAGGAGTATACATGACTCCGGCTGTATATGTAGCAGAGATTGGCCTTGTCAGGCATCAATGGAAGGAGAGGTCTTTGGTCCTATGAAGGTTCTATAGATGCCTCAGTGAAGGGGAATCGAAGGCGGGGAGGTGGGAGTGGGGTGGCTGGAGGAACACCCTCATAGAAGCATGGGAAGGGGGATTGGATAGGGGGTTTATGTGAGGGGGGGAAACTAGGTAAGGGGATAACACTAAAATGTAAATAAATTAAAATTATAAATAAATATTTTTTAAAAAAGAGAGAAAGGGGAAGATGTCGGCCAACGGCTTGGCAGCTGCGGGGCTGCTTGGCTAACTCAGTGGGTTCACTCTGTGATTTTATTTGTGCTCTCAGCAGAGTCTTGAGATGCAGCCTTGTGTAGACACCTTAATTTTTTTCTAAAACAAAATGCGGGCTAATTTTTGCAAATAAATTATAGATAGTAATTCAAGCTTAAAAAAAAGAGAAAATGATGGTAAGAGTTTATATGGCAAGACTAGAGAGATATAGCTCAGTAGTCAAGAACACTGGATACTCTTTCAGAGAACCCAGGTTCAAATCCTAGACCCAGCCATCTATAACCCCCATTCTAGAAGTTCTGATGCCTTCACCAGGCATGCATATAGCACAGAAACTCATCCATGCAGACAGAACACCCATGCACAAGCATAAACTACAGTGGGCATGGGTAATCCATGACTGTCCCACACTTTCAGTGCACGGAAAAGTGAGATCTGTCTGTCCCCTCCTCTCGACATGGGCCTCCCTATGTGGATCCCTTCCTTGTGCTGGCTTGCTTATGTTCCATACAATTCTTTCCCCTGGTTATGTGTCAACTTCCCATCACAGAGGCCGGGATGAAAAGAGGAATAGGGTTGGAATGAAGAATCTGTGACTTCCTATGATCAAGTTGAACTTGATACAGAAGTTCATAATGAAGGAGTTCCTTTCCCATGGGACTCCATCTTTGCATCTCCATACAGAGGTTTGCCTCACACTGACTGATCCAGACCTCTGTACTCCAGGGAACTGGACAAAGACTCCAGACAGCCATTTGTCCATGTCAAAATGAAGAGGGTGCCTCCTAGTTTAGGTACTGAGAATACAGCCTGACCCCAAAGCAGATTAGGACACACTGCAAATGTCTTAGCAGCCATACCTGTAGGAACAGCAAAATGAGGAAATAGGCGTTTGCAAGTCTCTGGAACTGTTCAAACAGGTTCATGGGCAGGAAGTTAAAGAAACCATACTTTGATGTCTTGATGGAATTGTCCTATGGGTAAATTACACATCACAGTGACAACACAGGGCAGGCACAAGAGCAAGGCAGCTCAAAACTGGTTCAACTGTTTGTCCCTCAAGCTCCAGGATGTAATGACTGAACCTAGGGTATTATTAAACCTGTGGCAGGAACTACCAATACAGAGGTGAATGAGCCGGCAACAGTTACTGGAAGAAGAGGACTAACAGTTTTGCAATTGTATTTAACTGCTACATCCATCATATAAGGTGAATGTCACCAAACTTACTTTATATTAAATAAATTAACTCAAAACCGGTGAAATCCCACAACTTGTATGATGTTTCAAGGCGAGCGACGGGCAACTAAAACCAAGCTTCAGTCCATTGGATACCCAAACCTAGCTTTCCTGTTTCATTAGAGAGATAGATAGATGGAGAGAGAGAGAGAGAGAGAGAGAGAGAGAGAGAGAGAGAGAGAGAGAGGAGCCTGCTCTCATTACCGCACTGTAAACTGTGTACCTATAGCTCAGAAATCATAGCTTAATACCCTGCAGGAATCACAATATATATGGCCATATATATTTTCATATACTTAGAGTGACATGTACACATGGTGTGTGTGAGTGTGTGTGAGAGAGAGAAATAACATGCAAGAGCATTTTATTTGAAGTGGGATGTGGTATTGCATGCCTATAATTCTAGCACTTCAGGGAGCTGAAGAAGGAGGTTTTGAGTTTAAGGCTAGCCTGGTTACATGGCAAGACCTTCTTACAAAAGCCAAGCCGAGCATTGTGTGTGAATAAGGTGGAAATAACCCAAATGGTCATTTCTAAGGAACTGTTTAAAGCTAAATCTGAAGAGGAAAACCTATATAACTACTCTTATGAAATTAGGGCCCTGAAAACCATTAGGGTCCAGAATAATGTAAAATATAGGGAAAAAAAAGAATTTTTAGTCACATTTCGTTTATGGACTCAGAAGACAGCGATGAGTCCGTGAGGGGCTCCCCGTAGTGGCTCCTCTACGGGAGCAGATGTGAGCAAACAGCTGCTGAAGCTGGCGTCACAATACATGTGTGATGTCATGGACTACGTCATAAATTAATAAGGGTAAAAATAAAAAAACAGGAAATTGGACAAAATCATTAATAGGTAGTTTTTAAAAATATACAAAGGGCTAAGATTATCAATTTCACTCCAAAGTTTCAAAAGTTTGAATAACAAATTACCATTTTTATCTAAGAGCTGGCAAGGATAGAAAGGACTGATAATAACCAGCTTAAACCAGCATGGAAAGGGCCTGCCTGCAAGCCCAGCTCGCAACCTTGGGAGGGGTGGCAGATGGCAGCAATGTGAAGCCAGTGTGGGCCACAGAGTGAGACCCTCTCAGAAAAAATACAAACCCAAACTAGTCTGGCAGGAATGTGAAGTGGGTGGTTTTCTCCGGTACACAGAAAGACAGTTGATGTAATATTTTCAAAAGGTCATCTGCAAAAATGTATCACATTCTTTTTAAAAAATGTTTGTTTACCTTTAGTCTCTAAGTCAACTGTCTCCCAGAAAGCTCGCCCTATATACAAACACAGATGTGCCAGCTGAGATGCACAATGAAACTCTCTCAGGACCATTTATTGTAGGAAAATGCTGCAGAGATTGTAAATGTCCGGCACCAGAAGTGGCCAACTAAATTAATGTTCATCAGCCGGGTGGTGGTAGCGCACGCCTTTAATCCCAGCACTTGGGAGGCAGAGGCAGGCAGATTTCTGAGTTCGAGGCCAGCCTGGTCTACAGAGTGAGGACAGCCAGGGCTATACAGAGAAACCCTGTCTCGAACAAACAAACAAACAAAAAACAAAACAAAAAGTTACTGTTCATCAATAGAATGGGAACCGGCAGAGCTTGTGCGTAAATGGTGCCAACATGTGTGTATTGTCTTTGATGTGTGAGTGATCAGAGAACTGTGGAGAGATTGCAAGAAAAGCTATAACTTTTCTCTTCTAGGAGTTCTACACAAATACAAAATCCTAGAAGAGATGTGTTTTCCGGAGTGAAGGACTCTGAGTTGGCTTTGGCTTCTAAGGCTCTCAGTGCACCATTTACAACAGAGGAGCTTGTACTGGAATTCATGCTGTGGTTTCTGTATCAACAAGGAGTTCCTCCCGCCCTCTGAAGGAAAATGTAGAGAACACCAGCCCCTGCTGAGACAGTGACACAGACATACCGGATACTCAAAAAGAGAGTTGAACCTTCTATTGTTGGCTTGCAAAATCCTTTCTTCTGAAAGAAAAGGAGAGACGTGTTGAGACATCCTCTTAGGTTAGCCGGATGCTGTGTGCTTGCGAAGGCTTCAGCAGCTCCTCACACCTTCTTGCTGAGGCATCTGTTTGGAAAATAAGTTTTGGGTGCTGGGAGCGCTGCCCATCAGAAAAGCGCTCATCCTATGGGAAGAAGCTTGGTTTGAGCCCATTTCTGCACCAACCTGTATGGTGGTGTAAGT